>NC_090436.1:613011595-613314625 GCF_031143425.1 Pleurodeles waltl | reverse complement strand
CGGGTAGAGCCACTGCTTTTCGGATCACAGGTGAAGCAGACGTCCATTGCTAGGAAGATGGAGCTATGGCAGAGAATAGTGGACAGGGTCAACGCCGTGGGACAGCACCCAAGAACCAGGGATGACATCAGGAAGAGGTGGAATGACCTACGGGGGAAGGTGTGTCCGTGGTATCAAGACACCAGATTGCTGTACAGGGGACTGGCAGAGGACTCCCACCTCCTCCCCCACAACTAACAACATGGGAGGAGCAAGTCTTGGCGATCATGCATCCTGAGGGCCTGGCAGGAGTAGCAGGAGGATTGGACTCTGGTAAGTCAAATCTTTACTACTAAATCCCCCCCACCTGCATGCCATCACAAACTCCTACCCCTGCCCTCACCGCATCACTCCACAAACTCACAAATACCCCACTATCACAACCCACCCACCCCAATACCAAACCCTGCATGCAACACCTATGCATGGACACCCATCACAGACCTGTATGGACACCCATCACCACAGCATGCCCAGTGAAGAGACTCACCCAGCCCACAAAATCACCACTCACACAAGGCAAAGCTGACAGGGAAATCAGAGATGGAAACACACCCATTCACAACATGGCCCACGCAGAAACATTAACAATGCATTTGCATCCCAACAGGACCCCTACTCAACGTCACCGGAGAGGAGGTGACAGCTACATCCAGTCCCCCCGAAGAGGCCCACAGTGACGACAGCAGCTCTGCACGCCTGGATCACGATGACCAACCTGGCCCATCAGGGGCCTCTGGACATTTGGTTCCCCTGCCACAGTCCCAACCCACCACAGAGCCTCCCCCCTCAGGAAACACCAGCACAGCACCCACCCAGCGGGCCCATGCCACTGTCCCCAGGACACGTCAATCAGCAGTGTGTCCACAACTACAGGGACCCCAGGCAACCCCACAATCCCAGGACGATCAGGGACCTGGGGTCAGTGGCAGTGGGCACACAGTTCAGGGGACAGAGGCACAGGACAACAGGGAAGCTGGGAGGACTGCTGTGCGACAGGGGGAGGTCAGGCTCAGGGAATCCACTTTCCACAAGGCACTCTCCAACATCCTGGGAGCACACCACCATTCCCAAGAGACCATGGGCCAGATACTTGCCAAGTTGCAGGAGACCCAAAGGCTGCAGGAGGGACAGTACTTGGGGATGAGGGATGACCTACCAAAAATCTACACCATCCTGGTCACCATTGCATGGGTGCTGGCTGACATGGGCAAGACCATGAGGGAGGCAGAGGCACAACAAAGGACGCCTGACACTAGCCAAACTGAGGAACATCCTTCCACCTCCACCGGCGCTAGTGGACAGGAGGCCACGCCACAGGAACAACAGGCCACCAGCACCCCACCACCTGCAGAAGGAGAACCACCCCGCAAACGATCCCTGCGATCCAGGCAGAAGACAGAGAACATTGCCAAGACCCCGCCAGGAAATAGGACTCACCTGATTGTCACCCTTCTGTCCAACTCTATTACCCTGTCGACCTTGAACTGCCATTGCTCCCCTTCCAGTGCCCCATTGGACAATGCATCTGTGATACCAAGAGACTGGACTCTACCATGGGCTTTCCTCCATCATCACCCCAGCCCCTTGCACATACCCCTATACTTATAAGCACCTAAATAAACACCCTTGAAACAAATAACAATCTGGAGTCAGTCTCATTATTCACAAATGTATTAGTACAACATTATCAAAGCATTGCAACATATATGCACAGTGAAATATACTACAGGATGACCTTTGGTAGGCAGCAGAACAAATAGCAGGAGCCAAAATGGAGCACAGTGATCTGAAAATAGAGATTCCAAAGGGAACAGTCAGTGGCCATAGACATAGGGAAACAGGCTGCCATGTACAATGTCCAACAGAAAACAGTAATGTAAAGTGAAGTTACAGTGTCTTACCTGTGTGTCACTGGATGTACTGCTGTATTATGCTTGTTCTGTTGTTCACATCTTCTTCCGCCGCCTCCTCTTCGTCACAGTCCACAGGCTCCACTGCTGCCACAAGACCATCTCCAGGCATATCCTCCTGCAGAAAAGGCACCTGGATTCTCAAGGCCAGGTTGTGCAACATACAGCATGCCACAATGATCTGGCACACCTTCTTGGGTGAGTAGTACAGGGATCCACCTGTCAGATTGAGGCACCGGAACCTGGCCTTCAGGAGGCTGAAGGTCATTTCTATAATCCTCCTTGTACGCCCACGTGCCTCATTGTAATGTTCCTCTGCCCTTGTCCTGGCATTCCTCTCTGGGGTCAGTAGCCATGAGAGGTTGGGGTAACCAGAGTCACCTGCAGATTTCGAGGGACAACTGTTAGACACACACTAACCATTAGGGGCAATCCATACCCATACATCAACATATACACTGATGGGGACCTTTGGCTCACCTATTAGCCACACCCGGTGCCTCTGAAGCTGGCCCATCACATATGGGATGCTGCTATTCCTCAATATATAGGCGTCATGCACAGAGCCAGGATATTTGGCATTCACATGGGAGATGTACTGGTCTGCCTGACACACCATCTGCACATTCATCAAGTGATAGCTTTTTCTATTCCTGTAAACCTGTAAACCTGTTCATTTCTCCGGGGGGGACAAATGCTACATGTTGAGGATATGTCCCAGGGCATAAAAGTCAGCTTTCACTGTGGCCAGATCTGCCACCTGGGGGAATACAATGTAGCTGCACATGTGTTTCAGCAGGGCTGACAACACTCTGGTCAACACGTTGGATGAACATTGGCTGAGACGTCCCTGATGCCATGGCCACTGTTGTTTGGAAGGAACCACTTGCCAGGAAATGGAGCACTGACACGACCTGCACTAGAGGAGGGATTCCTATGGTCTGGCGGATAGCTGACATCAAGTCTGGCTCCAATTGGGCACACAGTTCTAGGATTGTGGCACAATCAAGTCTGTATGTGATGATAATGTGTCTGTCCTCCATTGTCGCAAGGTCCACCAGGGGTCTGTACACCGGAGGATGCCGCCATCTCATATGCTGCCTCAGCGGTTGTAGCCTATGGAAGAGAACGGTGAGCAGAGGGTCATCATTCCACATCTTTTGCACTAATGTTGATTTTTTTACTCTACAGAAGCAGTATGTGAACTCGAGAGTCAGTTGATGTGCCAATGTCTGCTGTGACGCAGTTAGGTGCCATGCCCTGTGTCCCCCTGCAATGGCGGCTGCCTGACCTGTGAGGAGGGACAGGTGGAAAAGAGGTAATTGCACTGCCGTTGTGCGCCGTCACGGTAGGCGGTCGATGACCACAGCGCAACTTCACATTGGTTATCATTGGGCCATATGGGTTCCAGGAGCCAATGGCGATGTACGCTGGTGGTGACGGTACGCACCGCCGCGGACGTGACTGCCATTTTGTAACTATTCACTCACTTGCTACCTGATCTTCGACAGGAGAGGACCTACACAGCAAGTGCTGCTGTGACCTGTGTCTGGAAGCGACAATGACTCATGTGTCTTGGGAAAGGGCCCCTGCCTTCACTGCGGAGGAGTTGGAGAAACTGGTGGATGGGGTCCTACCCCAGTACACGTTACTCTATGGCCCTCCAGACAAACAGGTGGGGGGGCAGAGGGGTCCTGGGCAGAACGCTGCAGGTATGGTGGTCAATGTATGTGCGTAAGGGGATGGGAGGGATATGGTGGGCCATGAGTATGACAGTCTGGATGGTATGACTAACCCTTTTTTCTGCTGTCTTCTCTCTGCAGGTCAGCGCCCACCAGAAGAAGGGTATTTGGCGTGCCATCGCCAAGGAGGTGCGGACCCTGGGGTTCTTTCACAGGCGGAGCACCCACTGCCACAAGAGATGGGAGGACCTGCGCCGCTGGTCAAAGAAGATGGCGGAGGCCCAGCTGGGGCTGGCCTCCCAACGTGGAAGGGGTGCACCATGACCCCCCTAATGTTCTGCATCCTGGCGTTGGCCTATCCGGAGTTGGATGGGTGCTTGAGGGCATCACAGCAGCTACAAGGGGGTGAGTACAGATTTAGAGTCAAGACTTTCTGCACGTTAAGGTGTTACCTGGGTGGGGGATGTGGGCTGTGGGTGCCCCTAGGCCAGGGCGAACATGGCAGTGTTGGCCCCTTGTTGTGCAGGCTCTGGAGCACTCCTACCCCAATAGTGTAAGTGTCCATCTACTACTGGGCAGGGTTCTGTGGGTTTCTGGTGTGCAGATGCTGGCATTAAGCATGTGGGTGCCCCTAGGCCAGGGCGAACATGGCAGTGTAGGCCCCTTGTTGTGCAGGCTCTGGAGCACTCCTACCCCAATAGTGTAAGTGTCCATCTACTACTGGGCAGGGTTCTGTGGGTTTCTGGTGTGCAGATGCTGGCATTAGGCATTGTACCCCATGGGCAGGTGACTAGCTGGGTAACTGGTAGTGCATGCCTACTGCATAGGGCTGATCCCTGTGTGTAGTGTACGCCAAAGGTGGTGTTGTTGCTGGCATTGACCAAGTGTGTCCTCTGTCTCTTCCCTCCCCTTTGTTTTGTCACCCTGACCTTGTGTGCATTAGTATCATCTGGCGGAGGAGCAGAGGCACCGGCGATGGAGGGAGCTACATCCCACATGGGCCTGGAGGGCGACTCCACCGAGGGTGAAGGCCCCAGTGGGATGGAGGGTGAGGGGAGCACCACGACGGAGACAGGAGGGGAGACCACAGACAGCTCCTCCTCCTCCGATGGAAGCTCCCTGGCGGTGGCAGACACCTCTGTGCCCACCCCAACAAAAGGTACAGCCGCCACCCCCCCACCAGCATCGCCCTTCCAGCAGCCCCTCAGCATGTTTCCCGTGCCCGCTCACCCAGGAAGGTGGGCATCTCCTTCATCCCAGGCACCTCAGGCCCTGCCCCAGTCAGCCCTGCTGCCCTCAGTGAGGAGGCTATTGACCTCCTGAGATCCCTCTCTGTTGGGCAGTCAACCATTCTGAATGCCATCCAGGGTGTCGAGAGGCATGTGCAACAAACAAATGCATACCTTGAGGGAATTCACTCTGGCGTGGCAGCCCAACAGATGGCATTTCAGGCTCTGGCCTCAGCACTGATGGCAGCCATTGTCCCTGTGTTTAGCCTCCTCCCTCCAACTTCCTCTACCCAGTCCCAATCCCCTCAACCTCAGCCTATCCCAAGCACACCTTCAGACCAGCATTCACCCAAATCAACACACAAAAGTGGCTCAGGCAAACGTAATCACCACACCTCATCTCACAGGCACTCACACAAGCACCATGCCCATGCAGACACACTAACATTCACTGCCTCCACCGTGTCCCCCTCATCCTCTTCATCCACCTCCCTCCCAGTCTCGTCTCCACTCACACCTGCATGCACTACATCCTCATCCACTACCTCCATCACCAGCACGCCCATCACAACACACCCCTCACTGGCAGTCACCAGCCTGACAACCATGCACACATCCCCTGTGTCCTCTCCCAGTGTGTCTGTGATCCCTCCTCCCAAAGTACACAAATGCAAGAACCCACCCACCCAACAGCCATCCACCTCACAACAGCATCCAGCCCATGCACCTTCACTCAAACTCAGCAGACAGACATCTCCTACAACCACTCCCTCTTCCTCCACTCCCAAACCCTCTCCATCTTCCCGTCCCAGTGTGTCTAAAAAACTTTTCCTGGCGAACGTTGACCTCTTCCCTACCCCTGCCCCCGTCCCTCCCCTAGGGCCAGGGTGTCCAGATCCCAGGCCAGCACATCAGCCACCAAGTCGGCATCTGCTGTGCTCACTGCAACTCCCAGAGGATCAAAGGGGGCATCCGTCAGGCCAGGCAGTGTGCCACCGACCCCTGAAAAAGAGCAACCCATTCCGCCACCTGCCAAGGTGAAGAATGTGCCAGCATGCAGCACGGCCAAGGAGCCCAACCCACCCAGCAAGGCCTCCTCCAAAACTCAAGCTGCCAGTGCTAAGGTCCCAGCGGCATCTGCCAAGGTGAAGAACGGACAGAAAAGCAAATGGAAGGCACTTCAGGCCTCGGCTGCACTAGGTGAGGGCCTGGTGCCCACCATCAGAACCAACAGCCCCACCACCTGTACAGCGGCAAGCCGCGCCGCAAGCACCGTCACCTACACCGCCACCTGCACCGCCACCTGCACCACCACCTTCCCCACCACCTGCACGGCCACCTGCCCTGCCACAAGAAATGTCAGCAGCCGCATCCCCAGTGGGCAGCTGTCCGAGGCTGCAGAAGACAGCCAGGAGCCTCCCACCACCACTGGAAGCACCCCCACCAGCACCGGTACTACCACCAGTATGCAGCCTTAGTCGCCGCAGGATGGAGTTGGGCCCTGCCTCCATAGAGTATCATGCTACCTGTTCCCTGCTAATCTCGTGCCTCAGACACCCAGGGGAGGGAATGTGAACTGCCACACCAATAGTGCAGCATCACTGAGTACCAAGCCCCCTCCAAAACCATTGGAGTAATGCATCCCCTCCCCCTATCCTTGGCAGGATTAAGCAGACTGGGCGCAAAGCCCCCGCCAGAACCAGTGGAGAAATGCATCCACGCCCCCTATCCTTGGCAGGATGAAGCAGACTGGTCACAAAGCCCTCTCCAGAACCAGTGGAGATGCCACCCCCTTGAGAGACTGTGGCTTTGCACTCCCCAGGACCAATCAGTGGGCAACCCACCCATTTGAGAGACTGTGGCTTTGCACTCCCCAGGACCAAGCAGTGGGCAAACCACCCACTTGAGAGACTGTGGCTTTGCTCTCTCAGGACCAGGCAGTGGGCAAACCACCCACTTGAGAGACTGTGGCTTTGCACTCCCCAGCACTAGGCAGTGGGCAAACCACTCACTTGAGAGACTGTGGCTTTGCACTCCCCAGTACATCACTGTGGGCATGGAGCCCCCTCGAGGAGCAGTGGCGTAGTACCATCTTCCAGCTGAGGTGCCCTCCCCTTCCCCGTCCCCCTGAGGTGCCTGTGAGTTTTCTACCTGATGCCCCTGCAGTGTACTCTCCGTATTGAGGCAGAAGCCAAGTGTGGGCTTTGCCCATGATTTTTGGCCCAGTGGGCCACGGACATTTACAAAGGACAGTGTATGGCCTTCTGTACATATTGTAAATAATATAATTGTATATACTGTTTTTGGATTTGTTAGGTATATCTGCCTATTTCTAATATATCAAAGATGTGACTCAATTCCTTTTGTCCTTGCGTTCTTCCAGCGGGTTATGGGGTGTAAATGTAATGTTGATGCATGTTTTTGTGTGTATGGTGTTGTGGGTTAGGGTGGGGGTGTTGAGTGTTGCGTGTGTGTGTCACTCTCTTTTTCCTCCCCTCTCCCCTGTGTGCTAGGTGCAGTAATCACCGTGGTCGTCACCGCTGCCTCCTTTGATATTCCTCGTGTATGAGGAGGTAGACCAGCATGGGCAGAACGTGCACCTCGTGCTCCATGGCGTCCTGGTTCTTCGCTGATTGTCGAGAGGTGAGTGGTTTCCCTTCCAAGTCCTGTTTCCGCTGTTTTTTTGATGGCGTTGGTACTGCCCCTGAAAAGCTGGCGGATTGGCGGGCTGTGATGGGGTGGGCGGTACATTGCTTATATCGATTACATCTTGATCTAACCCTCTTCTGTTTCAAAACATGAAAAACATGTCAGAGCTGTTTTGGAAAGGTTCAAGGAATACGTACTGTTTGTCAAGTTAGAAAAGTGCAAATTACATGTCCCTTCTTTTTCATTCTTGGGATATATGTTGTCAGCACAGGGAGTTAGCATACACCCACAGTAAGTGATGGCTGTTACTCAGTGAAAATCTTTTCAGTCAGTTAAGGAAATGGAGAGCTTTTGGGGTCTTGCCACTGTTTACTGTCACTTCCTTATCAATGTTCTACTTTAGCTTCTCCCATTACTCAGTTGCTGCACAAGGGTGTGAAGTTTCAGTGAAATGCGGAAGCACAAAACGTCTTTCAACAGCTTAAGGCAGTGTTCACTATTTCCTCTATCCTACAACATCAGTCTCCCACCCAACCTTTAATTGTAGAGGCAGATGCATCTCAGGTAGCAGTGGGGGAGTGCTATCCCAAAGAGAAAAAGAAACATGCAACCTACACACAGTTGCATTCTTTTGCTATAAATTGAGCCCCACAGAAAGGAATCCTCAGTTGGGAATAGGCAATTGTTGCCTATAAAAAAGCCTTTGATGAGTGGCATCATTATTTGTTGGGTGCTCTCCATACTGTTACTGTCTTGACAGATCACAGAAATCTGAAGTTTTTGAAGTCTGTAAATGCATTGTCTATGAGACAATTGTGCTGGACAAACCTTTTCAGCAATTCTGATTTTGTTATCCAGTTCCGATCTAGTAGACAACATAGAAAGGCTGATGTTCTCTCACACTTGGGGTATAAGATTCTAGAAATGCCAAATGAATATTCACCCATGATTGGGGCTCTTTACTTAGAAGAATCGTTCATTCACAAAGTGTTACAGGCACAGAAATCAAAAGAAGCAGAAGGTATTGCTCACACACATATTGGGCAAAAGGTACATGATTTAATACATGTTCAGGGAGTTTGTTAATTCCCACAGTCCCTTTGCAACAACAAGCCTCAGAATGGTGTCACTCGCACATACTCACTGGACATCCAGGAGAAAAAAAACCTCTAGACTTGCTTATGAGATATTTCTGGGTGCTTGCCATTCCTATGAACACTAAACAGTACGTACAGAAATGCAGCATATGTGCACAAAGCAAAAGCTATCATCATGCACCCACAGGGTTATTGACACCTTCACCCACTCCTCCTGCTCCTTGGCATACTATTTCTATGGATTTCGTTGTGGAACTTCCAACCCCCAAGTAAAGTTTTACCACCATTTTAGTTGTGGATCTGTTGACAAAAATGTCTCATTTCACCCCTATGAAAGGAGTACCTACCTTGAAAGAGCTGTCTACTGTTTTACTATAGAACATTGCCTTCATGGCCTTCCATCTGTCATTTGTTCTGATTGTGGTTCTCAATGTCTCTAAATTCTGGAAGGGGTTGGGTGACACTTTGCAAAACAACATTTGATTGTCTTCTAGCCACCATCCACAGACAGATGGTCAAACTGAAAGGGTGTATCAATGTCCGGAACAATACCTACATTGCTAGTTGCTACATTCTTCCACTGATTGGGCTATTTATTTATGGGCTGATGAATCTGCTCTTAATAAAAGTATGCACAATTCTACAAAATTCTCTCCTTTCTATTGTAACTATGCATTTCATCATTGTCTCCTGCTCCTCCCTTCCTCTCTCTCACCAGCTATTCCTGCCGCACAGTGGATCACATATATGACATACAGCAATCAGAACAGGAGAATCTAGACAAAGCTTAGGAGGTCTACAAGAAATATGCTGATCTACACTATCCACGTGGCTCTGATTATTCTATGGGGGACGTGGTATGGCTATCAACCCAAAACATGGCCTTGAAAGGATCTTGCAATTCAAGCTTCTTTTTATCGGTCCCTACAAAATCATTAAAAAGATGAATCCTGTTGCTGTGAAATTGGATTTGACTTCCACATTACGGATTAATCCTGTGTTTCACGTTCTCACTGCTGAAACCTGTCTTGCCTGGTACTCAGTATCCAGCGAAACCCTTGCCACTGGTGATGGATAATAAACCTGGGTTTGAGGTAGAGTCTATACTGGGCTCCAGAAGGGTTTGGCGTGGGCTACGGTATCTTGTGTATTGGAAAGAATATGGTGCTGAGGGCTGTACTTGGTAACCTGCAGGTCATCTCCATACCCCCGTTTGCTCTGACTGTTCCATAGATGGTTTCCTGACGAACCAAAACCTGTTGGGGGTTTTGTTGGGGGAGTGTACTGTGATAACTACCGCAATCTGTTTTCTGGATACAACGGGGTAGAGCACGTCTAATATAAATGGGCATAGACAGACAGGAGGTTCCTTGGTATTTTAGTTGTTCTAGTAGTTCCCTGCCTGCAGCTCCCTGCCACCGGTTTCAGTTTCCTTGCTTCCAGGGTCCCTGCACGCTGCTTCAGCTCCTCGCTGGATCCCTTTAACACTGTGAATTCTGTTGTCTGCTTCATCGGATTCCTCTCTTGGTTGCTCAAGCTTTTCAATCCTGGATATCCTGAATAGCAAAAGAAGAAGCCTGTTATAACATTGATGCTCTGCAGATACCAAGCTGGGGGTAACACACTCTGTGCGCTCACATGATTAAAAAGTGATAACAGAACTATACTTATCTGAACTTGAATCTTGTCTCTGCATTCTGTATTATGAACTCTAGTCTCTGATGGCTTACCTAAAAGGACAAAGATACTTTGAATAAGATGGTTTCTATGAATGGAACTACGTTACATTGTTTTCATATCTGAGAACTTTTTAAGGCTCTTTATTTTTTGCTCTTTGACTTATGACTAGAAATGAAATAAATGTAGGAATGTATATTCTTTCCTTCCCTTTCATTTCCTTCTTTTGTCTAAATTTCTAGTCAGTATTTTTGAGCCTTCCAGGTGTGCTTTACTATTGAAAGTACATGTTCTATTCCCTTCTGTTGCCCTTTACCATTATTACATGTACTCTCTCTATATTTTCCCCTTAGAAACACACAAACCATAATTTAGCTGCCACTTATCTTTTTCAACTGAGAAATGGAAGAGATGAGTTGTTCAGGTATTTAGTTACAGATAGAAAAATATATGTACATTAACATTCACCTAAAAAGGCAACGTCACTGACTCCCTCTTTGTCTTTATTTTTCTATTAGAAGGAGTCTTGAGTAGCCTGAGGTAGACACTAGCACCACAACACAGATTCTGTGGGACACAGTTTCCTCTTCCATTCCCCTTTTCCCCATCCTCCTTGGTTTGCCTTGGTTTGCTTTAACAAATGTTGGGCTACTTTGGTTGAGGGTGAAGTTGGGAGCCAGCATTGTGTCTTCCTCTTGCTCCTACGGAAAACAGGGAGAGATTCTTACATACCCTTATTTTTACACTCCAAATGCTCTATCACTGAATTAGTCCAAATGCACGTACTGAACAGTTCCTCTTCTACATTAAGCTCTTATACCTTGGAAAAAAGCAGCCTCTAAATAGCAATTAGCAAGATATTGAAACTACTCAAACTGTTAGGCAGAAATAGACATTACCATTGCGTCTTGTGGTTCATCGTTTAATAAGTCTGCTTGGCAGTGCGTTGTGCAACAATCTCCACAATTACCTGAAAATTCACATTTCGGGCCTCATTATGAGTTTGGCGGTCTTTTGGCAAGACCGCCGCGGTGGCGGCCATGAAAAAATCACCATGTTGGCAGTAATCCATCAGCTGTATTAAGACGTAACATTGTGAAGCTTTCCAAAAAACAGCCACATTTCCGAAATCACCAGGACACTGGAGGACGGAAAAGAGGCGGTCGCAACCACCAGAAATGCTAGCACGACAAAAATCCTCCAACCAGATTACTATCCACAAATCACAACATTGGTTCTTCCATGAAATAAAACCATTGGCGGTGCAAACTGAGGGGGCCTCAACTCACATTACACTGAACACAACACCACATTCGATACTTTGAATACCCCCAAACCTGGCACACATCCACACATCCTACACACTGCACTACATAACACACCCCTATTGGACCCACAATCCTTTGCAAACAAAACACTACACACAGCCACAACCTACATATTAAACAGATACAAAAAGTAAGAATAGGCACCCATAAACACTTCACTATGCACACATTACACACATGCACAACATAAACATATTAATACCAGACAGACCGGACTACCATTTTACTACCGGACATAACCCACAACAACCGTCACCCACTCACATCACACCATCTACACCTCACCATTTACCTAACTCTTCAGCCTTTCACTTTGAACACTCCCACAGTGTCTTCACCACCATTACCATGTCCCCACAAAAACACCCAAGTTTCACGGATGAGGAATTGAGGGTCATGGTTGACGAAATTGTAAGGGTAGAGCCATGCCTGTTTGGGCCACAGGTCCAGCTAACATCAATTGCCAGGAAAATTGAGTTGTGGCAAAGGATAGTCGACAGGGTCAATGCTGTAGGCACCTACCCACGCACAAAGAAGACATCAGGAAGAGGTAGAACGACCACAGGGAGA
Source organism: Pleurodeles waltl (assembly GCF_031143425.1). Lineage (NCBI taxonomy): Eukaryota > Metazoa > Chordata > Amphibia > Caudata > Salamandridae > Pleurodeles > Pleurodeles waltl. The sequence goes on along the minus strand of NC_090436.1, from coordinate 613,302,441 downwards.
AGATACATTCCATGGCCGCCAGGCATCAGCTGGCAGTAATGAAGACTGGTGGTGGTCTCCCACCTCCTCCCCCTACTTTCACATCTTGGATGGAGAAGGTCTTGGACACATTGCATCATGAGGGCCTGACAGGAATACTTGGAGGAGTGGAATATGGTAAGTCGCTAAAACATTCATGTCACTCAATTGTCAGGTATTGTATGCTCCCCCAACAAGTTATACCACCCCAGTAAACACAACACCAATGACACCTCTTTTCAAATTACCAATAACCCTCTCTGGCATGCCACATGTCCACTGAAGTCACCTGGCCTCACAGCCCATGGAAATGGCACATGAACGTCTGGCAAATTAAAGCACAAGAGCTCCCAGAATGCAAAATCCCATCATTGTGAAAACCTGGAAAGTGCATCGAATATGAGATGCCATGGATGTTAAACTAACTATCCAAACCATCTTGAACGCCCTACTGTGTAATAGACTATGGTAATGACAGCTATGCAATGGCTCACTCACACCATCATCACAAGCAAAACACAGCTATAGTCGAGTGCCCATTTGTAAAGGCCCCAGATTAAAGATTCCTAAAATAGAACTGTACTCACTTGGGTTGGAAAGTCAAATTGATGAGTGGATGCACATGCAGTACATCCAGATACAAGTCAATGTCCATTGCTTACTCACATACTGTGACCCTACAATGACACTAATGTTCATTGTACAGCTTTTATTTGTGCCACCCATCATGCCAGACAGTTCACTAGGTAACAGCGGTGAACAGCCGTGTCATAATCAGACAATATCAAATGGCATCAGCAGTACAATCACTACCAACATAGGCCCAGATTTATACTTTTTGATGCAAAACTGCACTAACGCAGTTTTGCGTCAAAGTTTAGCTAACGCCATTTCTTAATGCCACCCATGCATCAAATTTATACTTTGATGTGCGGTGGCGTACAGAACAGGTTAGAGTAATTGTTTCTGACGCTAACTATTGTGCCTTGTCATAAAAGGAAAAATTACTCTAATCTGGTTTGCGACATGAAAAAACGTAAAATGGATATGCGCCATTTTTCACCGAATACCGGCAAGAGCTACGCAAACGCAGCAAACAGTGCTAAGGAGCCCCAACATGGATCCCAGAAGCCAGGAGAGACCCCAGGGAGACCTCAATCAACCAGGAACCAGCCAGGAGGGTACAGACAAGACCCAGGGGAGAGACAAGAAGAAGAGGAAGTGTCGCTTCAGTGCAGAGGAGCATGAAATCCTGGTCAGAGAGGTGATGGAGCACCAGCATCAATTATTCATCACCTATAAATTCCCAATTGGAAGGAGAGAGGCAATTTGGCAACAAATTGTAGACAAGATTAACAGTGTGGCAGAGGTCAGGAGAAATGTCACTGAGTGTAAGAAACAATGGCATGACTGCAAGCGCAGGACAAAGGAGAAAATGGCAAGGAATAGGAAGGCAGCACTGCAGAACGGAGGTGGGAGTCCAGCACCTCAAGAGGATCTGGACGAGATGGAGAAGATGGTTGCAGCCATCATCCCAGAGGAAATCGTCACAGGAATCGCAGGACAAGACAGCGCAGACTACCAGGAAACAACATATATGCAGGGTAAGTTGCATGGGGGACCAAAATGACTAAGGCGGTCATTCTGACTCTGGCGGGCGGCGGTTGCCGCCCGCCAGACGGGAACCGCCATTTTGCCGCTACGCGGTCAAAAGACCGCTGTTGGCATTCCAACCTTCCCGCTGGGCCGGCGGGAAGGAGGTCTGCAACACAGAAGCCGGCTCCGAATGGAGCCGGCGGTGTTGCGGGCGTGCGACGGGTGCAGTTGTACCCGTCGCGCTTTTCACTGTCTGCTAAGCAGACAGTGAAAAGCTTCATGGGGCCCTGTTAGGGGGCCCCAGGACACCCGTTCCCGCCAGCCTCTTCCTGGCAGTGAAAACCGCCACAAACAGGCTGGCGGGAAGTGGTCAGAATGCCCAGGGCAGCGCTGCTTGCAGCGCTGCCCTGGCGGATTCGCCCAGCCGGGGGAAAAACGGCAGGAAACCGCCGGCCCCGGTTTTCTGACCGCGGCTTTACCGCCGCGGTCAGAATGGGCTTGGAAGCACCGCCAGCCTGTTGGCGATGCTTCCATCATTCGCGACGCTGGCGGTCAAAGACCGCCAGGGTCAGAATGACCCCCTAAATGTCCAGTGCAAGAAGGGGGAGGCAGATACCTACTACACAATGCATGTCAGTCCTGAAAATCAGGCAGTGGAAAGGGCACAGGGGCACGGCACGGTGCATGGGCTGTGCAGGGGCATCCAGGGGTGCAGCACAACACAACACCAACAACCTTTGCATGGGGGTACACCGCCATGCCACAGGTGCTGGAAATGTTGAAGCAGACCAGGAGGGTAGGGAAGAATGTAAAACTGGGTTGCTGTCACAGGACAGCTGGTATTGTCAGAATTTAAGCTGGAGGACAATGCCCAGTCTCAGGCCATTGGTCTAAGCTGCATTTACCATTGACAACACTTGCCACTACTGACTGTGCTGTGTGTGCTGGTCAATTAGGAAATAGCAGTTTCATCAGGCATTTTCACATACATCATGAAGTACACAGCAGTAATCTCATACCCATGCTGCCCATTCCAGGGTCGACCCCTGTGTCACAATAGCTGCAATGCCATCATGCAACATCTCAGGTGTAATAGTGCTTAGACAACTGCATTGAGGGGGAGTACATATGTATCGTAGCTAGGAAAACACACCCGCACAGTCATAAGAGGAACTGTGCTGTGACCCATCAGTGCAATGCAACGTAGCACACATACACAAACATCAACATGAGAAACTACCAATGGTGACACCTGTATTGTTTCATGGAAATGCAATGCATGGTATGGTGCTAGGTCTCTGGACAGTATAGGTGTATTTGAAAAATGATAGACTGGGACAGGACCAAATTGTTATGTGTGGTGGGTGTGGCATCAGCACACCAACAAGCAGTGCAAGGCCTCACCATGCTAATGGTAGCAGAGGGAGGGTTGATTAGGACAAGAAGGTGGCAAGCCCCAATTTGGACAGAAACCACACCTAGAAGATGTGATGCAGACAAATCCCCCAACTGCCCAAACTACATGTAACATGCAGGTAGGGCAAAGACCTGAAAGACTGCAAACATTAATGACAGGAACAATGCACGGGAACCCAGATTACAACATACCACCAATAGGAAGTCAGTGACGCCACATTACAACTGCCACAACACAGACACACTAATTGTACAATATCTCATTGCAGAGGACGATGGCTCTCCTGTGGATCTGTCTGTCCTGGACTACCCTGATGACATGGATGACCAGCTGACAACAATCAGCCAGGAAACCATCGAAGATGTCCTGGGAACCCTCTAGACACCACGTCCAGTCACAAGGAGGGGCACACATGTAGCAGCCAACCCAGAGGACACACCCACCACCCCAATTGTATGACCTGCCAGCTCAAACAAAGCTGATGACACTGGGACCACCTTTGAGAGGACAGTTGTGGGAGTACCGTGGGAGCTGGCCAAGGAGGTGCTGGTGGGGATGCAAACAATGGCAGCCAGCCTTGAGTGGACATGCATGTGCATGATGACATCCGCAGAACAGTCAGCAGCCATGCAAGTCACACAATCACTACAGCAAGAAGTGCATCAGTGGGTGAGGGACCTCACCACTGCTGTGAGGGAGTTGCCACAAACCTGCCCTCCCAATCTTGCAGCTGTATGCATGACAACAAGCTGGACTCCCTTAGGGCAGACATGGCTGCCTAGCACAGGGATGTTGCTGCCATACTCAATAATCAGCAGCTCCTCTTTGCTGCAGTTATGCAATATCTAGTTCCACAGAAGGCAGCTGCCGGGAATTGGGAGTCCATTTCTCCAACCACTGAAGTGTGTGCTGCCCACTCAAACCCACCACCACCACCATCGTGGGCAGAGAAGACGACACACACATGAGAGGATGAAGATGTGGAACAGATCATCTTTACCTGTAGGAGTACCCGGTAGCACCAGCCCATGTCACATGGACACTGTTTTTCCTTTGTCCTGTGCTTGACAACAAGCCAGTGTTGCTACTGTTGGTGACATGCACTCTTCACCGACACACTGTTAACCTTACCACTATGGACTGCAATTGTCTCTCAGTGCCCAATTTGCAATTCATGTTCCTCTGCACTGAATGACATTTCATCTCAGCATGTCCAATGACATGTCCCTCAAATTTGCACTTGTGTTGCATCACAATCGAATGCTTTACACCAATGGGCTAACAAACCTGGACTATGTAAATATTGCAGTACAACACTTTAAAATAAACAGCAACTACACAACAGCTTTGTCTCTGTGTAATGTGACACATCTACTTTGCTGGAGATTTGTGATGCATGTAACATGCCAATGGTCACAGAGTGTCAATACCAGAGTGCAGAAATAATGTGGGCAGATATTTACGCAGAAGGGCCAGGACTTCTAAATCTTCTGTGCTGCCTGTGCCTCATTCCTGAAGTAAAAGCAACGCAAACTTACAAAATATCATTGTAATTTGTACGTTTGCTGGGCTGTTGCGTTAAATAATGAGGCAACTGCATTGTAATAATAGTATATTTCAGGCCCAAGGTATCTACAAGATGAAACTCAATGCTGGCCACATCCCCTACAAGACAGTCATTGTGTTTGTGACATTTGCCTAAAAAAATACATGCCACACCCACAACATACAGCAGGAATGGCTGTGTAAGAGTGTTTGGCCAATAATATCAGCTGGGAGTACAATTTAAACACTTAGGCGTGAAGTTTGTATACTTGACCTCATCAGAAATTGACACTACTCAGTTTACCAGTGTTGGCATGAACATCAGGCTGCAGGCAGACGTCCCACAGTGGCCTACATTCCAACACAGGACCCAAATGATGACAGCTTTAAAATCACACTGTTCAATACATGGGAACCATAGTCACCTTGAGTGGTGGGTACAATGGATGGCAGATGCATAGAGATTTAGATTTGTTGTAGCTGCCAATGTGACAGCTCCATTGGAAGTGGGAATTAACATGTAAAGAGTGGGATGTGGATGCAGGACGGAATACACAGGCCAACAGAAAATTGGCCGTGTACACTCATGCAAAGACCCAGATCCCCAAGCATATGTCACATGTCGTAAAGGAGTACCTAAAACTTTAAAAACTAAGTACAAAAGAGAACTTAAATTATGTCACACACCTATACTAACCTAACCTATCCTAACTATACATTACCCACAACTGGCCATAACTACCCTATTCTAAACTTACCACATGTAACTAAACCCTCTAAACATTTACCCCCCCCCATTTTATGATGGGACACACATAGGACAACATATACTAACCTAAAGAGAAACTAACTAATACTAAACAAATATATATATATTTTTATTTTAAATTTTATTTTTATTTTTTATTAGAAGACACAAAAGCCCCAACATTGAAGCCCACCCACCTACAAACTAACATGTAATATTATGAACCCGCCATCCCCCAACCTACTTATCCTATCTAAACTACTAGCCTACTCTAACCTACCACTAAACCCCCTAAACCCACTAAAAAACTGGATAAGAAAAGAGAAGGGAGGGGGCGGAATTAGGGGTGAGGTAAGGCAGGATTTCAGAGGTTTGCCCTCTTCAGAGTTTTCTTGATTGCCTTTAGCCTCCAGCTATTTCTGTCCACGTCCCACTGGAGAGTGTCAAGCTTCTTTAGGACTTTCTTCATGTCCCTCTGTAGTTGTGTTATTGTGGCCATGTCCAAATCAGCTGCTGTGGTGGTCTGTGTCTCTGATGTAGTTGCTCCTGCAGGTATCGTGGTCGGGGGTGCTGGAACAGAAGGTGCAGCAAGTGTTGTGTGTGTTGGTCCCAAAGTTAAGGGTGCAGCAGGTGGTGGTGTGCTACTGCCTGCAGTGGTGGTGGTGGCTCCACCTGTTGTGGCCAATGCCAGTCTCCGTTGGCTGAAAGCCCGCTATGCTCCTGTGGCTCTCATCCTCCGATAGCGTCTTGTCATCATTCGGAACCCAAACTCCACATCCAGGATGTATTTGTACCTCACTGCCTGCCTCTGGAAATCCCTTATCTCCCGGCATTCATGTCGGCAGCTGTAAAAATGAGACAGGCAACCATTAGTGTCATCATTGGACGATGCTTGTACATTTGATAATCTAATATTCTCCCTCAAATTGCACATGCAGTCTGAATCACAGTACAGATGATATATTGTCCCTGAGGAATGACATGCAATGCTGCCTAACCATCAAGTATTTAACAGCACATCAAAATACAACAAGGGATGTACCAAATAAAGTGATCTGTGCATTTATGTAGTGCAATGTGTCACAATGCAAATGCAGAAAGTATTTAACATGTGCCAGGCCAACTAATCCCTATCAAATGGATCAACTTCAAGGCACCCAAGACCAGTGATTTGTAGATGTAATTGGCAGGATGGTATGCCTTTGCCAATCAAAAGGGGTCAGTGTTGTTTGGGACATATGCATGCTTGAGTAGGAGGACTGTCATCTACACTGTGACCATCACACCTACCTACATATTCTCTCCCTACCCATGTGCCTCTGGGGGGGATCGGCATGCAATACATCATCACAACTGTCAAGGACAACCACAGAGCCATGTCCACCTGTTCATGGATTTAGTGAGTGGAACACATGTGGAGGCCTGCCAACTAGGATTGAGGCATCCGTTGGTCAATCACATCTATATTCATGTTTCCATTTGTGGACAACCATCAACACCAGATCTGCCAACACTTTTCCAAAATCACCCACATTGATGCCAGCACACATCTGGCCTTGACCTGCATGTACGCCTATAACATACCACATAAGTGTCATGGAAATGGAGTACAACATATGGGGCAAGATGCTGGGGGACAGTTACCCATACAGTCCTACATGTACATTACAATACAGGGATGCACAATTTTGTGTAAAAAATGTATGCATCACTGTCTTGTGAAATGAGGGTATGACTTGCTGACAATATTCTGACACTGGAGCACTTCCAAATCAAATGTGGTCCCACCTTGTTCACATGCTGCTGCCTATTGCACAACACAACACTCCCAAGATATGACTCTCTGCCTGTGAATTTCTAACCCTTGCATGGAACACTATGTCAACCTCCAGTCAAGTAATATATCAGATCACGTGCCAGCTCATCATATCTTGCAATGAGTACAACACACAAGAGTCACTAACATAGCAGCTGCAATCACTACACAGGACAGACATTTTCACACTTACTGGATACGTCTGGGTCCTCAAATCGAGCCACTTCCCTGATGGTATAAGGGGCCGGTCCACCTGTAAAACATGGAAAGCAAATATATGCTCACTGTCTGATCACTGTGCAAATGCGTGGACAACATATCACAGTGTGTAACATTTTATACGAGTGAGCTGCTGATCCTGCATGTAGACACTCCAACAGACATGCCACTGCAAACTTGCACTGACACTGACACTCCAGTGAGTGATAGACACACATATACACACATGCACTGGGCCTAACAATCATGTGATGCTAAACCTGACTACAAAGATTTGTGGCTAATCCATTTCAGGTGGTACTCCATGTCATGATTTGTAATTGGGTGACAATTGCAATGGCACTTCCCTGGTGCACTGCAATACAAGTGACTCAGGTATTGTGGCTTGTGCATCAAGGGACAATGATTAACTGTGTGATGGACATGAAGGTCAATTTTCAGTCAACAATTATCGTGCAATCACTAGTCCATAACAGATGTGGCACAGTTGTCTGTGGGTAACAAATGCCCCATTGGCAGTGTCCCCTTAGCCGTAAATGCCCCCTATGCCAACATGATGGCAGAGATCATGTGTGTGTAATGATGACAATGTAGCGCTAAACATGGATAGGCCACTTTGCTGTCCCAAAACAGTGAAATATGGTATGCTGACAGTGTCTTAGCTGATCATCATTGACAGAATGCATGGGCACAGGTGTTGTCATTGCATCTGAAATGTGTTACTCAGGGCCATATGTACCAAGATCAGGTTTTGTGAGTCACACATTGCAAAACTTAGCAACGAGCAATTAGCAAGTCGGATGATCTGAGGTAGAACACTCTCAATGACGCAGTTTGCAATTCACAAATGGGGTAGCAAATGACCTACCTCATGAATAATGATGAGGTAGGTCTCATTTTGCAAACCCCTTGGGAATGGTGGCACTCACAGGGATGCTGGCCTGCTGGGCTCAGAAGACCACCATGTCTGTGACTACTTTCAAATAGGGATGTAAATATTCATTTTATTGCAGCCTTATTTCAGCAGGGGTAAACAGAAAGTATTTCAAAAACCTATATTAAGACTGAATTTTTTTTTAGAAGCAATCAGTGGTCCGTGGCACAACTTCCTGCTCAGAATACATTTTTGGCAATGCATTCACAAAGGGGAAGTGATCCCATTGGGAACCCTCCCCTTTTGCAAATGGGTTAGAACCAACTTGAAACGGATGGTAACTGCAATTGTTTAGTGCCAGCATTTGTGCCCAAGAAAAAAACAACCAGACGCTTGCGGCTCGATGATAGGATAGGGACACCCATTCCTAAATGCCACTAGCAAACCCTGTTTTGTGATTGGGCAATGTGATAGCAGAATGGCAAAATTGGGGTTGTGCATTTGAATGAATATTTTTCCTGACGTAAACACAAAAATTCAGAATATTAGTCAGTTTGTGAAAATTATAAATAGCTTGGTACATATGGCCCTAAGTAATAGTTGGACATGGCTCAACGAAGCTCTGGACTGCATTGTTAACATGTATAAACATATGTAATACATCTTAGTACTGGTACACTAACAGTTTGTTCTACTTGCATTACACATGGCCACAAACATTGCATGCAGCACGTCAAGTGATCTGCTACTGTCACTCAGGAGCATTCTACTGTACACATTTGTCAATGTGATACTCACCAACAGGGCCACCGATCACCACACCCAGGTGGTCCAGCAGGTTCTGTTCTCGGGCCACCAGGTCAGCCCAGCGATGCTTCAGCTGGTGCTCATTCCTTGAGGTTCACGTTTCAGGTGGAAAAGCACCTTGGCCCAACGCAGCCACCCTGCCTCCATGTGATACCGCTGTATCACATGGCCTCCGACTCCAGCATCATCAGAAGAAAGTGGCACACCAACCACACAAAGGCCCCATGCTGCTCAGCCTCACCCTTCCCGACATGTTATAGCACAGAATTTCAATAATAAAAGGAAAAAAGTAACGAAAATAAATCAGAAGAAAGGAAACGTACAACCTAAATTACAAACCCCAACTAACCCAACTAATCAAACCCCCAAACAGACACCGGCAGTACAAATACAATTCAGATAACACTAAAATACACAAAAACACATACACAGGTACAATACACAAATAGAATAGACACCACAAGATACAATATACGCTATCCAAACAAGAGCAACACCAAGACACAGCCACACAGTCAAGAAAAAGCACAGACTGTAAAGTGAAAGTGAAAGTACACCCACTGTACCATGTCTGTAAACAGGATTTCCTATTATGTCACTTCCTGTCCCCTTTGCACCACGTTTTCCATCTTGCGTGTTTCATTTTTTTGACGCATATGTAGTTTGGTTGAATCTATTTGACAAAAAAACCTACATGTGCCGAAAAATACCATGCATTGCCGGCTAACTACTATTTTTATGGATATCCACATGTGTGGGGTGTGCTGGTGGAATTAACGCTAGGGGCCCATTTATGTTTAGTATGCATTTGGGTGGTTTTTCAATTCATTTGCATCAAAATTTCCGACTAAAACCGTGTTTGCATGAATTTTAAATATTTAATATGCATGTAGCTTGTATCTAGATAAAGATAGGATGGTATGGCCTGCAGTGTGTGTTCTAGTGTTTGGCCACATGTTGTAGACCATGCAACTGCGGCCCACATTTATACTATATTTGTGCAGCCTTTCCTTTTTTTCTGATGCAAAAGCGGCGCTAAGTTACAAAATTATATTGGAATTTGTAAGTTTGCACTGATTTTGCATCAATAAATGTCGGCAAGGCTGCGCTACAAAAGTATAAATCATGGTCTGTGTGTTTTGTGTGTGAATTAACTGTTACAACTATATGTGTGCTGCTGATGGAACGGCATGCAGTACATTTGGCGTAATGGTCATGTATGAATGTGTTACAAATGGGTATCAACATTGGATGTACAACAGTCATGATATGTGTTTGTAATATGTGTTGACTCATTTGATGTATGTAGTGGCTTTAACTTTGGGGATATTACATTTCCCAAGACAAACAATACACAGGGATGATCGAGGATGGCTGATGCGGGCTATGTTGGATATGGTACCCCTCACATGTCATTACTTGTTGGCTACGACTTCATGGTGACTTCATGTGGAAACTACCCATATGTCGGCCATTTGTACATGTTTGGTAGGTACAGTGTTTGTGACACTGAGCCTCAATTCCAATCATAAAATTGTTATGTACACATCAGTTTGACTAATGAAAATTACCTATGTTACTCATGTTGCTGTGGTGGACCTGCAGCCCTGGCTACTTGTGTTCACATATTTTCGAGGTGCATTGCACAAAAGTGTCCAGTTCAAGTGTGTGGGCATGTGTAACCTGTGTCAGTATTGGGCTCCATGGTGTTACAGTTTCTTACAGGTCTAGTCAGGAGTCTGTTGGGGCAACCCATGAGTTCACAAAGTATCTTGCAAGGCAGATTTTTCCTAAAACAGAAGATCAGCTACAGGCATACAAGGGGATAGGGCAGCTATGGTATGGCAAATAATACAGAAAAGTGAATACAGAGCAACCTTAGTGTGGGCAAATGTGGAATGGGTCAGTAATGGACAAGCATGCAGGGCTCATCACTAAGATTGTACACAGGGTATGGCTCAAAACTTTCCACAGCAACAGTGAATGTCAGTGACGCTGTGCAGATTGATCTAACAGCTAGTCACCACGCACGCCCCATAGAAAGGTGGCAGCAGAAGTGAATCTGTGAACATGGATTGTCCTTACATACACAAGACTAGCCCTTGTTTGTTGGGCTGGAGACACAGTAACAAATCCTGGAATACAGCCATAGCACACTGTCACTGTTAGGCACTAATGACTACATGCAAAACTAGACCAGGATGGAGGCTGGATTAGCCTTCTGGAAACCAGGTGCCAGAACAAATACAAAGTGAAACAATTCTACATAGTTGAGGACTGATCGTACACTTACCAGACACAATATCCCAAGAGGAAACAGAGGGCAAGGGAACCAACTAGGAGGCAAAAGCAGGCCCAGGGAACAGGCTTTGGTTGATGTAAAGACTTGAACAAGGCTGAAAAACAGGGAGCAGAGTCTGACTGGAATAAGCAGGAACAACAGTGTGCAAACAGAGAGCAGTTTCAGGTGTAATCAGAACTGTAACACAATCCAACAAGGGCTCTGGTACCCAAATGAATTGTACTCCAATGGATGACGAGGAGCTTCAGGGAATGGCAGCTTCTAAGCAGTTCCAGGCAGCAGCAAGGCCAGGGCAGAGTCACATGGCTGTGCTGCACAAGAGAGCTCACAGGTGTGTGCAGCTTTAGTCTCTCACAAGTCCTGGAGGAGAGAATCCAGTATAAGGGGACAACCAGACTTTTGCCCTAGGAAGCTATGGACAGAAGATTAGAGGTCTTACTGACTACCAGGCAGTGCATTATGGGACCTGAAGTCCATGCAGGCTAATGCAGTTCTTTTAATGCATGCCATATGGAAAAGGGAAGCAAACTGGATTTGGAATGGGAGTCTGGGTGAGTGTCAATGATGATTCCCAGGGTACAGATAGTCCATTTACAGCGCCCCCTAGAGAAGGGAGGGCAGAGACTTCACACATGGCAGTGGCAGGACTTATTACCAGGGATGGACTGCTCAGGGCATATGTTGTGACCATTGCTTGTCATACCTGGGACACTCATGCTATCTATTTTCAGGATTCATGCACCTCTTGTCACAAAAGCTCCTTGCAGAGATAGCAAATGCCACACTTACTAATGTCAGAGGTCTGTTCATACATTCCTGTTACTACCATGATTTCACATCCACTGCCTCATGTATGAGGCTCTTATTTACCTTATGATTGGAGATGTCATAGTTGTGTGTCTTGTGTTGCAGTAGACCATGTTGGCAAGGTGGATGTGTGTCATATGCTGTGGTCCTATGATTTCGTCCTTCATATGTGAAATTAAAAAGATTTTTTTTTAAACTGTGTGTGATGTTTGCTGTACAATCATATGCATCACATGTGATGTTGCATCAGAAGTAGTCGGATTTGTCTTTGTGACATGCTCCCTGAGACAATACTCACATTCCTAAAGGACATGTGATGGAGAAATAAGTAACCAGAGCAGGATTGTGTGATGAAGTGTTTAATTACATATCCTAACAATGTGTTTAGAGGGATTATTGGTGAAAAACGTTTTGAACAATCTTCTGCCGGCGACGCATTCCTGCAGCTGTGTTTGGATGTTCCCCCTCATTTTCCCTGGCACCATCCGCCTCCTCCTCAGGCAGTTCTTGTTCGGGTTCAAATAGGGGGATGTTCCTCCTAACACAAATGTTGTGCAGGATGGCACAAGTCAATATGATCTTGCAGACCATTTCTGTGGAATATAGGAGGCTGGCTCCTGTGATGTCCAGGCACCTGAATCTGGACTTTAGGATGCCAAAGTTCTGTTTCACAATGGTGCGTGTCCTCCGATGTGCCTCATTATAGACACGCTCTGCTGCTGTGCTTGACCTGATATCTATGATTTAGTTTCCAAACTGCTGGTCTTTATGTATGTACCATTCGTTGTGTCATTAGCAACATGTTTTAGTGTGCTTTCACTGGAGGGGACATGATACTTCCACACACACAATAGATTTCAATGTGATGGTAACATGGTTGCACTACGTGGCCTGGACATCCCTTCCACTTAGACATATGTCATTGCTGATGAAATCCAGAAGTGAGGCCCTTTGATTAGGCTTTGTGACAATGCCCAAAACATCTCCCTAAGCTGGCAGTACAGAGGTGTTCAGTATTGACAATGCACAATTGTCCCATGTGTGACTTGGTTCTATGTAGACCTTTGTGGTTCCCTCTGCCAGTGGCTCATGTGCAACCATGCACCTACAGTACCCCACTTGCTCCAGGTAACATGGCTAACTACCTTGTAGAGGTGGATGTATCTGTGTAGGAAGGGCCATCTCCCTGTACCTCTGTTTTTTTGATGGACAATTCACTCATTCAGTGTATGCAGCAGTGTGCAGTTTGCATTAGTGGCACGTCAATGTGTGTTCATAGCACAGTCACTTCCTTATTGCTACCTGGCAACGTCACCCCAGGCATGATATGTGATGTTGGGACTACCTCAGTATTTCCATGTCACCTACATGTGAGTCAGCATCATCATGCTATGTGTCTCATGGTGTTTGACCTGCAGCAACACACATTGCACACACCTTTCACAGTACTTATTGCTTGGGAGGATGTGGGATTGACTACGTGGTCTAATGTAATAGTAAGTGGTTCATCTTCCAAATTTTACTTCCAGGACAGGCCATGTCATTGTCACTGTATGCTTTGACATTGAACCCTTGTAGCTCTTGAGTGGCATCTATTGTTGTTGGTAGTCGTCATTTGTCCATAGGTGAGTATCCCATTGTGTCAGAGTGTACAACATAACTACATATGTCACACCTCAGTGTCTTCCTGCCCACATGTCAATGTAGTGATGTATGTATTGTGTGTCCTACAGTGTTGCTGTACCGTGTGTATATTGCTAGGTTTATGGGCTTACCGACATGAAGGCCATTGCCATATCGTCCATCCTTGAAGTGCAGATTGATGGTGCTGTGACAGAAGATGACGGAATCATGTATACTCCCAGGATACTTGGCCAAGATGTTGGTAAACAATCCCTGGTGGTCAACTATGGCCTTCAAATTTATGAAGTGGGTGTGCTTTATGTTCCCTGTATAGATGCTCTGTTGCAGCAGGTGGTACAATCCAGACATAGGTACAGTCAATAGCGCCAAGTGCATGTGGGAAGCCATGTATTTGGTAAAATCCCTGTTACGTCTCCTGCTGCTTCTGCTGTGTGTTGGGGAAGTTGATGTGGTGGGGTGTGAGGGAGATAACGGCATCTAGGCCCTTGGGAAGGAAGGCGGAGAATGAGGGCTGTGATACCCCAACGATCAGGGTACCCGCTGTTTGGAAGGAGCCACTTGCCAACAGGTGCAGGACAGCTACCAGCTTGGTCATCAACAGTATATTGTGTGGTGTCTGCAGGCTGGCTGTTGTCTGTGGCTCAATTTGGTGCAGCAGCTGCTGTGTGGCTTGCCAGTTGAGTCTGTACCTCTGGATGATATCCTGTTCCCTGAGGCCCTGGAGGGTTGTCCTGGTCCTGAAGACCCTCTCCTGCCTTTGGTGTTGCCTTTGGGGTCCATATTGGGGAAGTGGTGGCTGCTGCTGTTGGTCCTGTGCTCTGCGTCGTATTGCATGGTGCATCAGTATTACCTCCATGTTGTCCTTCTTTAGCAATGATTGTGCTTGTGTGTGTTTTCCTTAAGTAGTTGTGTGTTTGCCCCATTTTAACGCCTGCCCTGACCTAGGCGTTAAAATTTGACGCAAATCGGGCTTTGTGTCATTTTTCAAGTCCGCATCCCACCCGTGCGTCATTTTTGCCCTGTTAGATAAATATGGCGCTAGGGTGTTTGAGTCATTATTTGGACAGGAAGGCCTTCCTTGCATCTCATTGATGAAAGGCGGTTTCACGCATCCTTGAAATGAAACTTCAAAAGTTTGACGATAGACGGGTCTAGCGTTAAAATATAAATATGGAGTTAAGTATGCGCCCGATTTGCGTAAAAAAAGTGACACAAATCCGGTGCATAGTTTGACAACTACAAACAAGGAGTATGGAATTCAAGTCACGGATTTTAATGTTGGTCTAAGCTATTCTGTGCAGCAGCTGTCATTGTCATCACTGGGGATCATGTTAAGGCACTGTCTGCATCTCAAACTACTGCAACAATACCCCCAATGTAACCTGAACGCTGTGTTCCACTTCTCCCACAGGTAACCTTGCCAGTGTCACTATGAACAGGATTCCAGAGACTGTCACTACCCCTCTGGATGGAGGCCCCAGTGAGGACAATACCAGGGATGTCTGCACACTGGCGATGAACCTGGCCCATCGAGAACACGTGGTCAGTCAACAACTGTCAGTCTCACCCTGCCCACATCCACTTCTCCCACCCCTGTTGCATCTACAACACAGGCAGCCATTCGCCCCCCATTCTGTTTCCCAAGGACAGTTTCATCCATTGTGTGCCCCACCGTACTGGTACCTGAGTCTCCTCTTGTCACCCTTGACAAAGATAATCCTGCCACCACAGGAGGTGGGCACACTGTGCCAGGGGAACAGGCATGTGGGGGTAGGGTGTGTGGGAGGGATGTTGTGAGCCAGAGGATGGCATCTCAAAGGGACAATACTGACCAGAAACCATCTCCCGAGGATTGGTAGCCTACCAGAATTCCCAAGGCACCGTGTTGGGGGAAAGACAAAAAGCTGCAGAAGGACAACCACAGGAAGTCATGCAGCAGTGGCAGGCACAAAATTCCACTCTGGCTTCCATTGCTTGTGTGCTGAGGGACATCAACACTACCCTGAGTAGGTCTGAAACACAACTTCAGGCCTCTTCCAGTAGTAATAACTCTTTTGTCCCTTCAACATCTGTGACTGCTAGCGGAATTGAGGCCCTGCCAGAGGAAGGACATGCCTCAGACACCCCACCCTCTGTAGCAGAGGAATCTCCCGCAAACATGTACATCTACCCAGACATCCAGCAGGAGCAAATGCCAAGACCAAACCCACTGCCAGGAAATGAACCTCTCCTGACTTGTTCCCCTTGCGTGCCTCAGATACACCCTGTTGACTCTTTTGCAACCAATCTCCATTTTCCCTTTTTGCAAGGACACTGGACTTGTGTATTCTAATGGTGTAGGAGCTACCCTGATGATTTCAGCCACAATGACTGAACCCTTCACTATTAATGCTGTGTTTCATTTAGTTACTGGTCACGTATACTTTTTTACTGTCCAACATAAATTAAACACAGGTCCTATGTATGTGTCATTTATCAACCATGTACAATAGTTATGCATGCCAACTCAAGTATGTATATGTCCCTCTGTAATGTGCAACCTTGATTGTGGATATCATACTTGAACTCTAACAGCAGGAGACTCATTACATTAGGATTGTAACATGGACAGATTTTTTTAAAGTTTAATACTACATCTACAGACATTTTTGGTAGATATGCATACAGCACATAGACCATAACTGACAATAACATCAGGATGTTTGCTAAGGTGTCAAACAATGCTACCACAGGATATAGAAGTTAGGGTCTTGTTAGACTTCCTACAAGGCAGGAGGCACACAGATTGGTCCTTTGTATCACCTGGCAAAGCTTATCACATACCCATACCTACGCTTCCAAATATTAATTTCCCATGGTACAGATAGAGATCAGTACTGATGTCCCCAGTATGGGGCTCTCTCACTTACATTGGTTACATAACTGTAGGATTGTCACTCACCTATTTCAGTTCACAGTGACATGCACATTGGTCTTCAAAGTAGGAACACACTGAAAGGTAGGTTCAAGTAAGAATACATACTACAGAAGCCATTATGATGGGGGAGGCCATGGTCCCACATCTACACATGAGCTAGGCACATACAGAGACATATATTCCACCTTCTGTACTCTATTGGTGAACTTGACTGGAAAACACATTTCCACTTCAGTGTCCTGGCAGTCTGACAATGTTAGTTACACTCCACATACTCATGGCTATTAGACCCTGGTTTCAGCCTTGTCCACTTCTCATGTCCGCCTGCAAATCCCATCTGCTGCTCACATAGTCTGTCACTTGCCAAGGTTGATGAGCCAAACAGGATCTTGGCAAATTTGTGATTGACTGAGAAAATGGATAGGACATAGCAGAAAAAATTCATCAAATCAGAGAAGTCATGTCCACAAGTGTGACTTTGCATCTGCTATAATAAAACATGTTACTGTAGACCACTCTGTCCTGCACACAATATAAATTTTCAGTCTGCATGCACAATTCGCTCATAGGCATTGGAGCTACCTACAAACCCACAGATGATGCAATAAAGAAGGTGACATGCTACCCATCAACTTAAGGTTGCAAAATTGAATCACAACATTAAGTAAACATCACATACCTTTTGGTCAATTGAAGTACTGATTGATGAGATCTGCCCTGGAGTCTACTGCTTCATCTTCCTCTGGCTCATCATATCTTGGCAAATCTGCATTTCCTCCCAAAGGTGTTGCTGACTCCCTCTCATCTGGTAGAAATGGTATGCAATGTCTCAACGCAAGATTGTGGGGCATGCAGCAGGCAACAATTATTTGACATAGCTTGTTGGGTGAGTAGAGTAGGGCTTCTCCTGAAATATCCAAGCACGTAAATCTTTCCTTCAAGAGTCCAAAAGTCCACTCCACAACATGCCTTGTTCTCTCGTGGGCATCATTGTAGTGGACTTCCCTGGCATGGTTTGGTACCTCACTGGTGTCAACAAACAAGGATGGTTAGGATAGTCAGAGTCAACTGTAAGCAATTTGGTAGAATAACACAAACATAAGTGTGGGACATGAAACATTGTGATGGCAAGAGACATACTTTACAAACACAAATTTCAATTGTTACTTACCAACCAGACAGGTCCGCACTGTGTTGAGTCATGTCATCAGTAGTGGGGCACTGCTGTTCCTCATGATGAAGGAATCATGGATTAATCCTGGATACTTAGCACTAACTTGTGAAATGTATTGGTCAGACAGACACACCACTTGAACATTTTCGGAGTGGTAGTTTTTCCTGTTCCTATACACCTGTTCATTGGCACATGGGGGAACCAATGCTACATGGTTACCATCTATGGCTCCAACCACATGTGGAATGTGTCCCATAGCATAAAACTCTGCCTTCACATATGCCAAATCCGCATGTTGGGGAAACCTGATGTAGCTGTCCAGGTGTACATCCTTCAAAACCAGACTGAACATGGGCTTAGACATCCCTACAGTTAGGGCCACTGTATTCTGACAGGGCCCAGTGGCCAGGAAGTGTAGCACTGACATGACTTGAATGATGGCAGGTATGCTATGGGAATTGTGTATGCAGGCATCAGATCTGGCTTCATCTGATCACAAAGATCCGCGATTGTATGCCGATTCAGCCAAAGTACCTGGTTGGTATGTCTTTCTGCTATGGTGTACAGGTCTACAAGTGGACGGTATACTTGTGGTTATCTTCCTCTCCTAAATGCAGGGTAAATATGTGGAAACATGTAAATATAGTATGTGACATGAAGCATGCACTCATTATGTAACTGTCCAATACAAGTCACACATATATTCTGTCTAGGTCGGTTACAACCTCTGACATCTACCATAGAGCACATAGCTATGCATCCTATGAAACTCTCCTTGGTGCACATTCCCTCAATTACCTAATGTATTACACATGCACAGTCATCTATGACTGGTTTTTTTGTTTAGTCCAACTGACTTGACATGTTATACACATACTGTTGCCCATTGTCTACATTAACAACGCATGTAGGATTCTCAGAGTAGGTGTACGTTGCTATCATCACATGTCCTTCAGTTACACAGCTTTTACTGCTCACATGCACTAATAGACAACTAAACATAAAGGCAGTACTTACAGATTATTATGCACAATATAGAGCTTAGTTTATGACACAAATTACAAAACTCTTCCCTACATTAAACGTGCTATAATGGCAGCCGCCTGACCTACTGTAATGGACATGCAGTAGTGACCTAAGTCTGCCGGCGGAAGTTGCCATGGCAGTAGCCGGTCACAACCGCAGTGGAAATTGCCATTGGAAGACATTGCTGCCTTTGGCAGACTTGGGCCAATTCTGATGTCTGCCGTCAGTGACGGTCATGTACGTGACGGACGTGACTGCCCTCTCCTGAAGTATTCTTCACTTGACTCCTGACACTGCTGCCAACAAGCCCTCCACTACCTGAGCTTCTGAACTGCCTCTGGGAGCTATCATGCCACGTCCTGCATGTGATAGGGCCCCAGCCTTCACCCCTGAAGAGGTTGACAAGCTCGTGGATGAGGTCCTACCGCTGTATGAACAGCTAAATGGAGCACCAGAGGAGCAGGTGAGTCCAATGCAATACCTATGTGTGAAAGGTGTGGTGCACGATGGTGTACCTGAAATGTACAGTAGTGAAGGTGTTGATGCATGCAAATGCTAATTTGTACATGAATGTGAACTGAGAGGATGAGAATGTTTGCCTACTTGCTGTTACTGAAGTGTTCTGTCCACTACTACTGGTATGGTCATCTGGAGCTGACTTTTTGCTTTTTTTGTCCATCCATGCAGGTCAAAGCCCATCAAAAAAAGGGATTCTGGTGTGCCATCACCAAGGAAGTGCGGACCCTGGGGGTCCACAGCCGGCGGAGTACCCAATGTAGGAAGTGGTGGGAGGACATGAGATGCTGGGCCCGGAAGATCGCAGAGGCCCAGCTGGGGATGTCCTCCCAACAAGGGAAGGGTGCCCATCAGAACTTGCCCCCCCCAATGGCCCGCATTTTGGCGGTGGCCTACCCTGTGGTGAATGGGCATTGGAAGGCAGCACAGCAGCCACAAGGAAGGGAGTAAGTACTGACAGAACCCATGTACATAGCTCTAGCAGTTAATTGTATTATGTCTAAGTATTGCAGCTGTGACAATGTGGTAAGTGCTACAGGTAGAGTGTCTCCTAGGAAGACATAGTACTACAGTTGCCAACCTTGCAACATAGATGTGTCCATTGCATTATGTATAGGGACATGTTAATCACCTATGTCAACCAAATAGTATACCTACATGTGGAGATAAATATGTGACTTTGACATATGTGTAAGTCTAATCAGCTATACATATGTGTAACCTGCTGTGTCATCCTTCCCACCTAGAGTTCCAAAGTCCATTTACTCAATTGGTAAGTTGTACAGCTCTTTGGTCAGACCAGTCCTGTTCCACTGGATATTGCTCTATGTGCAACATTGGGTCTGGGTAACAGGGCCAAGTAATCCTGTGTCCTGAGATATATTGAAACATAATGTGAGGCTGTCATCCTAATCAGGGTTTTGATATGGCAAACTTACTACACTCCCTAAGAGGTTTGAGAAGGTGTCCCCATTGTCATGTCAGATTCCTACATTGGGAAATGTGAAGTTTGATCAGGGTGGGCATCCTACATAGTGAAAATCAAGGTGGTAATGATACATTGACATTGCAAAACATAACATTGACGTGTTCAAATACTTTTCATTCTGATGTATATGTGTTGAGATGATAAGTGGATAGGCTGCTGATCCCTTAGCCCTTGAATATTGTCCATGCTATATAAGGCAGTACTATACCTATATGGGTGCAACATAAACTATGTTGTGCCTACATCATTTGTCAAAGGATACTTCATGCTTATTGTTATGCTCTTCTTTGCCAGAATTATCTTTGCTAATTTGAGGCTTTTTGGATAGTTCTAGTAATAGATCTGCTCATTTCTTCCTGTCTTAATAGTGTAGCAGGGCTTTCAGTTTACTAACACATGTTGGTGATATGGGATATGTTGTCATTTAATTTGCTTTCCTCTAGGTTTATGTGTTATTCATGGTTCATTAGTAATTGGTTGTGAAAGTTTTGTACTAAGGTTACATGATTCACATGTCAGGACAGCTTTTAGTGATTTAGGTGTTTAGAAGTTGTCATGTAGATGTTTCTAATCAGCATGTATATTGGAATGGTATGTGGCCTTCATGCACATTGTTTGGTGTCCATTGTATTGGAGGTGTTGGTATGCTTCCTGTGGTTGTCAGTGGTTGTATCATGTTTGATACAGAGGCCCCTATTTCAGGACATGGAATAGTTGTCTATGTGTCAAAGAGTGAGATAAGTGGACCCAGATACTCTTTATAAATCTTTTCACAGTATTTGGATAGATGTTTCGATGTCATACTATGTCATTTTGTGAGGCACCTTATTTGCTTATGCCATTTGTAGTGTAGGTTTTTTACATTGTGAAAGATATGGACAGATTCACAAGTAGGTATGCGATTGCAAAGCAACATGCTGTGTAATATTTGAAGTGAGATGAATTTACTTTCATGGAACATAACTACGGGTGATGGACTGGGCAAGTGTGGAGTATGGGGAGGCATGTTATTATGTTGTTAGTAAACTGCCTTTCCTAAAAATGATTGATTGATACACAGTGATGATCTGTAAGGAGCGAGGGTATAGATGTAGGCAATTCATCTTGTGCATGGTCTTTTTGAGCTACTGCTGAATTGATGGGATGGTGATGTAGTAGTCAAATGGTTGGCTTATGTTATGGGTGAGACTGTGGTCATATGGGAATGTTGGAAGTATGCAGTTGTGACATGATGTAGGATCTAAATGGTTCCTACCTCAGGCTTTATTTGACATAGATGTGTTGTTATTGTTGTGTGTGGTATAATGTATGTGTATGTAAAGAATGTGATGACCCTCTCTCCCCCTCTCTCTTTGTGTGCATCAGTGCCGCAGTCAAAAGAGACAGGGCACAGCTGAGTGGGGAAGCTGCTGGCCACGGGACCCAGAGTGTTGATACCACCAACACCAAGGGACCCAGTGCTCTGGAGGGTGAGGGGAGTGCCAAGGGGGATACTAGATCCTCTTTTTCGTCATTGGAATCCTCCTCTAGTGGACACTCCCTGGTGGTAGCAGACCAATCCGGGACCACCCCAGCAACTTCTAAGTCCACCAGCCCCCTTATTACAACTGCCCTCCCTCTAGCTCCCCTCCCAGTTGGCCGTGCCCACTCACCCAAGAGGGTGGGCATCTCCTTTACACAGTCACCTCTGCCCCTGCCCCTGTCAGCCCTGCTGCCCTCAGTGAGGAGGCTTTTGACCGCCTGAGGTTGATCTCTGTAGGTCAGTCAACCATCGTGAATGCCACCCAGGGAGTAGCAACTCAAGTCCAACAGAGTAATGCGTTCCTGGAGGGCATTCACAGTGCACTAGCTGGCCTACAGACATCCTTTCAGGCTCTGGCCTCCACACTGATGGCAGCCAGTCACCCTTTGTCTTCAGTCCCCCCTCTACCTTCCTCTTCCAAATGCCAAACCCTCTTCCCCAACCCAGCCAAAGCACACAGACAGACAAGCATGCATCCACCTCAACATCCAATGGTAGCTCAGACAAACACAAGCATTACAAGACACACCACCAGCTTGAACACAAGGAACTTACACCTGCACACACAGTAATAGTCACAACCTGCCCTGACACCCCATCACCCCCAGCATCACAAACACAACACCTGATATACCTGTAAACATCACACCAACCTTCACAGATCTAGCCACTATACCTATCTTACCCACAGGCAGCACCACGTCAGACCCTCAGACATCTACCGCAGTCACCACATCCGTAGACACTATGGCCGTCATTACAACCCTGGCGGTCGGTGTTAAAGCGGATGGTAATACCGCCAACAGGCCGGTGGAAAAAAATGAGATTACGACCACGGCGGAAACTGCCAACATAGACAGCCACTTTAACACTCCGACCGCCACAGCAGTACAGACCAACAGCATGGCGGTCACCGCCAACAGTCAAGCGGAAGACAATGAAACGCCCACACTATTCTGACAGGCCAATCCACCACCTTTTCTGGGACAGATTCAACGCAAACAAAAACACGGCGGAAACAGGACTTGGAAGGGGAAACACTCACCTCCACACAACCCACGAGGAACCAGGATGCCATGGAGCCTGAACTTAAAATACTCCCTGCGGTTTTCTTCCTGCTCCTCTACCAGGAGCATGACCGACGGCGGCGACGACCATGGTGAGTACTGCACCTACAACACAGGGGAGGGGGAGGGAAAATAGAGTGACAAACACACAAAACATGCAATACCCCCACCACCACCCTCACCCACAACAACACACATACCAATACATGCTGCAACATTACATTTACACCCCCCAGCGCAGTGACAAAAGGAAATTAGTTGAACGATTGTAATCATGTAAAATCTATTAGTAAAAATGTTATCTACACTATAAACAAATATGTACACCAAGAATTAAAGTACAGGTACTGCACCAATATAGTCTGTGAACCACTGGGCCCAAAATGCATGGGTGAGGCCCACACAAGATACTCGATCAAAACAGAGAGAACACTGCAGGGGCATCAGATCGAAAAAAAAACAGGCACCTCAGGGGGAAGGGAGAGCACCTCAGCCGGATGAGTGCACGACACCAGCTCCACGAGGGGGCTCCATGCCCATTGATGTTTCCTGGGGAGTGCAAAGCCACAGTCTCTCAAGTCTCTCCAGTGGGTGGTTTGCCCACTGCTTTATCCTGGGGAGTGCAAAGCCACAGTCTCTCAAGTCTCTCCAGTGGGTGGTTTGCCCATTGATGTATCCTGGGGAGTGCAAAGCCACAGTGTCTCAAGTGGATAACAGTCTCCACAGGTTCTGGAAGGGGCTTTGTGCCCAGAGTGCTTCATCCTGCCAAGGACAGAGGTAGTGGATGCCTTTTTCCACTGGTTCTGGAGGGGGCTTTGTGCCCAGAGTGCTTCATCCTGCCAAGGACAGAGGTAGTGGATGCCTTTCTCCACTGGTTCTGGAGGGGGCTTTGTGCCCAGAGTGCTTCATCCTGCCAAGGACAGAGGTAGTGGATGCCATTCTCCACTGGTTCTGGAGGGGGCTTTGTGCCCAGAGTGCTTCATCCTGCCAAGGACAGAGGAAGTGGATGTATCTCTCCACTGGTTCTGGAGCGGGCTTTATGCCCAGAGTGCTTCATCCTGCCAAGGACAGAGGTAGTGGATGCCTTTCTCCCCTGGTTCTGGAGGGGGCTTTGTGCCCAGAGTGCTTCATCCTTCCAAGGACTGAGGTAGTGGATGTGACAGTCCACTGACGGTGGGGCAACATGGAAGCTGCCGAGGACCCTGGAACTGACCACCAGCCTCATATGAATGACCACTTGGGATGGCAGCCATGTCTGCGGTGGTGCCACTGGCTCAGGATGTGGCGTAGCCACTGGCGGTGCTGTCGGCGGGCTCAGTAGTGGCGGTGCTTGCGGCAGTCATTGGGCAGTGGTGCTGGTGGCGGGCTCACTGACCTCGGTGCTGGCGGCGGTGTCATGAGCAGAGGTGCTGGTGGGGGACTCACTGACCTCAGTGCTGGCGGCGGTGTCATGAGCAGTGGTGCTGGTGTCGGGCTCACTGACCTCGGTGCTGGCGGCGGTGTCATGAGCGGCGTTGCTGGTGGTGGGCTCACTGACCTCGGTGCTGCTGAAGGGCACAGTGTCAGCGGTGCTTGTGAAGGGCTCAGTATCTTGGGTGCTGGCGGCGGTGCCCGTGGCGGTGGTGCATGTGGCGGTGCCGGTGGCGGTCTTGTCTGCCGTGCAGGACGCAGGGGATGTGTGAATGGTAGTGGGGGTGGTGACTGCACGTGAGTGGTGTGTGCTGATGGGTGTGCTGGTGATAGAGGTAGTGGCTGAAGGTGTAGTGCATGCAGGTGTGAGTGGAGACGTGACAGGGAGGGAGAAGTGGAGGAGGGGGACACAGTGGAGGCAGTGGATGTTGGCATGTCTGCATGGGTATGATGCTTGTGTGAGTGCCTGAGGGATGTGTGGTGCTTATGTTTGCCAGAGCCACCCTTGTGTGTTGAGGTGTGTGCATGCTGGTCTGATGGTGTGCTTGGGATAGGCTGCGATACTGGGGATTGGGTCTGGGTGGAGGAGGTTGGAGGGGGGAGGCTGGACACAGGGACCATGGCTGCCATCAGTGCAGAGGCCAGAGCCTGAAATGCTCGCTGTTGGGCTGCCTGGCCAGAATGAATGCCCTCCAGGTATGCATTGGTCGGTTGCAACTGCCTCTCTACACCCTGGATGGCATTCAGAATGGTAGACTACCCAACAGTGAGGGATCTCTGGAGGTCATTAGCCTCCTCACTGAGGGGAGCAGGGCTGACTGGGGCAGGGCCTGAGGTGCCTGGGGCGAAGGAGATTCCCACCCTCCTGGGTGAGTGGCCACGGGACACACGCTGAGGGGCTGCTGGGAGGGCGGCTGGTATGGGGGTGGCGGCTGTACCTGTAGATGCGGGGGGCACAGACGAGCTTGCCACCACAAGGGAGCTCCCATCAGAGGAGGAGTCGGTGTCGCTGGTCTCTGCTCCTGTCCCCGCCGTGGAGCTCCCCTCTCCCTCCGTCCCACTGGTGACTTCTGACTCAATTGTCTCGGCCTCCAGGGCCATGTGGGATGCAGCTCCTTCCTGCTCCGGTGGCACAGCTCCTCCGCCTGATGATGCTAATGCACACAAGAATAGGGAGACCACAAAAAGGGGGTGGAAGACAGAAGAAAGATATGTTCAGTGCATGCAATATCGCTACGGTTGGCAGACACTACAGACACAGCAGCCCGTGCACTACGCTGTGCACTTGGAGTTCCCTAATCAATCACAGGGACATGGGTTACAAGGCTATGCCCGATTGCTGCACACATGGATGTCACAGGAGCCTGACTAGGTGTAGTTGGCTCTGTACACAGGTGGGGTGGGGTGCCACAGGGCCTGCCTTAAGAAGGGACCTTGCCTACTAAACTCGCCATGGCCTAGGGGAACCCACAGCCCACCTCCCCCACCCAGACACCTACAATGTGCACTGAATCAGCAGAATGAGAGTGCACTCACCCCCTTGTGGCTGCTGTGATGCCCTCAAGCACCTATCCAACTCTGGGTATGCCACCGCCAGGATCCTGAACATCAGGGGGGTCATGGTGCGACGGGCACCCCTCCCACGTTGGAGGCCATCCCCAGCTGGGCCTCCGCCATCTTCTTGCTCCAGCGGCGAATGACCTCCCATCTTTTCCAGCAGTGGGTGCTCCATCTGTGGTAGACCTCCAGGGTCAGGACTTCCTTTGCGATGGCACGCTAAATGTCCTTCTTCTGGTGGGCGCTGACCTACAGGAATAGTACAGGGGAAAAGGAGAAGATATAACCGTCCGCACCGTCACAGTCATTCGCCCGCATCCCTACCCTTGCCATGATGCACATGCACTCACCGTTGTTTCATACACGCCTCATTCTCACCCCCCCAAACAGGCATTGCTCATACAGCATACTCACAGTGTACTCATCCGTTTCTCTGGAGGACTGTAGAGTAGCTTGTACTGGGGGAGGACTCCATCCACTAGTTTCTCCAACTCCTCCATGCTGAAGGCAGGGGCCCTTTCCCCAGACACACGAGCCATTGTCTCTTCCAGACTGAGGTCACAGCAGCACTTGCAGTGTAGGTCCTCTCCTGTCAAAGATCAGGTATCAAGTGATTGAAAAGAGAGAAAATGGCGGTCACGTCCACGGCGGTGCGTACCGTCACCTCCGGCGTACATCGTCATTGGCTCCTGGGACCCACAGGGTCCAATGTTAACCAATGCAGGATAGCGCCACGGTCTTCTACCGCCTACCGCGACGGTGTGCAATGCCAGTGCAGTTACCTCATATCCCCTTGTCCCACTTTACACTCAGGCACCCGCCATTTCAGGGGCCCACATGGCATTATTTTGGACTGCGTCACACATATCTAGACCTTGCTTAAACACTAATACATACATATGTCGATTTGCAAATATTTTTGGATTAAGCTGTGTTTACGTACCTCAGAGTTGGTTGACTCTCTGCTCGCTGTTCTCCTCCATAGGCACCGTCCGCTGGGGCAGGTGAGGAGATGGCGGCATCCTCCGGTGTACAGACCGCTGGTGGATCTGTCGACAATGGAGGAGCGACATGTGATCATCACCTACAGACTTGATCGTACCACAATCCTGGAACTGTGTGCCCAGTTGGAGCCAGACCTGATGTCAGCTATCCGCCATCCCACAGGAATCCCCCCTCTAGTGCAAGTGCTGTCAGTACTTCATTTCCTAGCAAGTGGGTCTTTTCAAACTACAGTGGCCATAGCGTCAGGGATGTCCCAGCCTATGTTTTCCAACGTGTTGTCCAGAGTGTTGTCTGCCCTGCTGAAACACATGCAGAGCTACATCATTTTCCCTCAGGTGGAGGATTTGCCTACAGTGAAAGGTGACTTCCATGCCCTGGGACATATCCCCAACATCATAGGTGCCATTGATGGGACACATGTGGCCTTGGTCCCCCCGCAGGAGTGAACAGGTGTACAGAAACCGGAAGAGTTACCATTCTATGAATGTGCAGATTGTGTGTTTGGCAGACCAGTACATCTCCCATGTGAATGCCAAATTTCCTGGATCAGT
Organism: Pleurodeles waltl; assembly: GCF_031143425.1. Taxonomy (NCBI): domain Eukaryota; kingdom Metazoa; phylum Chordata; class Amphibia; order Caudata; family Salamandridae; genus Pleurodeles; species Pleurodeles waltl. The sequence continues at coordinate 613,274,915 of NC_090436.1, read as the reverse complement.
GCCTGACACTTATATTCTACAGAATAGCAGCATCCCTTATGTGATGGGGCAATTCCAGAGGCACTGTGTGTGGCTATTAGGTGAGGATATGGACCCAATACAGTGTGACTAGGTGTCTGGGTCTGGGGATGTCCCTATGTGTTAGTGTGTGTCTAACAGTTGTCCCTCGCCATTTGCAGGTGACTCTGGTTATGCCAACCTGTCATGGCTACTGACCCCAGTGAGGAATCCCAGGACAAAGGCAGAGGAATGCTACAATGAGGCCAATGGGTGAACTAGGAGGATTATAGAGTGGACCTTCGGCCTCCTGAAGGCCAGGTTCTGGTGCCTCCATATGACAAGTGGTTCCCTATTCTACTCACCAAAGAAGGTATTCCAGATCATCGTGACCTGCTGTATGCTTCACAACTTGGCTTTGCGATGACAGGTGCCTTTTCTGCAGGAGGATGGTCCAGATGGAGGTGTTGTGGAAGCTGTGGAGCTTGTGGACAGTGAAGACGAGGAAGCAGAAGAAGAGGACATAGACAACAGGAACATGGTGATCCAGCAATAATTCCAGTAAGACACAGGGAAGAAGACAACACTGCCTGCTACATCTGATTTAATTCTACTACCTCTCATCTGTCTGTCATTTTCACCCAGTGTATGGTCACTGAGTTGTCACTTTCCCTTACGATTTCACAGATGTGGGACCCACTGTGTGACATCTGTTGTGTTTCCGCATGGACTAGAGCTGTGTGACATAGGTATGTTGACATTACATTTGATATAGCATTTTGCCACTGTTATTGCTAATACACATTTTCGAAAGCACAGACAGACTCCTGATTGTTTTGTGATTTAAGGGTGTTTATGTAAGTGCTAAATAGTGGAGGGGGTTGTCAGGGGTGATGGTGGAGGAATGTCCATGGCAGACTCCAGTCTATTAGTCTCACAGGTGCATTGTCCAAAGGGGCATAGGAAGTTGAGCTGGGGCAGTTTAAGTATGGACAGGGTGACAAAGTGGGACAGAAGGATGACAATCAGGGTGGTCTCATTTCTTGGCGGGGGTCTTCGCATTGTTCTCTGTCTTTGTCCTGGATCTCAGGGACCGCTTGCGGGGTGGTTCTCCATCTGCAGGGGGTGGGGTGCTGATGTGATGGTCCTGTGGTGGTGCCTCCTGTCCACTAGCGCCGGCGGAGGTGGTGGGCAGTTCATCGTCCATGCAAGTGTCAGAGGCCCCTTGTTGTGCCACAGTGTCCCTCCTGGTGTTGATGAGTTCCTTCAGTACCCCTACAATGGTGCCCAGGGTGGAATTGATGGATTTGAGTTCCTCCTTGAACCCCAAATATCGTTCCTCCTGCAGCCGCTGGGTCTCCTGAAACTTGGCCAGTATCGTTGCCATCGTCTCCTGGGAATGGTGGTAGGCTTCCATGGTGTTGGCGAGGGCCTCGTGGACAGTGGATTCCCGGGGGCTGTCCTCCCCCATCGCACAGCAGCCCTCCCAGTTCCCCTGTGTTCCTGGGCCTCTGTCCCCTGAACCGTGTGCCCACTGCCACTGCCACTGCCCCCAGGTCCCTGGTGTTGTTGGGGTGGTGGGTTAGCCTGGGTTCCCTGTAGTGGTGGACACACTGCTGCTTGACGTGTCCTGGGGACAGAGGGATGGGCCCGCTGGGTGGGTGCTGTGCTGGTGTTTCCAGAGGGGGGAAGCTCTGTAGTGGCCTGTGCCAGTGTGAGGGGAACCGACTGTCCCTAGGTCCCAGATGGGCCGGGCTGGTCATCTTGATCCAGTTGGACACAGCTGGGGTCATCACTGTGGGCCTCTTCTGTGGGTGGAGTGGACATATCTGGAACCTCCTGTCCGGTGACGTTGGGTAGGGGTCCTGCAGGGGTGTAAAGGCATGATTATTGCATCTGTGTGTGCCATGGTCTGCAATGGGTGGGTGACCCTGTACCCCAGTGTTTGCATTCCTGAGTGGGACCTTGTGTGATAATGGTTTAGGGGGGTGTATGGGTATGTGCAGTAGACATGCTTTGGTGATGGGTGTCCATGCTTTGGTGTTACATGCAGGGCTTGGGTTTGGAATGTGTGGTTTGTTATATTGGGACATACGTGAGGAGTTGGAGTGATGGGGTGAGGGCGAGGGTGGGGCTATGTGATAGCATGCAGGTGGGTGGGGGATGAAGTAGTTAAAGGTTTGACTTACCAGAGTCCATTCCTCCAGCTACTCCTGCGAGGCCCTCAGGATGCAGTATAGCCAAAACCTGCTCCTCCCATGTAGTGAGTTCTAGGGGAGGAGGTAGGGGTCCGCCGCCAGTCCTCTGAACCGCAAGGTGGTGTCTTGAGACCACGGAATCCACCTTCCCCCGTAGGTCGTTCCACCTCTTCCAGATGTCATCCCTAGTTCTTGGGTGCAGTCCCACTGTGTTGACCCTGTCCACAATTCTTCGCCATAGCTCCATCTTCCTAGCTATGGTAGTGTGCTGCACCTGTGATCCGAATAGCTCTGGCTCTACCCGGATGATTTCCTCCACCATGACCCTGAGCTCCTCCTCAGAGAACCTGGGGTGTTTTTGCGGGGCTGTAGGGGTGTGTGGGTGGTGTGTGTTGTGATGTGTGGGGTGATATTTAGAGGTGTGTTGTGTGAGGTGCTTGGATGTTGGGTGAGTGATGGTGTTGAGTACCTGTGGATGCTAGTTTGTAGATGGTGGTGTCTCGCTCTGGCCTTCTTTCGGAATTGTTGATGTAAGAGTTTGTGGGTGATGTGGGTGTGTGTTTTATATTGTACTGGATGAGTGGGAGTGGTGTGTGTATGTGTATCAGGTGTGTGTATTTAGATTTGTCCAATGTGGATGTGTTTTGTAAGAGTGTGTGTATTTTGAGCGCGGCGGTGTGTACCGCCAATGGAATACCGCGGTTGAAAGACCGCCGCGTGGATTCGTGGGCCGTGATAGTGTGGGCGTATTCCTGTTGGCGTGACGGTGTCGGTTTTGTTATCGCAAGTTTATCACTGACCTTTGGTGTGGCGGATTTGTGTGGGTGTCTGGATTTTGGTGGATTCCGAGCTGTGGGTCATAATGACCGTGGCAGAATTCTGCGGCGGTGTGTTGGCGGTCTTCTGCACGGCGGTAAGCAGCTTTTACCGCCAATATTGTAATGACCCCCTTAGATTTCAGCAGACAGTATATCTATCACCGTTGTGACAGAGTAAAACATCTGGCAAATTCTAAATCAGGCCCACAGTCTAAAACTATTCAATCTAAAACTTTCATGGTTTAAACACATTTAGAATTTCAAGTTTACTTTCATTTAACATTCTCCACAGCTTGCAGGCAGAAAGAGTTAAGAAATAGGATTGAGTCATTCTGAGCCATCTGTGGTCAGGCTTCCAATTTGGAACAATATAAAAGCAGGTGCCAGGTGTCTGCAACAGAGAAATAAGCCCAATATTATTTGAGAAATCTTCAGAGAGCAATCCAGCTGGACTGTGTTGCTGACATTGTACATTGCAGCAATTAGATTACGATTCATCTATACATGCTCTCTCTTCACTCTACAAACATATCATACACCTTGATGATTTTAAAATGAAATAAAGATATTAGGATATCCCGGTATTAAGCCTTAAAGTAATAAATGTGCTAACTACACATTTTCCATTCTGTTTGCAAATTAGAAGACTATTTAAAATGCTAAGTGATTTAACAGAGAGTCGTAGTTGGATCTTATGCAGCTGGCATTGCAGTTAGAGCTGCATTATGCCATTGATAAAAATGGATTTAATTGCATGCAGAGGGTAAAGAAACCAAAAGTATTTGAGAAAAGGGAACTTAGTAGGACTGGTGATATTCTTTATCTGTAAATGTCCTTCCTCTACTTTGCAAAAAATAACATGTTCTTCAGTAACTTTATGACTACACAATGATAGCAAACACAAAGGTGTAGATAAAATGACTTTCCATTGGGCTGTCTGCTGAAGAAATTAATTTGGCTGGTTAGAATATTTTCCAGTCCGAATTAAGTAATGGAGAAAGGTAACTGGGCTCCATGTGAGAAGGAGGGCAATAGGTGCTTCATCATCGCTCCATTGAAAAAAAAACTATATGAGGGTAAATGTGAGCATCACTGTCTAGTTCAGTGTATAGGGGTGGACGGATGCAAAAGGCAATTAATCTAGGGAGGAGGAAGGAGAATACTCAGTTTGGTTGATAGAAAAAAATGAGTTAGAAATAGGATTCAATTAAGATTTGAAAACATGATATGTAGGTCTTATTTCACTTTGATGGGGGTAGATGAAATTTCAATGCAAATGATATAAATACAAAAGGAATTGTATTAAAGTGGATATACCTACAAAATCTCCATACTATATTGTTTCAGCAAAATCATCTGCTAAGTAATCCCATCATTTGGATACTAGGCTGACGTTCCAATGCCTTTTTTGAATATTCCAATGCTGAACATAGAGGAGTTACCTTTACTGTAAGCAGAATAACAATGTGAGACATTTAAAACAAAGTCTGACCTTGATGGCAGATTACCTTGGATTACAGTAGTCTTATAGCAAAACTGAATGATGTTCAGAGATTTAACCCCAAAATAGGTGCCTCTTGAAAAAGTATAAAGAACAAATAAAGCCAAAAATCTTCAAATGAATTTCATGATTTAAAATGGAATGGTGACTAGAATATCCATAGCAGATAGACAACCCAAATCCAGGGAGGGCCTGGCCTGGCAGTTCAGGCTGGACTGTTCTCCTGGAGAAGAGGATCAAGACTGATTTGCATATGGCTGGGCCCAAACTGGAGGGGGGCATGGTGAGCAAACATACAATGGATTTAACCCAGATCTGTATCTGGGGTTGAATTTCTGAAAAGTTTCAGCACTCCGTCCATCATTTTGTTGTGTTGCTATGTGCACCCTAAGTGGCCAGGGTATGCCCAGGTGTGGGTCCCTTGCTCACTCTGCCACAGGATTAAAGCTAGCCTGGCTGAAGAAGGGTGATACCCCAAAACCAGTCTCAGGATGCATGCTTCCGGTTCAGCGAGGGCCTGCCAGCTCAGGCTGGACTGTTTCCTTGGGGAACAGGGTCAAGACTGATTTGCATATGGCTGGGTTCAAACTGGGGTGGCATAGTGAGCAAAAGAACGTTGGATTTAACCCAGATCTGTGGCTGGGGGTGAGTTTCTGAAACGTTTCAGCACTCTGTCCATCATTTTGTTGTGTTGCTGGCAACAAAACTATCTTTTTGTTTTTCAGTTAGATGTAATTCATCTTCTGGATTAGACTTTGGGCCTCTTTATGAAGCCTCGACATGACGGTCCTTCCGCTGTGGAACTGCCACAACATGAGTTGTTGGCCTTGATAAATGCCAAGCCTCCACAACGCCGCCTGATCAGCCGGTGCAGTCGCACCGCTGTGGCCGGTGGTGAGCACCTTCAACCCTGTGGCAGGCTTCAGCCTGCCGGCTGGCTTATGAGTCTACAAACCGCCAGGCTTTTGTAGCAGTCACCCCACCACAAAAACCCGACACTCAAGCACCAGGTGACAGGATTCTCCATTACTGTTGCCGGCACACACATGCACACATGTCCCCACACATGCACACATCCCCCTCACCCGTCCATATACCCACAAACACCCCCACACCCCTTCATGCATGCATACATACACATACACACCCCTCAGCATATGCATACATCCACACAAACATCCCCACTCACTCGCAAACATGCACACAGACACCCCCACTCACCCCCATACACGTGCACATAAACCCACACACATTCACATTTACTCGCATACACACATGCATTCAACACCCCCCTCTGCAGACACACACCCAAACACACAGACACCCTCCCCCCTTTCAGATGCCCACTTAGCTCCTCTTTCAAGGAGGATGTCTGGGAGGGGATGGGTCCTGGCGGTCTTGCACCTCCAGCACCACCACAACAGCAGAACTCTGCCACGCCATATTAAGGCTTGATGCAACTGCCACTTCAGAGTCAGACTTTTGCCCAGAAATGGGCTGCAGTCCTCCAAGGAGTCCTAATATGGCAGCCAACAGACCGCAAGCACTGGCGGTATGTTGGCTACAGGGCTTTGGCGGTCCTGGAAAAGGACCACCGAAGTCATAATGAGGCCGTCTGTCTTAATTTACCACAGTAGATAGAGAAAGATTTCTGTAATAATGACAAGCAGCTTCTCTGGTCTCTCCTTAGTCATTTTGGAAATAAATATAGGAGTAAACAATCCCTTGATTTCAAGGTTGCTATTGTATTAAAAACTTTTATTAGATATGGCACGGACAAATTCAATGTGTTTATCTATTAAGGATTTTCTTTGGTACAACTTTGATACACTTCCTTTCTTTATAGTTTGGGATACTTTTAAAGCTGCATTTACAGTACAAGTAATATCCAGTACAGGTAAAATAAGAAAAGAAACAATGATTAAAATGTCTGACAAGCAAGCAGCTATGGAAACTTCAGCTGCTTAAATGTTAGTTACTGGTACAGAGGAAAGTATTCAATCAGGCCATTATCAAGGTACTGCAAAACTGCAAGCCTGTTCGAACTGTTGAAAAAAATTGATGAATAATTGTTGAACAAAAGAACTATATGACAGAAATACTGTCAAGATGTGAACACATAGATAACATGCTGGTTTGGGCCAGCAGAAATTATTGACCCTGTACCTAAACTGTCAATCAAGAAAAACAACCTGATACAACTAATATTTCTTGAACTCTATAAGGTGGTCCACAGGAAACCTCATAATGTTAATAATATTCTATTTGTTCAATACCTTCAGAAAACAGTTATCAAAACTATCTCAAGATAAAGGAGCAGAATTAAGCCAAAATATTACATTAGCCGAAGTCAAATTGCCAATGGGTAGCTTAAATAATGTAAAGGATACAAGCTACAATGACATTCCCACTGAATCCCATGAAGAGTTTTTCTCTCAGCTGAGTTGCAGGGCTTTTTATTAATATTATTTAATTAAATCATGTCAGTGAACAGATACCAAAGTTATTCCTGAAAAAACAATAAGCAATCAAGCACTCAAAACACTTTCAGACCAATTTGTTTGCTAATTCTGTTTGCAAACTATTCACAAAAATTTTTATCTGATTTTATTGCATGAGTTGCTCAGGAATTGATAAATCAGGGTCAAAATGCCTTCCTAGTTGGTAGAGTTATACTGGCAAACAGAAGTATCTCACAAACGTCATTGACTGTTTTTCTCAGCATAGCTATAAAACATCTATTTTAATTATGGGGCAATACAGAAAATGCATTCAAACTAGTAGATCATTAGAGAGGAAATTAAATGCAAAGAAATTAGTCTACATCAGACATCTGTAGAAAATTATATAAAATCATATGTGGTGAAAGAGCAGTGAAGGCCTAAAATGTCTGCTAATGCCGGAGAGGTGAAGAGTTCACTTGAAAATAGAATGGATGACCAGCAAGGTCTTAGTTAAAGAAAAAACCTGTACCTGTAATGTTGAAGGAATTAATGGTCATAGCACACAGGCATGTTTTCTGTGGTCCCAGTAAATTAAAAACATGACTGAAAAATAGAAGCAGAAATCTTGGGAGCAGAGTAATAAAACACTCACACAAATACACATACATTCAAGAGTAGTGAAGTTAGTTTGCTAAGCATTGTTAGAACAGCAATGAAGAATGTGCAAGAAATAGGTGAAAGGTTTAGAGACACTGGAAAAGTGACATTTTTGTAACAAACATGTAACTGCTAAGGAACTTACTATTTGACCTCTTGTAATAGTATTGTTCGTGTTGTTATATAAGTGGCTGCCTAAGAAGCAGCAAATTAAGACCAGCCATTTACCTGTATAGAGATAGCTACTCTACCTGCTGCAACGGTAAAAAGCTGTGCTTGCCTTGCTGAGAGAAGCTAAGCCTTTTTTATCTTGTTTCCCCGCAACAACTTCATTTGTTTTTCTGCCCCAATATGTACAATCATTTTAAAAATTATATTACGGTGCTTCAGCTACAATTATAATAATAATTAGGAACCAAAATTAAGGGCACTCTGTAGACAAGATAGGCATGTCTGATGTCCCCATAGTGTTCGTCCTGTTCATTGAATTATTTACTATTTCCAATAACACTCATTGTAACATGACATGACATATCTAGCCCTATACCAAGCATGGCTAAGCCTATGCCATCCACAGATGCCTACACCAATGACATGATTCTTTATTTAACAGCTGATAGAATAATTATTGAGAACACTTTAGATGAAATACAAGAATTCACTGAGATTGGCGGTTACGAAAGCAACCATGGTACGTCAGAAAATTTTATTGTTCAATGCTTCTTTAGACTATTTCTCACCTATTCTTTAATGCTAACACATTCTACCATTTCACATAGGATATCTGAGGATATATGTTACTACTATTTATTCTGATCTTTTCGATCTAAATTGCACTGACACTAGGACTAAAGTCATATGGCTGATTTATAGCCGGAAGCTACTTCTGCTTGCAATCATTGGTAGGATAGCCTTACTAAAAAATGGCCATTCTCTCCCTCTTCATATCTATATTTCTAAACAACCATATGCAAATTTCAAAAAAGTTTGTTCATCAAGTAGACAAGACATTTGTACTCTTTTGAAGCGATCACATTTAAAGATAGTATGTATTCAGCTTGGTAAAGAGTTAGGAATTCTGACCCTATCACATCTATGGCTATATTATTGGGCCTCACTAGTCATTGCTCTTTCTTGATTTATTAACATTGCACAATTTCCAATTTTTGATCATTTTCTTATTCTTACAATGATTTCAGACATTCATTTTTTTTAAATCATCAAATTGCCCACGATAATTAGATGTCGGAGTGTATAGGAGGTGGCTTTTTGATAGAAGGAGTTTGATGGATGTAATATATTTTATATTATCACAAATATTTGATGTTAGATATAAAGTACGTTGCTCTGGATGTAGCTGACAGATCTATCATAAAAATAGGAGGAAATTAGGTTTAGCCAAAATCTAGAACTTAATATGGCATGTTTTTGTCTTAGATTCCAACAGGTTCAGACATTCTTGCAGTCATTTCCTATATCCAATGACAGCAAGGTACAAACCTTTCTAAAATATCTACTTAAAAACTCACTTGAAGGTATTGGCTGTTGGTAGAAAGTCCTTAAAACACATTTGTACTAGTTCATCATTTCCGTAAAACTGAGAAAGAAATAGGGTTGAAAACTACAATGAAGGATCGGCTTGGAATGTTGCAGTTCATTTAAATGTTCTTTTGCTCAGCAAAGTTAGGGTCATTATGTTCTTTTCTAGATCAGTGGTTCCAAATCTGTGGTCTGAGGACCACTAGGGGTCCACAAACCCTCCTCAGGGGGGTCAGTGACTGCTTAGAATATTTAATATTATTAATAAATTAGGTCCCCAGCTTTCAGTAATGACTAAGTGAGGAGTTCCCCGAATTCCAATAATGATTCAGTGGGCGTCTCCGGGTTCCAGTAATGATCACAGAAGTTAAAAGGTTGCAACCCAATGTTCTAGGTGATTGTTGTATTATACTCCTCAATTAATCGATATGTTCTCTCCCACCTACTCAAGCTACTGCATTAAATGCAGAAATGACATGCTGAGAGATTGGCATTATAAAACTGCAGCTTGCCTTGTACTCAAACCCTTCTGGATTAAAGAATTTGGATTTCTTATCCTTAAACTCAATATTCATACCAGATCTACATATAATTTTGTTTGGCTTTGTTAAGAGTTCTATTGGATTAGCTAGAGTAAAAAGAAGATTCATATGTATATCTATGTCTTATGGAATACACGTATGGAATACACATGTCTAAACATAATACAATATGGAACTAATGTAATGTTTTTATACTACCTCCCAAAAACTATTTTCAAAAGTGCACACCTTGCTTAGCTTTTTGTCTTGAGCTCTCTGAAATGCTCTTTGTTGGAAACGTGCCTGCATTTTGCATGCTAGTCCATAGCTTGCTAAGATGTTGCTTGTGAGTAACTGAACAGTGGATGCATGAGATGGAAATCTATGTGAGATCTTTTTATTTACATACAGATGTTGCAAAGGTGGAATCAGTGATTGAAATTTACAGAAAACGTCTTGACACTATTATTACCAAAATACAATGTTCATATGGAAGACCCCGCTGCTTGTCTCTGTACAGTGAAAATGTGGATTATTAGTTGGAGGGAATGTGAGTCCTCACCAGGTAATATTGTCACAGTTCCTTACAACGTCCAGTTAGGTATCAATAATCTAAACCTAAGCTCATACCTTGGTAGGTGTAGCACAAGCAGACAGGCCTAACTTAAAAGAAATGTGTAAAGGATTTGTCTGTGCCAAGTAGAAAACACAAAAACAATAAGAATCCCACTCCAATTTGCAAACATAGAGTAGATTGGTTGTTGGAAACAGTATATATGATTTTTAAAGGTTTTAAGTAAGAATAGCATCTAAAAGCAAGAAGAGCAAATCACGATTCTCTGGTCATGCTTGACAGAGACCAAGTCAAAAGGTAACACCCACTGTGAGCTACTGCTGCTGGCTATAGGGACCAGGTTTATCCCGTGGAAAGTTTACCCTCTGACTTAGACGTTTTTCTGGAGAAAAGCCTTGGGGATAGTCCGACAACGGGTTGGGTTGCAGGATGAATCTGAAGATGGGCCTGATGAAGTGTGGGTCTTTGGTGGGAGCCTTGGTTCTGCCAGGAATATTGCCACATTCATGACAATGGTGGTAAACTTCTGAGCGTATTAAGTCTGGAATCTATGCCTAGGAAGGTCTCCTTGGTGGTCAGATGCTGTTTGATGTTGACCACAGTGAGTCCCTTCTACATTTTTGCTTATAAAAGTTTTTGTGAGTCAAAACTTTTTTAGAGGGGTGTCATAGAAAATATAGAAAAGAGAGAAGGCCCACTTTTGTCCACTTTTGCTAATGCATGGATCAGCTGGCAAAAGTGCAGAGTTGTATGTGGTCAAAGACAAACACAGGCCCTAGCTGTTTACGATGTCAGAATAGAGAACAATGACAGAGTGGGGGACTGGGTGAAAGGCAGAGGCATGAGTTGTGATAGATACAATAATTAGAAACACAGCTAAAATAGAAGGTTATACCATGAATCATAGGCCACATTGTTTATACTTTTATGAGAAAAGAATGTGTTTTTGCAGACTGGAAGACACGTCGGGAAGGCATGCTGATATGCTTCGGGTTGTGAGACTAGAAGATACTGTGCTTATTAGTAAAAAAGTATCAATTGAAGGGGCACAACAGTCGCATTCTTGTAACATTTGGTTAGATGTTTTGCAGAAAAATATTGCTTCGTGCTGAAATTAGTAGAGATAACAATATACTATACAAGCTCTTTGATGAATATGTATGCAAAGCAGTGAAAAAGCTTGCATTGCTTTTTGAGTCTATATAAGACACTGCCTGTAATGTTTCAGTTTGAGTGCGGGTTCAGTCACAAAGCTGATTTTTTCCTCCCGGCCGTATTTGATACAACCCAAACCATATTGCCAACCCGATTTGTGTTGTTTCTTCATTTCTCCAGCTTGACAACATTTGGCGAGCCAGCCAGGAGCTGAAGGAGGCACCACCTGCACTGGCTGAATAGAATAGTGCACAGAAAATCAGGTGAGCATACACCTGCCTATTCAAACAGATGGGCGCGGTTCCAGAGGTTGCTGTCCTAAAGGGTGAGGAGAAGTTGGGCTTCATATCATACAATTTTAATTGCATGATACTGTGGCAATTTTAGTATGGGGGATGAGAAAATATACGCATGATGTATTTGTTTTTTTTTGTAAATGCAATGTCATGTTACAGAAATTAAATCTGATTTTCCGGTCAGACTAGAAGACTAGATACTGGGAATCCCCTTTGAGACAGAAAGGTAGAATGACAGGTAATAGTGTATTACTTAGGGGACAGCTCCTGGAAGGGGCATTGCTTTGGGAGTAGCCAACAGGTATTTCGGTTAGATGCAGAGGGCCAGAGTAGAAGCAGTGAGCTGGACCGGATAACAGGTGTGAAGTCTGATGTGGCAAAGAGACTGTCACCTAATTGTGGCTGGCAGGGGTTTCTCTGAATAAGTCAGACGCCCCGGTTTCCAAGTGCCCAGATTTAAGAAACCTGGAAGGAGTCTTTAAAGGAGAACAACCAAGGCTGAGGCATCAGTGGGGAGTCTGATGTTTAGGTAAGGGGACAACTAGATGATTGGTGTCAATTAACTTCACCCTGAGAACAGTCAGACCCTTGGTTGCAAACCCAAACAGCACAGTACCGCTCCGGACACATGATAAAAACTTTCCGTTCAGACAACAAAAGGATGCAAAAATACTGTAAACAATGGTACAAAGGTACCAAGGGCCACGCCCAGCCATGGCCAAAGGAAGGGACATTGTATGAAGACATAGCTGAACATACACCGACTTTCATTCGTTCTAAGTATAAGAAAAAGAAAAGATAGAAAAAGGAAGCCACCCTGTCATTATGGCAGGTATTCTGTGATACAAAAACAAGCATGAAGCCAACGGCACCTGAAGAGGCAGTGACGCAGCCCTCAGAGTAGCCCCCAGAGAAGCCTACAGGGGAGCCCCCACTGATGGCCTTTATCCCATTCCGGGAGCTGCAGGGTACCAGGATCCCATTAGAGTTCAGCCTAAGGAGGAGAAAGAAGAATTATGGGGAGCTGAGTCAATGTCAGACCCAGCCCCTACAACTTCTCTGGCCAGTCCAGAACCAGACCGGAGAGACAAATGAATAAATATATTGCAGCATACTGCGAGACAGGCAGAATGATCTAGGAGTCTTGCCCCCCTTCGAGGGCAATTGACAACAGGGCATGTTGTTACTAGGTAGGGAGACACATCTGCAGCGGCTCTGAGAGAGGCAGCTGGGGAATAGATAAGAGAAGAAGAAGGATGGGAAAGGAAAGTAGGGATGCCACGATATAATGAACCCCCAACTGAGTAACAAGACATAGCAGGAGCAGAGAACGATGGGGATTGGGGAGAAAGGTCTAACAGGGGTACAGATGAACAGGAGACTTACCGGAGGCTATATAATTTCCACCCGTATCCTACAGGGGGCTTCTAATGACAGCAAGAGACATCTCAGACCTGTAGAGGAAGTCAATCCTAAAAATAAGCAAGCCAGATTTAACACCCATAGATATAATAGAGCAAAAGGAGGGTAGTTACTTTTGCCAACCCTTCTCAAATGAATTTGCAAGGTGGACTAAAAAGGAAGGGAGGAAGCCTTGGCCGACAAGGGTCTTTTTAACCCTTTCATTTGACAACTGCTGAAGATTGTATATGGCAGGGACAGGGTGACCCACATTGGAACTACCCCGATATGCAAGAGTGCCTTGTGGTCTGGGAGCAGTATGCGCTAGACAAACCAACAGAAGTAACACGAGGTAATAAACCAGACCCAAAGTTAGGCCCGAGGCCAGTCAACCCTCAACCAATAACTCAGTTACCCCTCATTTTCAAGGCTGGGCAAGTACCATGGCCACAGACTGTTAAAGAGAATTTAAAGCGAGCAATACCACCACTGTCCGAGGGAGCATGAAAATGGATTGGATGCTTTGCAAAACACACAGTTGGAGTGAACCTCACCTCAGGAGATGTTAAAAACTTGCTAAGTTCTTCATGGGAGATAAAGTAAATGCTAGTTTTGCCAGAGCAGGGTTCCCTCAAATAACATTGATAAATATGCTGTTTGATAGGTCATCCTTTAACAAAGTCCACCAATATGTTTGGAATGCACTCTGACTAACATACCCAGACAGACCAGACTTTGGAGCCTTTATAGAAGAAAGCATAAAACCGACTGAGGACATTGCAGAATCCATTACCAGAATGAAAGAACAATGGGTACAGGAAGAGGGATGTAATTAGGAAAACACAAGAGGAAATTCAATTTTATTTTATACTGTATTGAATTGGGGCCTGCCCGCAGATATACAAGCAAGTCTAGATGGAGTAGTGGGAATAGAGGCTAAACAGTGGCAAAAAATACAAGCCAATATAATACATTATTTCAAGCGGAAACAAGAACAAATTAAAGAGAGCACACAATAGGCACAGAGGGCCACAACTAAGTGGCACAAGAGAAACTTAAGAAACTGAGTACAGAAGGGGCACTTGTAACAGCACCATCAACAGCTGTTGCAATGCCAGTGCAGGTGGAGGCACCAGGAGGGCAACCAGCAAGTAGCATGGGAAAGGGACAAGTAAGTTTTTCGGGAGGCCAATGGTAAGCGCAGGGAAGAAGACAAGGAGAATATAGGTTAGGACAGTAGTGTTATTATTGTGGTAAGATGGGTCATTTTGCCAGGGATTGTAGAACAAGGAAGAACAATGAGCTAGCACAAGGATTGATCACTCTGCAGAGCAAGATAAGGCCACAACAGATGAAATGGGCACCCCAACGACAAGTAATACAGGGACCCCACAAGTCCCTCAAATGTAGTGGACCGCACAACAGGGGCAAATGACATAATGTGTACCCCAGGGTGTAAGAAACACGACAGAAGGACAAACACAAGGCAAGGTGGGAGAAGTATCAGTACAAGATGGTTACCCCTTTTACGCACAATCCCAAATATTCGGAGGAAGACCCCAACAGCTATACTCAATGACAGAGCCCACAGACAACTGCTATGTGTCCAATACTATTGGTAATGCACAGGTCAGATGTGGAGCCCACAGTGAACGTAGCCATAGAAGGCCGCCCCTACAGTTTTCTAATCAACACTGGGGTCACCAAATCATGAATAACAGAAGGGACACTTCCACTTTCTCACAACTCAATGGACACACAGGGGTTTTCTGGGGCTGGCAGGAGGATTCCTTTTCCTGAATCAGTGAGCATGATTGTAGGAGACACACAAATTGAAGGACCATTGTTATATACCCCAGAGTCACTGGTCAACCTTCTCGGAAGAGATCTAATGAGTAGGTTTAACATGACCATCTCTTTTCTGGAAGATTGATCAATGGTATGTTATACACCAGGGCCCTCATTATGACATTGGAGGTAAATCCCATTTACCGCCATGCCGACTGCCGCCAACATAATGCCGCTGCGTCAGATAACCGCCAACCATATTATGACACACACATACCAATCCGTCACTATACAGACACACACACAAGTCCGCCAGCCCAAATTTCAGTGATAAACTGGCGGTATCAAAACCCACACCATTACGCAAACAGAACAACGGTATTCACATTATGACCCATGAATCACTGCGGCTGACAATCAATGGTAAATCATTGGCGGTACATACTCTGCGCTCAAAATACACATACTCAAACAAAACAACACTACATCGGTCAATTCAAACTACACACACCTGACACCCATACACACACTGCACCCACACACCCACACCACTATAAAACACACACCCACATTACCCACAACCCTTTACGACTACAAACAATTGCCAATAGAGAGAGATACAGCAAGATCACCCTCACAACCAGACCCACATACCACCATCACCTATACACCACCCACGCACCTCACATCACACACCCCAACACATCACCCCAACACACCCTCACCCACACCACTCACACTACACCCATGGTACCACAACAACACCCCAGGTTCTCAGAGGAGGAGCTAAGGGTCATGGTGGAGGAAATCATCCGGGTAGAGCCACAGCTACTTGGATAACAGGTGCAGCAGATATCCATTGCTAGGAAGATGGAACTATGGCAGAGAATCGTGGACAGGATCAATGTCGTGGGACAGCACCCCAGAACAAGGGATGACATCAGGAAGAGGGGAACGACCTTCGGGGGAAGGAACGTTCCATTGCAGCTAAACACCAGCTTGCAGTACAGAGGACTGGCGGGTGGACCCCCTGCCTCCTCCCTCCCAACTTACAACATTGGAGGAGCAAGTCTTGGCAATCATGCATCCTGAGGGCCTGGCAGGAGTAGGAGGAGGACTGGACTCTGGTAAGTCAACTCTCTATTACTAACACACCCCTACCTGCATGTCATCACATACCCCCACCCTCAGTCTCATTACTCCACCACCTCCCACATACCCAACCATCACAACCAACTCATCCCAATTCCAAGCCCTGCATGTAACACCAATGCATGGACAGCCCTCACAGACCTGCAGGGACATCTATCACCACTGCATGCACACTGGAGAGAATCACCTAGCCCATCAAATAACAACTCACACAAGGCAAATCTGCAGGCCAATAACAACCATAGAGGGCAACACATCCATGCACAATATGTCACACGCAGAAACAATAACACTGCAATTACACCCCCACAGGTATCCCAGCCAATGCCACAGAGAAGACGTGGCAGAAACATCCGTTGCCCCCATAGAAGAGGCCCACAGTGATGACAGCAGCCCTGCTCGCCTGGATCTGGATGACCAACCTGGCCCATCAGAGATCTCCAGCTAGTCGGTTACCCAGGCACAGTCTCACACCACCACAGAGCCTCCTCCCTCAGGAAACACCACCACAGGACCCACCCAGAAAACCCATACCTCTGTCCTAGGATACGTCAATCAGCAGTGTGTCTACCACGACAGGGACCCCAGGCCACCCCACAAACACAGGACAATTAGGGACCTGGGGTTAGTGGCAGTTGGCACACAGTTCAGGGGACAGAGGCACAGGACAACAGGGAAGCAGGGAGGACTGCTGTGCGACAGGGGGAGGACAGGCCCAGGGAACCAACTCTCCAGGAGGCACTCACCATGATCCTGGGAGCATACCAACATTCCCAGGATACGCTGGGCCAGATACTGGACAAGTTGCAGGAGAACATGCGGCTGTAGGAGGGACAGTACCTGGAGATCAGGGAGGACTTGAAGGACATCAACACCGCCCTGGTCTCCATTGCAGGGGTGCTGGCAAACATGGGCAACACTATGAGGAAGGCTGTGGCACACCACCGGGCCTCTGACACTAGCCAAACTGCCGAACAGCCCTCCACCTCCGCCGGCACTAGTGGACAGTAGGCCCCGCCACAGGAACAACAGGCCACCAGCACCCCTTCCCCTGCAGAAGGAGAACCACCCTGCAAACGTTCCCTGTGATCCAGGTAGAAGCCAGAGACTATCGCCAAGACCCCCACCAGGAAATAAGACTCTCCTGATTGTCACCATTGTGTCCCACTCAGTCACCCTGTCCACCTTGAACTGCCATTGCTCCCCTTTCTATGCCCCCTTGGACAATGCACCTGTGATACAAATAGACTGGACTCTATCCTGGACTTTCCTCCATCATCACCCCAGCCCACTGCACTTCCCCCTCTACTTCTTAGCACTTAAATAAACACCCTTTGAAAAAGCATGGAGTATGTCAAATGATTTAAGTATGTATTTGTTTACAGGGTTTAAACATTGAAATTCAACTGTACAGTAATGTCTACATAGAAAAGACCTGTAGTTGACTGCAGTGAACACACCAGGAGCGATAGTGGGGCACCAACATCTGCAAAAAGAGTTGCCAAAGGGTGCAGTAAGTGGCCATAGAAGTGGGAAATCACATCCTGCCAGTGACAATGTCAAACACAAAACTGTCAATTAAATGTGAAGTTACACTGTCTTACCTGTGTGTCATTGGAAGTATTGACAAATAATTGCACTTCTGCTGTCTTCATCCTCTGCCTCCTCATCTTCACTGTCCACAGGGTCCATTGCTGCCACTCGGCCATCTCCAGTCTTGTCCTCCTGCAGAAAAGGCACCTGGAGACGCAAGGCAAGATTGCGCAACATACAGCATCCCACGATGATCTGGCCGACCTTCTTGGGTGAGTAGCACAGGGATCCACCTGTTAGATGGAGACAACAAAACCTGGCCTTTAGGAGGCCAAAGGTCCTCTCTATAATTCTTCTTGTCACCCATGTGCCTCATTGTGCGTTCCTTTGCCCTTGTCTTGGGATTCCTCACAGGGGTCAGCAGCCATGAGAGGTTGGGGTAACCAGAGTCACCTGCATATATCAAGAGACAACTGTTAGCCACAAACTAACCCTTAGGGCCCACACCATACCCATACACCAACATATACTGGGTGGGAACCAGGGCTCACCTATTAGCCACACCCTGTGCCTCTGGAGTTAAGCCATCACATTTGAGATGCTGATATTCGTCAGGAAAAAGGCATCATGCACAGACCCAGAATACTTTGCATTGACGTTGGAGATGTACTGGACCGCCAGGCACACCATCTGCACATTCATGGAGTGAAATCTCTTTTGATTTCTGGACACCTGTTCATTTAGCCAGGGGGACAAATGCAATATGTGTTCCATCAATAGCCCCAGTAATGTTGGCGATATGTACCATTGCATAGAAATCAGCTTTCACTGGGGCCAAATCGTCCACCTGAGGAAAAACGATGTAGCTGCACATGTGTTTAATCAGGGCAGACAACACTCTGGTCAGCACTATTGAGAAAATTGGCTGAGACATTACTGCTGCCAAGCCGACTGTCCATCGGAAGAAGCCAGTTGCCAGGAAATGGAGCACTGATAGCACTTGCACAAGAGGGGGGATCCCGCTGGGGTGACGGATAGCAGAGATTAGGTCAGGCTCCAATTGGATACACAGCTCCGTGATTGTGGCCCTGTCAGGTCTATAGGTGAGGATAATGTGTCCGTCCACCAGGGGTCTGTACATTGGGGAATGTCTCCATCTCCTATTCATCTGCAGCGGTTGCAAACAATGGGGTAAAATAGTGAGCAGCTGGTCATTATCTCAACATTCCAACCACTACAGTTCAATGCATGTTGTGATTGTAACAGTATTTTGTTGGAGATGTCTAAATGGTGCATTTGTGTACTGTGACGCAGTTAGGATCCATGGCCTTCACCTCCCCTGAAATGACGTATGCCTGCCCTGTATGGAGGGACAGGTGGTAATGAGGTAATTCCGCTGACGATGGGTGCCCTTGTGGTAGGTGGTTGAGAACCACTGTGCAACGCTTAACATTGGGCCCTATGGGGTACAGTGGCCAATGGTGATGTACGCAGGCGGGTGATGGTATGCACCTCCGCAGACGTCACTGACATTTTCTATCTAATTCCTCACTTGCTACCTGACCTTCAACAAGAGAGGACCTACACTGCATGTGCTGCAGTGACCTATGTCT
This sequence comes from Pleurodeles waltl, assembly GCF_031143425.1. Lineage (NCBI taxonomy): Eukaryota > Metazoa > Chordata > Amphibia > Caudata > Salamandridae > Pleurodeles > Pleurodeles waltl. Next base: position 613,255,728 of record NC_090436.1, on the reverse strand, counting down.
GGAACTGACCATGGCTCGTGTGACTGAGGAAAGGGCCCCTGCCTTCACCTCAGCGGAGTTGGAGCGACTGGTGGATGGGGTCCTACCTCAGTACCGACTGCTGTATGGGCCTTCACACCAACAGGTGAGTACACCATTAGTACGATGCATGAGGCGTGAATGCATGGAGTGCTGTGTGTGAAGGCCTGATGCAGTGGGTGGGTGGTGGATGGGCCCTGGGCAGCGTGCAGCATGTATGGTGGGCTATGTCTGTGCTAATGGGGATGGGAAGGGGCATGGTAGGCCATGAGTGTAACAAGTATGATGGTCGGACTAATACCTTTCACTGCGTCTATTTCCCTGCAGGTCAGCGCCCATCAAAAGAAGGGTATATGGTGTGCCATGGCCAAGGACGTGTGGACCCTGGGGGTCTATGGCAGGTGGAGAACCCACTATCAGAAAAGGTGGGAGGACCTGTGACACTGGGCATGGAAGACAGTGGGGGCCCAGCTAGGGATGGCCTTCAAATGAGGAAGAGGTGCCCGTTGAACCCTGAACCCCCTGAGGGCCCGCATACTGACGGTGGCCTATCCGGAGCTAGACGGGTGCCTGGGGGCATCAGAGCAGCCACAAGGGGGTGAGTACAGTGCCCTAATATACAACTTGCGCATGGTGGGGTGGTATCAGGGTAGGGGGTGTGGGTCCTGTGGGTGCCCCTAGGCCAGGCCTGGCATTGCAGGGTAGGTCCCATGTTGGGTAGGGTTCTATAGTGAAAGTACTCCAACCAAGATAGTAGGCATCCACTAATGGGCAGGGGCCTGTGGGTCTCAGGTATGCTGCAATTGGCGTTAGGTGTCCCTATCCATGGGCTGGTGACTAGCATTGTGACTGGTAGTGCATTGCCTAGTGCGTGGGGCTGTTCCCTGTGTGTGAGTGTGTCGTGTACGCCAACGGTGGTGTTGTTGGTGCCATTGACCAAGTGTACCCTTTTTCTCTTCCCCCCTTTTGTTTTGTCACCCTGTCCTTATGTGCATTAGCATCATCTGATGGAGGAGCAGAGGCACGGTTGAAAGAGGGAGCTGCATCCCACAGTACCCAGGATGCTTAATCCACTGACGGTGATATCAACATTGGGACTGAGGGCGAGGGGAGCACCACAGCAGAGACAGGAGGGGACAGTTCAGACAAGGATACCTTCTCCGATGGGAGCTCCCTGGTGGTGGCAGACACTTTTGTGACCACCCCAGCTACAGGTACAGCCGCCACCCCCGGTACCAGCACCGCCCTTCCAGCAGCCCCTCTGCAACAGACAAATGCATTCCTGGAGGGCATTCACACTGGCTTGGCAGCCCAACATAGATCAATCCGGGGTCTGGCCTCCTCTCTGATGGCAGCCATTGTCCCTGTTTCTAGCCTCCCCCCTCCAACTTCCTCTTCCCAATCCCATTCCCCTCAACCCCAACCCATCCCAAGCACACAGTCAGACAAGCATGCACCCAGGACAAAACACAAGAGTGGACATGGCAAACACAAGCACCACACTTCATCCCACAGGCACTCATACAAACACCATTCAGAAGCAGACATACCAACATCCACTGCCTCCACTGTGGTCCCCTCCTCCTACTCATCCACCTCCCTCCCAGTTGTGTCTCCACTCACACCTGCATGCGCTACATCTTCATCCACTACCACCATCACCGCACACCTAACAGTACAAGTGTCTCACTGGAAGTCACCACCCCTACATCCTTGCACATGTCTCCTGTGTCCTCCCCCACTGTGTCTGTGCCCCCTCCTCCCAAAGTACACAAACACAAGCACTCAAACACCCAACAGCCATCCACCTCACAACAGCATCCAGCTCATGCACCTGCACCCAAACACAGCAGACACCTCCTTCCACCACTCCCTCCTCCTCCACTCCCAAATCATCTCCCTCTTCCCCCCCAATGTCCCTAAGAAGCTTTTCCTCTGCACCACTGACCTGTTCCCTGCCTTCCCCTGTCCCTCACATCAGGCCAGTGCAGTCAAAACCCAGGCAAGCACCTCAGCCACCCAGTCCACGGGCCCAGTAGTGTCCCCAACTACTCCAGGTGGGAAAGGATCCGGCCACCAGCCAGCCAGATGGACAGGGTGCCAGCCCCAAGTACGTCAACGAAGGGCAAGGAGTCATCCCCAGCTGCAGGAAGGAAGGGAGGGCAAGGAAGCAGCCCCAGGTGCAGGAAAGAAGGGCAAGGGGCATCCCCAGATGCAGAAAGGAGGGGCAAGGGGCCTGCAACAGCAGGCAGTAGAGACAAGGGCCCTTGTGCAGGGACTCAGTCAGAGACCCCACCACCAACCATGGTGGTGCAGCCAACCTAGGCTGCAGGGGATGGGCTGGAGCCTCCCTGACCACTGCTAGCACTGACACCAGCACCGCCGCCAGCAGCAGCAGCCCCAGTGGGAAGCCGTCTGAGGCTGCAGGGGATGGGCTGGAGCCTCCCCCCACCACTGCCAGCACCGCCACCACCACCACTGCCAGCAGCAGCAGCCCCAGTGGGCAGCCGTCCGAGGCTGCAGGGGATGGACTGGAGCCTCCCCTACCACTGCCAGCACCGCCACCAGCAGCAGCAGCCCCAGTGGGCAGCAGTCCGAGGCTGCAGGGGATGGGCTGGAGCCTCCCCCCACCACTGCCAGCACCACCACCAGCACCACTACCAGCAGCAGCAGCCCCAGTGGGCAGCCATCTGAGACTGCAGGAGATGGGCTGGAGCCTCCCCCTACCATTGCCGGCACCGCCACCAGCACCACTGCCAGTGCCACCACCAGCAGCAGCAGCCCCAGTGGGCAGCCGTCCGAGGCTGCAGGGGATGGGCTGGAGCCTCCCCCACCACTGCCAACTCCACCAGCAGCACCACCACTGAGCATCCGTCAGTGCCGGCGGACAGTGTGTAGTTCTGCGTCCATCGGCTGTTTTGCGGCCTGGCCCCTGCAAATCCTGTGGGTCGGACACCCAGGTGAGAGACTGTGACCTTGCACTCCCCAAGATCTGCATCACAGGGCACAATGCCCCTTACAGAACCAGTGGAGAAGCCATCCACTCACCCAATCCTCCCCAGGATGATGCTCACTGGGTACAGTGCCCCCTCCAGAACCAGTGGAGAAGATATCCACTCACCCTATCCTCCCCAGGATGAAGCTCTCTGGGCACAATACCCCTCCAGAACCAGTGGAGAAGCCATCCACTCACCCCATCCTCCACAGGATGAAGCTCACTGGGCACACTGCTCCCTCCAGAACCAGTGGAAGAAGCCATCCACTTGAGAGACTGTGGCCTTGCAGTCCCCAGGACCAAGCACAGGGCATGTTGCCCCTCCAGAGCCAGTGGGTAAGTCACCCACTTGAGAGACTGTGGCCTTTCACTCCCCAGGATCAAGCACAGGGCATGTTGTTGCCCCCTCCAGAGCCAGTGGACAAGTCACCCACTTGAGAGACTGTGGCCTTGCACTCCCCAGGACAGAGTAATGGGCATGTTACTACCTCCAGGCCCAGTGGCGTTGTACCATCTTCCAGCTGAGGTGCCCCCCATTCCCCACCCCCCTGAGGTGCCTGGCTATTTTCGACCAGATGTCCCTGCAGTGTTCTCCCTGTGTTGCTGCAGTAGTGAGATGGGGCCTTGGACTATGTGATGTGGCCCTGTGGCCCATGGACATTGAGGACTGGGCAGTGTCCCTACATTAGTAAGGATGCACGTATTTATACTATTTTATCTTAATACACTCACTTTAATTAATTCATTTTGTCCTTGCATTATTCCTGACGGGTACGGGGTGAATATGTAATGTAATGTTATTTCATCTGGTTATGTGTATGGTGTTGGGGGCGGAGGTGCTGTGTGTTGTGTGTGTGTGTCACTCTCTTTTTCCTCCCCCCCTGTGTGCTAGGCGGCAGTACTCACTGTGGTTGTCTTCACGGGCATTGGTGTTCATAGTGGAACAGAACGTAGAAGGGTATGGGGCTCCATGGTGGCGTGGTTCTTCCTTGAGTGTCCAGAGGTGAGTCACTTCCCTTCTGTGCAGTGTTTCCACCAGGCTTTTGATCTCTTTGGTTCCTCCCCAGAAAAGGTGGCGGATTGGTGTGTCATTATACAGTGGGTGGAACATTGTCTGCCACCGGGCTATAAGCGGTTACCTCTGTGGTGCCTGTTGATTTCACCCTGGCGTTCGGTGTGTTAAAGTGGTTGTCTGTCTCAGCGGTTTCCGCCGTGGTCATAATTTCATATTTAGAACCGCCGGCCTGTTGGCGGTATTACTGCCACTATCTCACCGACTGCCAGGGTTGTAATGAGGACTTAGGTTTCACACCAGGTAGGATACCTCCACTCATAGATCATGAGGAATTAGGACCACAGGTCAGAGCAATTCCTGTTGACACAGATGCTTTTTTGTGTGGCATATATGTTTGATAGCACACACACCAGCACTTTTGGGGAAGACATTGCAAATACCAAAAGAACTACTGTTCAGGCCTGACAAGCCTTTGGATCCTATAATATAACCTGATATGATATTTGAAATATCAGCCCTTGAAATAAGGCCAGCATATGCATTGTTAATAGCATTTGAGAGGAGACAGGAAATGTAGGCATCAATAGTACTTACGGATCCAGGGGTCAAATTGAGAGATAAACCAGATGAAGAAATGTCTGATGACAGTCCACCAATTGAGACAGTGGAATTTGAAATGGATATCACCATTAAATTGTAGCTGCAGTACAGGATGGTGCCAAGACACCCACAATACAGTACAATCAGAGAAAAAGATTTGGCAAGGGTACCAGATGGTCTATGGACAAAGGGACCACACAATGTGGGGTTGATAAAAGAAGCAGAGCCTGTGAACATTACACTGAAATATGGGGAGATGCTGCCCAGGGTATGTCAGTATCCTGTCTCCAAAGAAAAAAAAGGAATCTTTCCTACAAGTCAGGTGTTACTTGAGCAAGGAGTAATATATGAGAGATTGACACCATGCAATACTCTGATTTTCCCAATTAAAAAGCCAATGGGGGGACTAGGTGGGTGATTCAGGATTTGGGCTCCCTGAAAGATATAGTAATACCAGAATTTCCAGTAGTACCAGACCTGTCAGTCATACTGACAAATGTTCCTATGGATGCTACTTACTTTTCAGTGATCGATTTGAAAAATGCATTTTTTAGCAATCCATTGCACCCCGATAGCCAATATGTAATGGGGTTCACATATGAAGACACTCAATATTGCCACAGTAGGCTTCCACAAGGTTATTGTGAGTCTGCAAGTATATTTAACAGGACAGTGAAAAAGGATTTAGTGAGCATAGAATTCAAAAGTACCTTTCTACAATATGTGGATGACATTATGGTATGTAGTCCCACTGAAGAAATATGTAGAGATGACACTTTTGGTCTCCTTTGCATTCTTGCAGAAAAATGATACAAAGTGGACAAAATAAATTGCAATATGTGCAGGCAGAGGTCCACTATTTAGGGCAGATAATATCCAAAGACAGGAGGAGGGCGACAACAGACAGGGTAGAGAGATTCAGAAACATGCCTAAATCCACCACCACAAAACATGTGCAGCAGTTTGAAGAACTCTGCAAATACGTGAGGCGTAGGGTATTTGATTATGCCACCCTGACGGCATCACTTCTAACCACTCTAAAAGTGTCTCATACCAATGAGAACAAAAAAAACTGCACTCATGAGAAGAAGAGAGAGATAGCCTTTCTGGAGATAAAGAAAGCAATCACAAACGCTCCAGTGTTAGGTACACCTGACTATAGCAAAGGATTTTGCCTGTTCTGTCATTGTCATGGAATAACAATGACAGCAGTGCTAACTCAAAAGAAATCTCTGGGACACAAACCAATGGCCTACTACGGTGGGCTGCTAGATCCCGTCATGAAAGGTCACTACCCATGTAAGCAAGCACTGGCTACAGCAGCATTTGCAGTCCAGAAAAGCATCACTATAAGGATCACCTTTAAAACTTTATATAGACTATGCAGTATTTGCTATCTTACAAAGAGGCAAGAGCACCCTCAGAAGTCAGAAAGCATCTGGATACGAAGTAATACCTTCAATACCATCACTGCAAGTTGTTTGCTGTCACACAGTTAATCCAGAAACATTCTTTGCACACCCACTTACTGATGATGAAGTACATGACTGCGCTAATTACATACCAGATGAGGGAAGTAAGGTGGGATAAGACCCCATCCCAGGGAGCATGTTGCTCTTCGTTGTTGGGTCCTCTTTAATAAATCAGGAAATTGGGATTAGACATTCTAGAGCATTAGTTGTAAGAGCTGAACAGCAGGGAACATCTGATACATTGCAGATAATGAATCAGATACCAATACCTTCTCATTTTGCAGCACAGGCTGCAGAATTGGTGCCCATCGTTGCAGCACTGCAGCAATCTGAGAGATTAGAGGTCACCATTTACTTGGATTCAGCATACGTCACCACCACTGTACATTTTAGCATTCACAAGTGGGAAGGGAGGGGATTTCTTAAATCTGATGGGTCCTTTGAAATGCACAAATTATAGTGAATATGATGAACACACATTAGGAATGATAACAAGCAGGCACCAGGATGCTACTGAATTACCACCCCCATATATAGAAACAGCACAATTACATTAACGCGAATTGCAAGAACAAGCACTAGGGAGCTGTGGGAACATAGAGGCTGCAAGCAGTCACCAACAAATTTCATTTACAGGCAGGGTAGCACAGGTAAGGCAGTAATGACACAAGCCCTGTTGCACATTGCTACAGAGCAACTACATCTCTCAGTACATGCTGTCAAGCAATACTTTCTTGCTACACTACAGGCAGATTGGCTCATTCCACAACTATCTGAAATTATTACTATGTATATTGCAGAATGTGCAGTAAGCCAACAATACAACCCAAAGCCTACACTGAAAGTGATCACCTCAACAATACTACGTCCAACAGGTCCATTTCAAAATTTACATTTTGACATGATTGAGAGATGCAACAATTACAGGTATCTTATCGTAGTTGTCTGTCCATTCTCAAGATGGATAGAGACATGACCCTGTGTACACATTGATGCAAAAAGCAGCAGCCAATTTCTTAATAAGAGAAATAATACCCAGGTGGGGAATTGCAGAAGTGATTCGCTCACAAAAGGCACACACTTCGTTAATGCAATGTTCTAGCACAGTTGCACCTCCCTAGGAATAAAACATAAGTTGTCATCTGTTTATCACCCCTAAAGTAATGGTAGTGTGGAGCACCTTAATGGCTTCATAAAAAATAAAATGAGCAAACTGTGCTACATTACAAATTAACTGATTACAGTGCCTCCCTTCAGCTCTGTAAGCCTCAAAAATCAACCAGGAAGTGATCTTTATTAGACCCTGCACCCGAAGGTGACAGAGTGTCCCATGCCAACCCCCTCATTGATAGTGCAACAAAAGACAGATGCCCATAAGACAGCTGAGGTTTGGGGGGAAGAAATGATCTGTTATTTATCTCAGTTGTTGAAGTCTGCCAAGTTCTTTTCTAAACAGGTATCCTTACCCACACATTTTTGTAAGAACTGCTCAGTCACACTTAGGCCTCATGATTGTCAAGAGAGACCATATTTCATGGTAAATGGATCAGTATACATCCATGATCACTGGCACCATGACGCTAAATTTGGATGTAGAGCCCTTTCCTTATAGAACGGAAACCAGAGAGATAATATCATGGAACAAAAGTGTGAGGCTCAGCTGCGGCTCACAGGTGTTACAGGGTGCAGGGCAGCGTGGCACGAGGGGGTGAGGGGAGTTTGAAAAAGTAATAAAATTTAAAAAAAACAATAAACGTACCTGCACGTTGTGTTTCTCCACCGCTTCTTCTTCTTCTGCTGCAGGCACAGGCTCCCACTCTGCCCTGCAGCCAATCCTGACGCTGCTCAAATGAGCACTAGAATTGGCTGGGAGAGCCAAGCCAGGGCACTCCCAGGTAGACTTGGAGCCTGTGCGGGCTCTCTCCAGATCACAATGTGGCAGTGGTGCAGAACAGTGTTATGGTTGGTCTAGAATAAACAAGGTGTATCCAATGAGCACAGGAAATAAAGCAAGGGCATCACATTCTGATTGTATGACCCAAGAACTAAATGCACAGACTACAGGCCAGCAGTGCCTACCAAGAATAAATGAGTATGTAGCACATTCTCGTATTAGAGGGAAATATTTTAAAAACCACAATAAAAAAAAGATGGCAAGTTAAAAAGGAAATGTGAAATAGAGACCAAGGGCCTGATTTAGATTTTGGCAGATGGGTTAAGCCGTCACAATGGTGACTGATATCCCGTCCGTCGAAATGCAAATACTATTATTTCCAATGGGATTTAGACTTTGGTGTACGGGATATCCATCACCATTGGATGGAGTAAACCACCCGCCAATATCTAAATCAGGCCCTACATCAAAGGGGACTTGCTTATTGTCCACATCCTCCTTAATGCCACTGTTGCCATGACCCCTGATGTTTAGATGAAAAAACAGAAAGGTATGAGATATCACTATCACTTGGTATGATGATAGATATGCTTCTGGCACACACATTATTGGAACCAGAATAGGTGAAGAGCTCACAGTAAGACTTGTAATTATGCAGTATTCTTGCTGCAGAATTACTGATACCATGAGGCTTCATGAATACGAGAAGTAGGAATAATGTGATATTTTGAGTTTGACCCTCAGAGGCCTTCGAGACACTAGAAAACACTGTGGAAATCTTCTTCACCCATTTCCACTGTTTGGTTTCCATTTTCACCCAGACATTTCAGCAGCTTTTCTACACTGAAATGACTGGGAAGGAAACATCTGGAATGTAATTTTACAGCACTAGTAGTAATTTCCGACTTCAACAATGATCTTCAATCCCTGTCAGATAAAGAAATGTGTAAAAAGTGTGAAAGACTCTCATATAACAATGAGACTGCTGGATTTGGGTGGTTGCACCTCTACTTGTGGGTGACTGAGTCACTCCCACACCAGTTGACAGCTGTGAGTGCAACACTCCCAGCTCTCTAGCCGTACATCACCGAAACGCAAATGCTAAAGGTGATTTGTGGCAACCTTGCGCATGGAACTCTGAAAAACCCTCAGGGGAATCGTGGTGAACAAGCCTTTCTCTTTTCTCTCTGCACACAAGTCTCTTGCACACACATAAGAAAGAAAGGAGATGCAGGATAGTTTTTAGTACGTTTATTAAAAAAGACTGCAATCTACGATAAAATGCATGAGCTGCAATGATTAGGATAATGAGGATTAACAAAATCAGGATTGTGAAAATCAGAGCTGTAAATATAAACAACCTCAACATATTGCAATAACATGGATATACAATTCCTACCTAAAAACCCTAATCTTTAGCCCCCTTAGCGAGAGCACGGCAATGTAAGCCAAATCTGTCCATTAAGTGTGCATGAGAAGCACACCCCACCCCCGTTACCTTGGTACAAAGTTAGGCCTTCAGTCTCCAGATCAGGCTCCGCAGAGACACAAAGGCTGAGGTCACCTTCAAACTGGCATGAAGCATGGATGGAAAATCCTGGCTTGAACCTCCTCTACTGCCCTTTATCCTACTATATGTTTTTATAGGGGACATGTTTATGTTCTTGCACAGAAGCCTGACGTGGGTATGTAGCTAAGCGCTGAACTGTTTACGTATCCTTGTGATGGCAATTCAAAATATTTTCCTGTGTGCCTCGCATTCTGTTCTGGTGAAGCCAGGGTTAAAGAATATGATGCAAAGTATGTCATCCATAACACTGACAGTGATGCTCTTACAGAATAGCAACTGAATATGGAAATAAAAACATTGCCACTAAAATAAGCTAAACTAAAATGAATAAAAATGAATAAATGAATACATAGCATATTATCTGGGTAAAAGTGCACATGCCACAAGCTTAAGCTAAGCCATCACTGTGGACCCCTTATACAGTGGCCAAGCCAACAACCCTCACAGTAGTAAATAACCAATTTAATTTTTTTCAAAACTTCAACGTTCAGCAACAGCAGACAGTGGTGCACTAAAAGCGACAGACAAGAAAACAACTTGCAATTTCTAAAGATAATGAATTGACACTATTTTTACTGATCTCAGAATTCCAGGAGTCTGTGCCCACTAGATCTGGCAGCAACATTATGACACTGCTACTACCAAAATACATACTTCCTGTGTGGTGTGTTTTTTAAAGTTCTCAACAAGAACAATTGTAATGTCTATAGACTCTAGGCAAACTGTGAGTTGCGCTAAACATGGCTCAGGAGGGGCATTTGTCTCGCCTAGATAACAAACATTTAGTGGGCTGCCCTTGAAAAACAAACACACTGCCACTTCCTCTTGGTCAGTAAAGGAGATGATGATGCAGAAGCTAGCACAACAAGTATCAAGACACTAAACCACAGTGTGCCTTCTGTCTGGAGATTGCGCAAAGCTATCACTCTGTCCTTGTGCCCATGACCTGGTATTCGTTTAGGCTTCTTTCCTAAATTATGTGCATATTCACAGGACTCCATTATGAAAGCATTCAAAACACAAGCCAATGTCAATGCTGCTGTGACAAAGGGTATCAAATAAGCATAAAATAATCCTACTGATGATTGAAACAATGAGAATGCCAAAAAGATTTCCCCTTGACCTCCTTACATGTTCCTGGGGAAGAAGAATTCTGCAAATTTATGGAGATGGCTGTCCAAAATATAAGATAGCCAGCACGAGCCAAGCTCGAGTTTAAAAGGGGTATTTCAAATGAATGGTATTGTTGCTAGGCATGCTCCAAGGTGCATTCTTGCCCACCCCAAAACATATTCAATCAATTATTGTATTACGTGTATATGGTGACACATAACTTACTGATTCTGGGTCTTTCACAACACAACCTAAATAGCTTGTGGGATACATTGACTTGGAGACTGCAGCATTTGACAGCACTGCCATCCTATCAGAAACATACAACAGATTTACTAATACTTTGTGTCGGTTTGCATCACCAAAGTGACAAAAAACTGGCTCAAAATGTTTTTTGGGAACTTACTCCAGTGCAATTTATTTTCTGGAACCTTGTCTTAAAGTAACACAAAGCAGAACTTTTCACTGCTTTGCAGTACTTTGTTCCAAGTAGGGATTCCATGGCTGGTATATGGCAATCTTATGCTACTGTCCATGGTTTTTGACACAAAGCAGTATCTAGTATACCAGTAATAGACAGGACTTTTGCACCGGGAAATACACTCTCTTTGAGGCAGCAGTTAAAAAAGAGAAATGTTTTTAATTATCTAAACCTTTCTTGATTCACATGTGTGCCACACTATACAGCACATATTCAAAGTGGGAAATGTTTAAAAGTTTGTCTAGGTATAGTACTTTGTACTGGCAAGGTACAAAACCTATGCTAGATGTGGCATAGACATCTTTGCACTATGATGACAAGTGTGTGACACTAGGCAGCCTGTTTGTGCACAGGCACTAGGGAGAGCGAACTACAATGTCATATCTTAGTACAAATTGTGCTGTTCTGCTCACTTCCTCTCATGCAGTGCAGCAACTTTGGAAGCTGTGTATGTCTCATTGTGTGAGTTTTAGTATGTCTACCACATAAAGCTGCCACACCTCTTCCTTAGGTCACACACACATAATGCAGTAGATGTTGATGAAGCTATTCCGCAGTGTACAAGGATCTTACAGGTATTCGCTTTTGAACAGCAGAGTTATACACTTCAGTTTTTCAAAAACAAATCCTACAGGCTAAAAACTCTGACAACAGAGATACCTGTCAAGTGTCACAGAAAGTACAGCGCTTGAACTTAAATTATTTATTTTCAGCTTCCTGAATCAATGATTTGTGTGATTAAAATTACAATCTGTAAATACATCATACACTAATATAGAAGAAAAATAAAAGTTAAAAACATGATTAAAACAACTGATCAATAATATCCACATAATGCTCTACTGGTGTCTGAGTTTTCCAGACAGCTGTCAAAAAAGTAGTGCACCGAGAACAGCACAAGCAAGAACCTAGTTAAGGAACAGAGGCCCAGATTTAAGAAAAGTAGTGCTTCATGTCATGAAGCGCCACTTTTCTTGTGGCCCATTGCATCCCCCTAATGCCACTATGTGTGCACCGTATTTAATATTTGGTGCACCATGGTGCAGGTTAGGGAGAATAGTGTCTTAATTTGTTACACTATTGTACTTTGCAAGAATAGCACCAACAATGTTGGCGCTAATCCTGCAAAGTACATAGAGGCCCTTTATAAATAATGATGTGCCTCCTTTTAACGCCTGCTCTGAGCAGGCATTAAAAATGCTGCTAAAAATGACCCATTGGAATCTCCTATACTCCACTGCACTATCTTTATGGGTCCCCTAATGAGAGAATGACCCCCTTGCATACATTATGCCTGGCACAGGCATAATGTGGTGCAAGGGTTTTTTCAAAGTGATGCAATGCATGCATTGTGCCACTTTGTAAATATGACGTGGTGTTTTTGTCACACTGTCATCACATTAGCGTGAAAAATAATGATGCTAATGAGGCAGTAGCTAGGCCTCTTAAATTTGGTCCAGAGGGTCATTGCTTCTTTTGTAATTTATACGTCAATTTTCTTAAAAAACGAACTTAGCCATTTTTCATTGGCCTAGAACACAAATGGCAAAAATAAGTTCGTAATATCTTCACACTGTCCATATTCTCAGTACCAACATTCTCATTTGTTTACTCCCCCACTCGAAGTTAAGAAATTTAAGGATAAGTACTTGACTTGCAATTTAAAATGCACAAAGGAAGAACAGTCTAAAGTTCTATTTTCCAGAGGGGGCTCCATGCCATATTCCTCCTTCAGTTCCACATATTTCCAGTCTAGAGACGAAGTCCACATTGATGAATAATTTTTCGACTTTTAGTTCGACAGTAGTAATCTAGTCGTACTTGAACTGCTCATAGGATCATTATAGTACTCCTTTAAGCCTTTGTTGGAGCAGAGTCTCCTTAATTTATGCAACTGAGAGTAGTTCGACAGCACTGTTTATTTTTGCAGTTCCAAAAGAACCTACTTTTAGTCAGAGGTTTCATCCTTTAACCAAAGGCTGACCCAAAACAACAATAGTTTCAGACCTGTTGTGTCATTAATCGCGCTGTATCCCATTTCCAGTCTAGTTGATTTAACAGTGTTTCAGGGCCCAACAATGAAACCCCTTTCATAAATAGGTCGCATCCTTTAACCAAAGGGTGACCCAAAAAATCAGTTGTTTCAATCTTGTTGTGTCATTAATTGCACCGTATCGCATTTCAAGTCTAGTTGATTCAACAGTTTTGCAGGGCCCAATAATAAAACCCCCCTCAAAATGTGGTCACTAATATCTGATGCTTCTTGTAATTACACAGTTCCACCAACTCGCTGCTTATAGGGCAGAAAAAGCTCCATCTGCTTTGTGCACTTCGTTAAATGTGTACACCAGCCACCTCAGTTGCAGATTTCGAAACCTAATATTAGTTGCATAAATCAAGGCTGCTACTAACTTTTCAACCTGTGATGGACATTTGAATACCACAGCCTGATCTCATAGCACACATACATTGAAACATTTTGTGTAGACAACAGAACTATCCCTTGGGCTATCCACAGCCCACAAGCTATGACAATAGACAGCAGATCTATTTCCTAGGCTAAGCAGAATGTACAGGTTGAGGCGTTAGAGAGCAAATCTATTTCTCAGGCTACCCTGAAGGTCAACCCTTTCACAACAGAGAGCTGGGTGATCTCACAAAGCTAAACCTCCGATTAAGCTATCGCCCCGGGCCAACAAAGCTCCCCTCTCCACCCTCCACAAAGATATTAAAGACGTAGGCCCTCATTACAACATTGGCGGTAAAAGCCGCTTAACGCCGTGCAGAAGACCGCCAACACACCGCCGCGGCCGTGGAATTCTGACACAGCTATTATGACCCACAGTTCTGAATCCGCCAAAATCTAGACACCCAGACAAGTCCGCCACACCAAAGGTCAGTGATAAACTGGCGAAAACAAAACCTCCACCGTCACGCCAACAGAAATATGCCCACACTATCATGACACACGAATCCACGCTACAGTCTTTCAACCGCGGTATTCCATTGGCGGTACACACCGCCGCGCTCAAAATACACACACATTAACAAAACACAGCCACATTGGACAAATCGAAATACACACACCTGATACACATACACACACCACTCCCACACAACCAATACAATATAAAACACACACCCACATCACCCACAAACCCTTACGACAACAAATCACGAACGAAAGCCAGAGAGAGACAGCACCAGCAAGAACAACAGCATCCACAGGCACACAACACCATCACCCACAGAACTTCCATGCACCTCCCACAACACCCCACTACATAGCAGCACACTTATCACCCCACACTCCACCCCACACATCACCAACACCACCCCATGGCACGGCAAAGACACCCCAGGTTCTCGGAGGAGGCGCTCAGGGTCATGGTGGAGGAAATCATCCAGGTAGAGCCACAGCTATTCGGATCACAGGTGCAGCACACCTCAATTGCAAGGAAGATGGAGCTATGGCGTAGAATAGTGGACAGGGTCAACGCAGTGGGACAGCACCCAAGAAATAGGGATGACATCAGGAAGAGGTGGAACGACCTACGGGGGAAGGTGCGTTCCGTGGTCTCAAGACACCACCTGGCGGTTCAGCGGACTGGCAGCGTACCCCCACCTCCTCCCCCACAACTAACAACATGGGAGGAGCAGGTCTTGGCGATTCTGCATCCTGAGGGCCTCGCAGGAGTGGGTGGAGGAATGGACTCTGGTAAGACAAATCTTAACTATTACATCCCCCACCGTACCTGCATGCCAGCACATACCCCCACCCTCACCCTCATCCCCAGCACTCCAACTCCTCACATATGTCCCAACATCACAAACCACCCATCCCAGCACCAAGCCCTACATGCAACAACAAAGCATGGACACCCATCACTAAAGCATGCCCACTGCACATACCCATACACCCCCCCTAATCCATCATCACACAAGGTCCCACACAGGAATGCTAGCACTGGGTTACACGGTCACCCACCCATTTCACACCATGCCACACACAGATGTAATAAACATCCTTTTATACCCCTGCAGGACCCCTACCTAATGTCACCGGACAGGAGGGTCCACACATGTCCACACCACCAACAGAAGAGGCCCACAGTGATGACAGCAGCTCTTTCCAACTGGATCTAGATGACCAGCCCGGCCCATTGGGGACCTCGAGACAGTCGGTTCCCATCACACAGTCACAGGCCACTACAGAGCTTCCCCCCTCTGGAAACACCAGCACAGCACCCACCCAGCGGGCCCATACCTCCGTCCCCAGGACACGTCAATCAGCTGTGTGTCCACCACTACAGGGAACCCAGGCTAATCCACCACCCCAACAACAACAGGGACCTGGGGGCAGTGGCAGTGGGCACACGGTCCAGGGGACGGAGGCCCAGGAACACAGGGGAACTGGGAGGGCTGCTGTGCGACAGGGGGTGGACAGGCCAAGGGAACCCACTCTCCACGAGGCCCTCTCCTCCATCATGGGAGCCTACCACCACTCCCAGGAGACGATGGCAACGGTACTGGCCAAGTTTCAGGAGACCCAGCGCCTGCAGGAGGAACAGTATATGGGCTTCAGGGAGGAACTCAGAACCATCAGCTCCACCCTGGGCACCATCGTAGGGGTGCTGAAGTAAGTACTCAACACCAGGAGGGACACTGTGGCACTACAAGGGGCCCCTGACACTAGCATGGACGATGAACTGCCCACCACCTCCGCCGGCGCTAGTGGACAGGACGACCCACCACAGGACCACCACACCAGCACACCACCCCCTGCAGAGGGAGAACCACCCCGCAAACGGTCCCTGAGAACCAGGAACAAGACAGAGCACGATGCCAAGACCCCCGCCAAGAAATGAGACCACCCTGATTGTCATCCTACTGTCCCACTTTGTCACCCTGTCCATACTTAAACTGCCCCAGCTCCACTTCCTATGACCATATGGGCAATGCACCTGTGAGATTAATAGAGTGGACTCTGCCATGGACATTCCTCCGCCATCACCCCTCACCATTTTACTACCCCCTCCAATATTGAGCACTTCAATAAACACACTTAAAGCACAAAACAATCTGGAGTCTGTCTGTGATTTCGAAATAGTGTATTAGCAATTACAGTGACAAAATGCTCTTTCAATTGTAATGTCAACATACCTATGTCACACAGCTCTAGTCCATGAGGAATCTAAGCAGATGTCACACAGTGGGACCCACATCTGTGAAATCGTAAGGGAAAGTGACAACTCAGTGACCATACACTGGGTGAAAACGACAAACAGTAGAGAGGCAGTAGTGTATAAGTACATGTAGTAGGCAGGTCTGTACTCTTACCTGTGAGACACTGGAAATATTGCTGGATCACTGAGTCCCTGTTGTTCATGTCTTCTTCCTCTGCTTCCTCGTCTTCACTGTCCACAGGTTCCACAGCTGCCACAACACCGCCATCTGAACCATCCTCCTGCAGAAAAGGCACCTGTCGTCGCAAAGCCAAGTTGTGAAGCATGCAGCAGGCCACGATGATCTGGCACACCTCCTTTGGTGAGTAGAATAGGGATCCACCTTTCATATGGAGGCACCGGAACCGGGCCTTCAGGAGGCCGAAGGTACGCTCGATCACCCTCCTAGTTCGCCCATGGGCCTCATTGTAGCGTTCCTCTGTCCTGGTCCTGGGATTCCTCACTGGGGTCAGTAGCCATGACAGGTTGGGGTAACCAGAGTCACCTGCAAATGGCGAGGGACAACTGTTAGACACGCACTAACCTGTAGGGATATTCCCAGACCCAGACAACCATTCCCACTGTCTTGCTTCCAGGTGCTCACCTAATAGCCACACACGGTGCCCCTGGAGTTGACCCATCACATAAGGGATGCTGCTATTCCGCAGGATGTAGGCGTCATGCACTGAGCCAGGGAACATGGCATTCACATGGGAGATGTACTGGTCGGCCAAACATACCATATGTACATTCATTGAATGATAACTCTTCCGGTTTCTGTACACCTGTTTACTCCTGTGGAGGGGTACCAAAGCCACATGGGTCCCATCAATGGCACCTATGATGTTGGGGATATGTCCCAGGGCATAGAAATCACCTTTCACTGTAGGCAAATCCTCCACCTGAGGGAAAACGATGTAGCTCTGCATGTGTTTCAGAAGGTCAGACAACACTCTGGACAACACGTTGGAAAACATAGGCTGGGACATCCCTGATGCTATGGCCACTGTTGTTTGAAAGGACCCACTTGCAAGGAAATGGAGCACTGACAGCACCTGCACTTGAGGGGGGATTCCTGTGGGATGGCGGATTGCTGACATCAGGTCTGGCTCCAACTGGGTACACAGTTCCTGGATTGTGGCACGGTCAAGCCTGTATGTGATAATCACGCCTTTCCTCCATTGTCGACAGGTCCACCAACGGTCGGTACACCTGAGGATGCCGCCATCTCCTCACATGTCCCAGCGGACGGTGCCTATGAAGGACAACAGCGAGCACAGAGTCAAACAACTCAGAGGTACGTACCCACAGTTTACACAGAACACCATTTATACACAAAAAGTGGCCTGTATGTGTGTTGAGTCTAGGCCTAGGTATGTGTGACACAGTTGAAAATGAAGCCATGTGGGCCCCTGAAAGGGCGGCTGCCTGACCTCTAAAGTGGGACAATGGGATGTGAGGTAACTGCGCTGGCATTGTACACCGTTGCGGTAGGTGGTCGAAGACCGCGGCGCAATGCTGCATTGGTTAACATTGGACCCTATGGGTCCCGGGAGCCAATGACGATGTACGCCGGCGGTGGCGGTACGCACCGCCGCGGACGTGACCTTCATTTTCTATCTGTTCAATCAATCGATACCTGCACTTCAACAGGAGAGGACCTACACTGCAAGTGCTGCTGTGATCTCGGTCAGGAAGAGACAATGGCTCGAGTGTCTGGGGAAAGGGCCCCTGCCTTCACATCGGAGGAGTTGGAGAAACTCGTGGATGGGGTCCTCCCCCAGTACACGCTACTCTACAGTCCTCCAGACAAACAGGTAAGTACACAGGGAGCATGATGTATGGGCTATGCCTGTGTGGAGAGGCCTGGATGTAAGAAGGAAGGGGGGATAGTGCGGCGTGCTGGTAGGGATGGGGGCCAATCACTTTGACGGTGCAGTTGGTAATAACTTACTCTTCCCCCTGTACATTTCATGTAGTTCAGCGCCCACCAGAAAAAATATATTTGTCGTGCCATCGCTAAGGACGTCTGGACCATGGGGGTCTACTACAGACAGAGCACTCACTGCCGGAAAAATGGGAGGACATTCGCCACTGGAGCAAGAAGACGGCGGAGGCTCAGCTGGGGATGGCCTCCCAATGTGGGAGGGGTGCCCGTCGCACCATGACCCCCCTGATGTTCAGGATCCTGGCAGGGGCCTACCCGGAGTTGGATGGGCGCTTGAGGGCATCACAGCAGCAACAAGGGGGGGAGTACACTCTCATTCTGCTGACTTTGCGCGCAGTGGAGGGGTCTGGGTGGGGGAGGTGGGCTGTGGGTTTCCCTAGGCCAGGGTGAGTTCCGTAGGCAAGGTCCCTCCGTAAGGCAGGCCATGTGGCACCCCACCCCACCTCTATAGAGTGCCAAGTACACCTAGTCATGCCCCTGTGTCATATATGTGTGCAGATGTCGTCCATAGCCTTGTAGGCCATTTCCCAGGAATTGAACAGTGGCGCCCAAGAGCGCGGCGTAGTGCAGGGGGCTTCTGTGGCTGTCGTGTCCGCCAACGGTAGCGGTAATGCATGCACTCAACATGTCTTTCTTCTGTGATCCCCCCCTTTTTTGTGGTCTCACTGTTCTTGTGTGCATTAGCATCATCAGGCTGAGGAGCAGTGGCACCGGAGCACCAGGGGGCTGCCACCCACCTGGCGATGGAGGGCCACACTACGGACTTGGACTTCACCAGTGGGACGGAGTGCGAGGGGAGCTCCACGGCGGGGACAGGAGCTGAGACCAGTGACACAGACTCGTCCTCTGATGGGAGCTCCCTTGTGGTGGCGGCAACGTCTGTGCCACCCCCATATACAGGTACGGCCGCCACAACCCCTTCCAGCACCGCCCTCCCAGCAGCCCCTCAGCCTTCGCCCCGTGCCCGCTCACCCGGGATGGTGGGCATCACCTTCACCCCAGGCACCTCAGGCCCTGCCCCAGTCACCCCTGCGGCCCTCAGTGAGGAGGCCATTGACCTCCTCAGGTCCCTCACTGTTGGGCAGTCTACTATTTTGAATGCCATCCAGGGTGTAGAAAGGCAGTTGCAACAAACAAATGCATTCCTGGAGGGCATTCATTCTGGTCAGGCAGCCCTTCAGTGAGCTTTTCAGACTCTGGCCTCAGCACTGATGGCAGCCATTGTCCTTGTGTCTAGCCTCCCCCCTCCAACTTCCTCCACCCCGACCCAATCCCCTGTACCTCAGCCTATCCCAAGCACACCTACAGACCAGCATGCACCCACCTCAACACACAAGGGAAGCTCAGGCAAACATAAGCACCACACATCCCACAGGCACTCATGCAAGCATCACACACATGCAGACACATCAACATCCACTGCCTCCACTGTGTCCCCCTCCTCCTCGTCTCCCTCCTCCCTCCCTGTCTCTTCTACACTCACACCTGCATGCACTACCTCTACACCCACTATGTCCCTCTCCAGCACACCCACCACCACACTCCGCTCACGTGCAGTCACCACCCCCACTACCATTCACATGTCCCCTATGTCCTCTCCCAGTGTATCTGTGACGCCACCTCCCAAGATACACAAATGCAGGCACACACCCACCCAACAGCCATCCACCTCACGACAGCCTCCAGCGCATGCACCTTCACCCAAAGTCAGCAAACTAACACCTCTTACAACCACCACCTCTTCCTCCACTCCCAAACCCCCTCCAGCTACCCGTCCCAGTGTGTCCAAAAAACTTTTCCTGTCCAACCTTGACCTCTTTCCCACATCTCCCCCACCCCGTCCGTCTCATAGGTCCCAAACTAGCACCTCAGCCACAACATCTCCGGGACCAGTGGTGCCTGTAGTCACCGGATTCTGGAGTGCACCGGCCACCAGGGCAGCCAGTGTGGGACGGAGCCACAGCACAGACAGTCCCCCACCTGTGAAGCATCAGAAGTTGGCCAGTGCCCGGCGGAGAGGGGGAAGTCTCCAGCCACCAAAGCCGCTCCCAGGGGTCCCGGTGGGAGTGTGGAGTCAGCTGTGACACCTTCCAAGGTGGGGAAGGGCCACAAGAAACCCGGCAAGTCTGGGAAGAGCAGCACGGTGGAGAGGACCGCCATCATCCCCGCTGCCCAGGAGGCCACCTCCAGCACCAGCCCAGCTGCCCAGGACAGGACCGCCAGCACAAGCCCAGCTGCCCAGGACAGGACCGCCAGCACCAGCCCACCTGCCCAGGACAGGACCGCCAGCACCAGCCCAGCTGCCCAGGACAGGCCCGCCAGCACCAGCCCAGCTGCCCAGGACAGGACCGCCAGCACCAGCCCACCTGCCCAGGACAGGACCGCCAGCACCAACCCACCTGCCCAGGACAGGACCGCCAGCACCAGCCCACCTGCCCAGGACAGGACTGCCAGCACCAACCCAGCTGCCCAGGACAGGACCGCCAGCACCGGCCCACCTTCCAAGTACAGGACCACCAGCCCAGCTGCCCAGGACAGGACCGCCAGCACCAGGCCACCTGTCCAGGACAGGACCGCCAGCACCAGGCCACCTGTCCAGGACAGGACCGCCAGCACCAGCCCACCTGCCCAGGACAGGCCCGCCAGCAACAGCCCAGCTGCCCAGGAGGCCACCGCCAGCACAGGCCCAGCTGCCCAGGAGGCCACCGCCAGCACAGGCCCAGCTGCCCAGGAGGTCACCGCCAGCAAAAGCCCCGCTGGGCCATGAAGGACCGCCAGCAAAAGCCCCACTGGGCCATGAAGGACTGCCAGCAAAAGCCCCACTGGGCAATGAAGGACCGCCAGCAAAAGCCCCGCTGGGCCATGAAGGACCACCAGCAGCTGAGTCCCTGCAATGGAGACAGCCGCCTCAAGCACCGCTGCACAGGGCACCGCCGTCTCAAGCACCGCTGCACAGGGCACCACCGTCTCAAGCACCGCTAAACAGGGCACTGCCATCTCAAGCACCACTGAATAGGGCACCGCCGTCTCAAGAACTGCTGAACAGGGCACCGCCATCTCAAGCACCGTTGAACAGGGCACTGCCGTCTCAAGCACCGCTGCACAGGGCACCGCCATCTCAAGCACCCCTGAACAGGGCTCTGTCGTCTCATGCACCGCTGAACAGGGCACCGCCGTCTCAAGCACCGCTGGCCCATGAGCGGCAAGGGCGCTTACGCAACTGAGTCCGTCATGGGGTGAATGATGCACTCTGGGCACAAAGCCCTCTTCAGAACCAGTGGAGAAAGTCATCCACTACCTCTGTCCTTAGCAGGATGAAGCACTCTGGGCACAAAGCCCCCTCCAGAACCAGTGGAGAAAGTCATCCACTACCTCTGTCCTTAGCAGGATGACGCACTCTGGGCACAAAGCCCCCCCCAGAACCAGTGGAGAAAGGCATCCACTACCACTGTCCTTAGCAGGGTGAAGCACTCTGGGCGCAAAGCCCCCTCCAGAACCAGTGGAGACTGTCATCCACTACCTCTGTCCTCAGCAGGATGAAGCACTCTGGGCACCATGCCCCCCCCAGAACCAGTGGAGACTGTCATCCACTACCTCTGTCCTCAGCAGGATGAAGCACTCTGGGCACCATGGCCCCTCCAGAACCAGTGGAGAAAGTTATCCACTACATCTGTCGTAGATGGGAGCTCCCTTGTGGTGGCGGCACCATCTGTGCGCCCCACTTCTACAGGTACAGCCGCCACCTCCCCTACCAGCACCGCCCTCCCAGCAGCCCCTCAGTGTTCGCCCCGTGCCCACTCACCCAGGAGGGTGGGCATCACCTTCGCCCCAGGCACCTCAGGCCCTGCCCCAGTCAACCCTGCTGCCCTCAGTGAGGAAGTCATTGACCTCCTCAGGTCACTCACTGTTGGGCAGTCTACCATTGTGAATGCCATCCAGGGTGTAGAAAGTGAGTTTCAACACGGTAATGCATTCCTGGAGGGCATTCATTCTGGTCAGGCTGTCCTTCAGCGAACCCTGCAATCTCTGGCCTCAGCACTGATGGGAGCCATTGTCCCTGTGTCTAGCCTCCCCCCTCCAACCTCCTCCACCCAGACCCAATCCCCTGTACCCCAGCCCATCCCAAGCACACCATCAGACCAGCATGCACACACCTCAACACACAAAAGTAGCTCAGGCAAACATATACACCACACATCCCACAGGCACTCACACAAGCATCACCCACATACATACAGACACAGCAACATCCACTGCCTCCACTGTGTCCCCCTCCTCATTGTCTCCCTCCTCCCTCCCAGTGTCGTCTACACTCTCACCTGCATGCACTACATCTACAGCCACTAGGACTCGCACCAGAACACCCAGCACCACACCACGCTCACCTGCACTCACCACCCCCACTACCATTTACACGTCCCCTGTGTCCTCTCCCAGTGTGTCTGTGACGCCCCCTCCCAAAGTACACAAACGCGGGCACCCACACACCCAACATCCATCCACCTCACGACAGCGTCCAGTACCTGCACCTGCACCCAAAACACCTAAAGTGACACCTCCTACAACCACCTCCTCTTCCTCCACTGCCAGACCCCCTCCAGCTACCCATCCCAGTGTACGTCAGAAACTGTCCCTCTGCAAAGTTGACCTTTTTGCCCCCACCCCTCCAATTCATCAGTCCCGTCGTAGTGCCTCAGCCAAAAAGCCTACAGTACCAGTGGTGCGTGTTCAAGGTGTGTGGAGTGCACTGGCCACCAGGGCAGGCAGTGTGACACGGAGCCAAGGCACTGCCAGTCCACCCCCTGTAAAGGCTCTGAAATTGGAAAGTGGCCGACGGGACCGTGTGAAGACTCCTGGATGCAAAATAACTCACAGGGGTCCCAGGGGGATTGCAGAGTCAGCTGTGACTCCTCCAAAGGTGGGGAAGGGCCAGAAGAAGTCTGCACAGCCTGGTGTGAGCATCACAGCGGAGAAGTGCGGCATCCTTCCCGGCGGCCGGGACGCCACCACCACCACCACCACCGTCGTCACTGGTCAGGAGACCACCGCTGGAGTCAGTGCCCTGGAGGGCCCAAGTATCGTCACTGGTCAGGAGACCACCGCCGCCACCACCGGAGTCAGTGCCCAGGAGGGCCCAAGTATCGTCACTGGTCAGGAGACCACTGCCGGAGTCAGTGCCCAGGAGGGCCCAAGTTTCGTCACTGGTCAGGAGACCACCGCCAGAGTCAGCGGCCAGGAGGGCCCAAGTATCGTCACTGGTCAGGAGACCTCCGCCAGAGTCATTGCCCAGGAGGGCCCCGGCAGCCACAGCCCCGCTGGGCAATGAGGGACCGTCATGCCACACACCAATGCCCAGTCCAGAGAACGTCATGCCACACACCAATGCCAAGTCCAGAAAACGCCATGCCACACACCAATGCCCAGTCCAGAACCACCATGGCAAAGCACCGCTGAACAGTCCAGAACCGCCATGGCAAAGCACCGCTGAACAGTCCAGAGACCGCCATGGCAAAGCACCGCTGAACAGTCCAGAGACCGCCATGGCAAGGCACCGCTGAACAGTCCAGAGGCCGCCATGGCAAAGCACCGCTGAACAGGGCATGCACCGCTGAACAGGGCAAGCACCGCTGAACAGGGCATGCACCGCTGAAGAAGGAAAAGACTGCCACATCAAGCATCGTTATCCCATGTGCAGATGGGACAGTGACGGGACAGAAACTGTCACGGGGAGACTAATGCAGTCTGGGCCCAAGTCCCCCTCCAGAATCAGTGGAGAGATCCATCCACTCTGTCTGTCCTTGGCAGGATTAAGCACTCTGGGCACAAAGCCCCCTCCAGAACCAGTGGAGACTGTTATCCACTTGTGATGGTCCAGTGGGCAAACCACCCACTGTAGAGACTTGAGAGACTATGGCTTTGCACTCTCCAGGATGGTCCAGTGGGCAAACCACCCACTGTAGAGACTTGAGAGACTGTGGCTTTGCACTCCCCAGGATGGTCCAGTGGGCAAACCACCCACTGTAGAGACTTGAGAGACTGTGGCTTTGCACTCCCCAGGATACATCAATGGGCATGGAGCCCCGTCGTGGATCTGGCTTTGCACTCATCCGGCTGAGGTGCCCCCCACTTCCCTTCCCCCTGAGGTGCCTGTTGTATTTCTCTGATGCCCCAGCAGTGTTCTCTCCGTTTGTGGACAGGTATTTTGTGTGGGCCTCGCCCATGCATTTTTGGACTAGTGGTGCACGGACATTGATATGTGCATTTCTGCACTACTTCTCGTAATGTATATACTTTTGAATGATTTTCTAATATATCTGTATATATTTGAGACATGTATATTGATACATTACAATGTTTGAACTGATTTCGTTTTGTCTTTGCATTCTTCCGGGGGGGTTGTGGGTTGTTACTGTGATGTTTCTAAATGCATTGGTGTGTGTGTTGTAATATGCGAGGGTGGGGGTGGGGGTGTTGCGTGTGTGTCCCCCTGACTTTTGCCTTCCCCCTCCCCTATGTCGTAGGTGCAGTACTCACCGTTGTCTTCGCCGGCGCCGGCGTTGGTCTTCGTAGATGAGTAGGAATACAAGGGCCGGTAGGATTTGTAATTCCGGTTCCATGGTGTCCTCCTTCCTCGTGGGGTGAATCCGCCCCGGAAAAGGTGGCGGATTAGCAGGTTGTGATACTATGGGCGGTACATTGTCTTCCGCCTGTCTGTTGGCGGTGACCGCCGCGCTGCTTGTCTGTACTGCCGTGGCGGGCGGTGTATTAAAGTGGCTGTCTTTGTTGGCGGTTTCTGCCAGGGTCATGATTCCCATTTTTTGTCCGCCGGCCAGTTTGCGATATTACCGCACCTTTAACACCATCCGCCAGGGTTGTAATGACCCCCTATGTCTCTTTAAAATGTTGAATTTATACATCAGTGACTAGGCCACAACTCTAAGATAAAGTGCAGTAATGGTGGTGCCGAAACACTCTTCCAAGGAAATAATAATAATAATAATAACTTCTAAAGCTTATTGCTATCTCATTTGAAGTGTCCCAGTGCTAGGTGCAAATATCCATAGGCCTCCCTGCAGTTATTAAACCCTGTACGTACACCATGAGCTAAAAAATGGTTTAATTTTTTTCCTCAAACCCTTTTATGATTGGACCTGACAATGGGGTAAGAACAGCACATTCCTGAGAAACAATGAACAATCTTGTTTTCAATGAAAGAGATCAAATTTTATTAATTCATTAGTGACATAGAAGTTAGCATATGGTGATTAATTTACCTGCATTTAAAGGCCTAACAGAGAAAATAACATGATTTGTAAGTTGTGCGCGTTTGGATTAATGGTGAACCATGTGGCCACCATTTGTATTGTGCACTACGTTTTAACATGAGAGTTTTGCATTCGTGTTAAATGATAGTACTAAAATGAGCTAACGTTAAGAATGTTTAGGTAAACCTTGATGAACAATTGAAGTATTAAAATGAATATGTATTAAGCACATTTCTATTAAATTAATGAATTTTATGAATACAAGTTACATGTGTGCAGAAAAATAAATGCACATGTAAAATTATCTCAAAGATGTTATAA
Source organism: Pleurodeles waltl (assembly GCF_031143425.1). NCBI lineage: Eukaryota > Metazoa > Chordata > Amphibia > Caudata > Salamandridae > Pleurodeles > Pleurodeles waltl. Next base: position 613,229,811 of record NC_090436.1, on the reverse strand, counting down.
ATGATGTTTGCAATAAACAATTTGCTTTGCGTATATGAATTGAAAGGTGTGCAATAGGTTTATTAATGTAGTAATGTATTAATGTGTATTAAGGCTTTCTTAGCTTGACTAGGCTAAAAGAAATTCATTTTGCAGCAGTAATGGAAAATCCCTTGCTTATTCTGTTCCCTCTGCCTGAATTCTTTACCCTAGGTTGCTAATGTGATGTTGAATGTCCTATTGTATTGAAGGCAAGAAATATGTTTCAAAATAACAACGTAACACAATTTGTTCTAGCTGTCGAACAAGAAATACATTTTTTAGTTCTCATGTGAAATGTATTAGTTTATATCAATCACAGATATTTATAGAGCGCGCTACTTACCCGTTAGGGTTCCAAGGCGCTGGGGGGGGGGACTACTACTGCTCGAAGAGGCAGGTCTTGAGGAGTCTTCTGAAGGCGAGTAGGTCTTGAGTCTGTTGGAGGTAGGTAGGGAGTGTGTTCCAGGTCTTGGCGGCGAGGTAGGTGAAGGATCTGCCGCTGGAGGAGGTTCGTTGGATGCGGGGGATGGTGGCGAGGGCGAGGCTCACGGATCGCAGTTGGCGGGTCGGGGTGTAGAAGTTGAGTCTGTCGTTGAGGTAGGAGGGGCCGGCGTTGTGGATTGCTTTGTGTGCGTGGGTAAGGAGCTTGAAGGTGACCCTTTTGGTGACGGGGAGCCAGTGGAGTCCTTTGAGGTGAGGGGTGATGTGGTTGTGGCGAGGTGCGTTGGTGATGAGTCGGGCTGAGGCGTTTTGGATGCGTTGGAGTCGCTGTAGGTGTTTTGCTGGGATTCCTGTATAGAGTGCGTTGCCGTAGTCCAGTCTGCTGCTGATGAGGGCATGGGTCACTGTCTTCCTGGTGTCGGTCGGGATCCACTTGTAGATCCTGCGGAGGGTGCGGAGGGTGTTGTAGCAGGAGGAGGTGACGGCACTGACTTGTCTGTCCATGGAGAGTGCGGAGTCGAGGATGAATCCCAAGTTGCGGGCGTGGTCGGTGGGCGTCGGGGCAGTTCCGAGGGTGGTGGGCCACCACAAGTCGTCCCAGGCGGAGTGAGATGTCCCGAGGATGAGGATTTCTGTCTTGTCGATGTTGAGTTTCAGGCGGCTATTTCTCATCCAGTTGGCCACTGCTTTCATTCCCTCGTGGAGGTTGGCTTTGGCGGTGGCAGGGTCGTTGGTGAGGGAGAGGATGAGTTGGGTGTCGTCGGCGTAGGTGATGATGTTGAGGTCGAAACGGCGGGCCACTTGTGCGAGGGGAGCCATGTAAATGTTGAACAGCGTTGGGGTCAGGGAGGAGCCCTGGGGGACGCCGCAGATGATGTTGTTGGCTTCTGAGCGGAAGGGTGGGAGACGGACGGTCTGTGTTCTGCCGGAGAGGAAGGATGAGGTCCAAGCTAGGGCTTTTTCCTGGATGCCGGCTTCTTGGAGGCGTGACATTAGGGTGCGGTGGCAGACTGTGTCGAAGGCCGCGGAGAGGTCTAGGAGAATGAGGGCGGAGGTCTTGCCACGGTCGAGTTGGCGTCTGATGTCATCTGTCGCGTCGAAGAGGGCGGTCTCGGTGCTGTGGTTGCGTCTAAATCCGGTTTGTGAGGGGTCGAGGACGTTGTTGTCTTCGATGTGGCGTGTCAGTTGAAGGTTGATGATCTTTTCTGCGACTTTAGCTGGGTAGGGGAGGAGGGAGATGGGGCGGAAGTTCTTGAGGTCCTTGGGTCGGCTTTTGGTTTTTTGAGGAGGGCGTTGATGTCTGCGTGCTTCCAGTTATCAGGAAAGGTGCCTGTTTCGAAGGAGGTGTTGATGATCTTGCAGAGTGGGGGCGCGATGATAGAGTCGGCTTTGTTGAAGATGTGGTGGGGGCAGGGGTCAGTCGGTGATCCGGAGTGGATGGAGTTCATGATTTTGCGTGTTGCGTCGTCGTCGACGTTGGACCAGGCGGTGATGGGGTTGGTGATGCTAGGGTACGAGGTGGTGACGGAGGTGGGTGCGGTCGGGGTGTTGAAGCTGCTGTGGATGTCGGCGATCTTGCTGTGGAAGAAGGCGGCGAGGGAGTCGCAAAGTTCCTGGGAGGTCGTTGACATTGGTGCTGGGGGTGAATAGTTCCTTCACGATGCGGAAGAGCTCTTTGCTGTCGTGTGCGTTGTTGTCTAGGCGGTCTTTGATGGAGGACCTCTTGGTGGTCCTAATGAGGTGGTGGTGTCGGCGGGTTGCGTCTTTGAGGACTGCGTGATTGTCCGGTGTGCGTTCCTGGAGCCATTTCTTTTCCAGTTTCCTGCAGGCGCGTTTGGAGGCCAGGAGTTTGTCGGTGAACCAGGAGGCTTTCTTGCTAGCGGGGTTGCTGGGGGGTTTCTTCAGTGGGGCGAGGATGTTGGCGCAGTTGTTGATCCATTGTCTGAAGTCACAGGCTGCGGTGTCTGGGTCGGTGGGCTTGTTCGGTGGGTTCTGGGAGAGGGTGCTGAGAAGTTGTTCTTTGGTGACTTTGCCCCAGTTGCGGCGGGGGAGTTGGCGGCTGTGGTGGTGTGCGGTGTTTTTGTTGTAGGTGAAATGGACGCAGTGGTTGTCGGTCCAGTAGGGTTCGGTGGTGTCGTTGAAGGTAACCTGGTCGCTGGTGGAGAAGATGGCGTCCAGTGTGTGTCCGGCGGCGTGGGTTGGTGACGTGACGAGTTGTCTGAGGCCGAGGTTCGTGAGGTAGCTGATCAGTGTGGTAGAGTTGTGGTCGTTGTTGTTCTCGAGGTAAAAATTGAGGTCCCCGAGGAGGATGTAGTCAGTGGAGGCGAGTGCCTGGGTGCTTGTGAGGTCAGCGATGGCGTCGCAGAACTGGGCTTGTGGTCCGGGGGGTCTGCAGACGAGTGTTCCTCTGAGGGTGGTGTTGGGGTCGGTGTTGATCCGGAAGTGTAGAAGCTCTGCGGTGTTGAAGTGGTCGTCGGTGTAGGTGGTGATCTTGAGGGAGGATTTGTGGACGATGGCGAGTCCTCCTCCGTGGCCATTGATGCGGTCCCTGCGGGAGATCTTATATCCGTCTGGGATGGCGATGGCGATGTCTGGCGCAGATGAGTCGTTCCACCATGTCTCGGTCAGGAAGGCTACGTCCGGGGCAGTGCTGTCGAGCAGGTCCCAGAGTTCTACGGCGTGTTTGCGTGCGGAGCGGGTGTTGAGGAGTATGCAGCGGAGGTTGCTCGGACTGGTGGTCGTTGACTTGGAGGTTCGGTCGCATGAGAAGTGGCAGTTGCGGCAGGCGAAAGGTCCGTGGGTGTGCTTCGGGCGGCTTGGTAGCTGCGTTGGTTTTGGTCTTGGTCGTAGTTGAGTGCGTGGAGGCAGGCGGCGTCGTAGCTGAGCCTGGGCGGTGTGCGGTGCGAGGTACAGGGGTCCTGGCGCTGGGCGCGGGCCAGGCGCGCGCGCCATCGGCGCAGTCGCGCAACGACCTGCATTAAGAGGGGGTGGAGTGAGGGAGGAGGAGCTGGGGGCGGGGCCGAAGCGGTGGCAAACGGGCGAGGGAGTGGCGAGTAGGGAGGGGGGGTGAAAATAATAACACTAGGTAGCTAGAGGGGCGGGAGAGGTGGGAGAGCAGGGGGTGTAGGCTGGGAGAAAAGAGTCAGGGAAGCAGGCGGATGACACTGGATTGAGGGCGGGGGGGGCCAGAGGAGGAGGGAGACGCGCAAGGGGAGAGAAAAAGAAGCGGCACAACACACAGGACAACAAAGACCACTAGGCAACAGATACAGGCACTAGGACACAGGGCACAGATGGAACAACAGTGAACAACAGTGACAACGAGACCACAACACAATACAACACAGTACAATACACAGAATACACAACAGGGAGAGACGGCGAGGAAACAGAGACAGAAACAGACACGACAGAGCAAACCTTACTGCCCACCACTGGGCCACCAGGGATGAGGCGCAGGCGGGGGCCTGCGGGTGGAGGAGGGCCTCGAACTCAGGCATCAGCGGCAGTCAGGGACAGGGCACCTGCAGGGTGTGCTGCGCGGCGGGGGGAGCGTCCTGTCCTGACAACAAGGTCAGAGAACGCACCCTCGGAGCGCAGCGACCTGCATTAAGAGGGGGTGGAGTGAGGGAGGAGGAGCTGGGGGCGGGAGGGGGGTGGTGCCGAAGCGGCAGCAAACGGGCGAGGGAGCGGCGAGTAGGGAGGGGGGGTGAAAAAAATAACGCTAGGTAGCTAGAGGGGAGGGGTAGGTGGGAGGGCAGGGGGTGTAGGCTGGGAGAAAAGAGTCAGGGAAGCGGGCGGATGGCGCTGGATTGAGGGCGGAGGGGCCCAGAGGAGGAGGGAGACGCGCAAGGGGAGAGAGCAAGAACCGGCACAACACACAGGACAACAAGACCACTAGGCAACAGATACAGGCACTAGGACACAGGGCACAGATGAAACAACAGTGAACAACAGTGACAACGTGACCACAACACAATACAACACAGTACAATACACAGAATACACAACAGGGAGAGACGGCGAGGAAACAGAGACAGAAACAGACACGACACAGCAAACCTTACTGCCCACCAGTGGGCCACCAGGGATGAGGCGCAGACGGGGGCCTGCGGGTGGAGGAGGGCCTCAAACTCAGGCAGCAGCTGCAGTCAGGGACAGGGCACCTGCAGGGTGCGCTGCGCGGCGGCGGGAGCGTCCTGTCCTGACAACAAGGTCAGAGAACGCACCCTCGGAGCGCAGCGACCTGCATTAAGAGGGGGTGGAGTGAGGGAGGCGGAGCTGGGGGCGGGATGGGGGCGGGGCCGAAGCGGCGGCAAACAGGCGAGGGAGCAGCGAGTAGGGAGGGGGGGTGAAAAAAATAACGCTAGGTAGCTAGAGGGGTGGGGGAGGTGGGAGGGCAGGGGGTGTAAGCTGGGAGAAAAGAGTCAGGGAAGTGGGCGGATGGTGCTGGATTGAGGGCGGGGGGGTCAGAGGAGGAGGGAGACGCACAAGGGTAGAGAGCAAGAAGCGGCACAACACACAGGACAACGAGACCACTAGGCAACAGATACAGGCACTAGGACACAGGGCACAGATGGAACAACAGTGAACAACAGTGACAACGTGGCCACAACACAATACAACACAGTACAATACACAGAATACACAACAGGGAGAGACGACGAGGAAACAGAGACAGAAACAGACACAACAGAGCAAACCTTACTGCCCACCACTGGGCCACCAGGGATGAGGTGCAGGCGGGGGCCTTCGGGTGGAGGAGGGCCTCGAACTCAGGCAGCAGCGGCAGTCAGGGACAGGGCACCTGCAGGGTGCGCTGCGCGGCGGGGGGAGCGTCCTGTCCTGACAACAAGGTCAGAGAACGCACCCTCGGAGCACCGCGACCTGCATTAAGAGGGGGTGGAGTGAGGGAGGAGGAGCTGGGGGCGGGAGGGGGGCGGGCCGAAGCGGCGGCAAACGGGAGAGGGAGCGGCGAGTAGGGGGGGGGTGAAAAAATAACGCTAGGTAGCTAGAGGGGCAGGGGAGGTGGGAGGGCAGGGGGTGTAGGCTGGGAGAAAAGAGTCAGGGAAGCGGGCGGATGGCGCTGGATTGAGGGTGGGGGGTAGCGGCACAACACACAGGACAACGAGACCACTAGGCAACAGATACAGGCATTAGGACACAGGGCACAGATGGAACAACAGTGAACAACAGTGACAACGTGACCACAACACAATACAACACAGTACAATACACAGAATACACAACAGGGAGAGACGGCGAGGAAACAGAGACAGAAACAGACACGACAGAGCAAACCTTACTGCCCACCACTGGGCCACCAGGGATGAGGCACAGGCGGGGGCCTGCAGGTGGAGGAGGGCCTCGAACTCGGGCAGCAGCGGCAGTCAGGGACAGGGCACCTGCAGGGTGCGCTGCGCGGCGGGGGGAGCGTCCTGTCCTGACAACAAGGTCAGAGAACGCACCCTCGGAGCGCAGCGACCTGCATTAAGAGGGGGTGGAGTGAGAGAGGAGGAGCAGGGGGCGGGAGGGGGGCGGGCCAAAGCGGCAGCAAACGGGCGAGGGAGAGGCGAGTAGGGAGGGGGGGGTGAAAAAAATAAAGCTAGGTAGCTAGAGGGGCGGGGAGTGGGAGGGCAGGGGGTGTAGGCTGGGAGAAAAGAGTCAGGGAAGCGGGCGGATGGCGCTGGATTGAGGGCAGAGGGGGCCAGAGGAGGAGGGAGACGCGTAAGGGGAGAGAGCAAGAAGCGGCACAACACACAGGACAACAAGACCACTAGGCAACAGATACAGGCACTAGGACACAGGGCACAGATGGAACAACAGTGAACAACAGTGACGACGTGACCACAACACAATACAACACAGTACAATACACAGAATACACAACAGGGAGAGACGGCGAGGAAACAGAGACAGAAACAGACACGACAGAGCAAACCTTACTGCCCACCACTGGGCCACCAGGGATGAGGTGCAGGCGGGGGCCTGCGGGTGGAGGAGGGCCTCAAACTCAGGCAGCAGCGGCAGTCAGGGACAGGGCACCTGCAGGGTGCGCTGCGCGGCGGGGGGAGCGTTCTGTCCTGACAACAAGGTCAGAGAACGCCTTATATTGTTTTGTGTCATGAGAGAGGATCTCAAGTAACAAATAATTAGAGAATGTAGTATTTTGTTGAAAATGTGTAAAGTCATGGAATTGAGCAATGAACTTTTGCTGAGAAGATCTGGAAAAGTTGCAGAATTGTTGGTGCCATCTGCAGCCATTGTATGCTGAATCTGACATCCAAAGTGCGCCCACCTGAAGGACCAATCGAAAGGATTGTGCATATTTTAATTAGTGAGAAATTTTTAGTTTGAGTGGAGTTCTTTAGTTAGCATGATGGAGTCAGTCTTAAATTAGATTCCCTCCTGTCTCAAAGCTGTCTACCCCTGTATTAAGTCTGCTGTCACCCTCCTATTCTTAATGTTTCCAGATGGGTTTGTCCATCTTAGTCTGATTGCTATGTGGTTCAGCACTAATAAGACCCAAAATTCTGAACTGCTGAATTGTCCTATGTGCAGCCCGTGTTCTGCACTGTCCTGATACTACTGTCAACTGATGCCGGAAGAAGGTGACTGTCCTGCCTGACTGTAGGAAAGTACCATCTTGCCTGGCATGTTACCCCCATATTTCACTGTATATATGTTGTTTTAGTTGTATGTGTCACTGGGACCCTGCCAGCCAGGGCCCCAGTGCTCATAAGTGTGCCCTGTATGTGTTACCTGTGTTATGACTAACTATCTCACTGAGGCTCTGCTAATCAGAACCTCAGTGGTTATGCTCTCTCATTTCTTTCAAATTGTCACTAACAGGCTAGTGACCAATTTTACCAATTTACATTGGCATACTGGAACACCCTTATAATTCCCTAGTATATGGTACTGAGGTACCCAGGGTATTGGGGTTCCAGGAGATCCCTATGGGCTGCAGCATTTCTTTTGCCACCCATAGGGAGCTCTGACAATTCTTACACAGGCCTGCCACTGCAGCCTGAGTGAAATAACGTCCATGTTATTTCACAGCCATTTTACACTGCACTTAAGTAACTTATTAGTCACCTATATGTCTAACCTTTACCTGGTAAAGGTTGGGTGCTAAGTTACTTAGTGTGTGGGCACCCTGGCACTAGCCAAGGTGCCCCCACATTGTTCAGGGCCAATTCCCCGGACTTTGTGAGTGCGGGGACACCATTACACGCGTGCACTACATATAGGTCACTACCTATGTGTAGCTTCACAATGGTAACTCCGAATATGGCCATGTAACATGTCTAAGATCATGGAATTGCCCCCTCTATGCCATCCTGGCATTGTTGGTACAATCCCATGATCCCACGGGTCTGTAGCACAGACCCGGGTACTGCCAAAACTGCCTTTTCAGGGGTTTCACTGCAGCTGCTGCTGCTGCCAACCCCTCAGACAGGTTTCTGCCCTCCTGGGGTCCAGCCAGGCTTGGCCCAGGAAGGCAGAACAAAGGACTTCCTCAGAGAGAGGGTGTTACACCCTCTCCCTTTGGAAAATGGTGTGAAGGCAGGGGGGGAGTAGCCTCCCCCAGCCTCGGGAAATGCTTTCATGGGCACACATGGTGCCCATTTCTGCATAAGCCAGTCTACACCGGTTCAGGGACCCCTCAGCCCTGCTCTGGCGCGAAACTGGACAAAGGAAAGGGGAGTGACCACTCCCCTGACCTACACCTCCCCTGGGAGGTGCCCAGAGCTCCTCCAGTGTGCTCCAGACCTCTGCCATCTTGGAAACAGAGGTGCTGCTGGCACACTGGACTGCTCTGAGTGGCCATGGCCAGCAGGTGATGTCAGAGACTCCTTCTGATAGGCTCCTTCAGGTGTTGCTAGCCTATCTTCTCTCCTAAGTAGCCAAACCCTCTTTTCTGGCTATTTAGGGTCTCTGCTTTGGGGATTTCCTTAGATAACGGATGCAAGAGCTCATCAGAGTTCCTCTGCATCTCTCTCTTCACCTTCTGCCAAGGAATCGACTGCTGACCGCGCTGGAAGCCTGCAAAACTGCAACAAAGTAGCGAAGACGACTACTGCAACTCTGTAATGCTGATCCTGCCGCCTTCTCGACTGTTTTCCTGGTGGTGCATGCTGTGGGGGTAGTCTGCCTCCCCTCTGCACTAGAAGCTCCGAAGAAATCTCCCATGGGTCGACGGAATCTTCCCCCTGCATCCGCAGGCACCAAAGAACTGCATCACCGGTACCCTGGGTCTCCTCTCAGCACGACGAGCGAGGTCCTTTGAATCCAGCAACTCTGTCCAAGTGATTCCCACGGTCCAGTGACTCTTCAGTCTAAGTTTGGTGGAGGTAAGTCCTTGCCTCCACACGCCAGACTGCATTGCTGGGAACCGCTTCTTTTGCAGCTACTCCGGCCTCTGTGCACTTCCAGAGGAAATCCTTTGTGCACAGCCAAGCCTGGGTCCACGGCACTCTAACCTGCATTGCACTACCTCCTGAGTTGTCCTCCGGCGACGTGGGACTCCTTTGTGTAACTTCGGGTGAGCACCATTTCACTCCTCTTCGTAGTGCCTGTTCTGGCACTTCTGCGGGTGCTGCCTGCTTCTGAGAGGGCTCCTCGTCCTGCTGGGCGCCCCTTCTGTCCCCTGACGCAATTGGCAACATCCTGGTCCCTCCTGGGCCACAGCAGCATCCAAAAACCCTAACTGCACGACTTGCAGCTAGCAAGGCTTGTTTGCGGTCTTTCTTCAGGAAAATACTTCTGCATGACTCTCCACGGCGTGTGGCATCCATCCTCCAAAGGGGAAGTCTCTAGCCCTTGTCATTCCCACAGAATCTTCAGCTTCTACTGTCCAGTAGCAGCTTCTTTGCACCCACAGCTGGCATTTCCTGGGCATCTGCCCATCTCCGACTTGCTTGTGACTTTTGGACTTGGTCCCCTTGTTCCACAGGTACCTTTGTTTGGAAATCCATCATTGTTGCATTGCTGATTTGTGTCTTTCCTGCAGAATTCCCCTATCACGACTTCTTTGCTCTTTGGGGAACTTTAGTGCACTTTGCACTCACTTTTCAGGGTCTTGGGGTGGGCTATTTTTCTAACCCTAACTGTTTTCTTACAGTCCCAGCGACCCTCTACAAGGTCACATAGGTTTGGGGTCCATTCGTGGTTCGCATTCCACTTTTGGAGTATATGGTTTGTGTTGCCCCTATCCCTATGTGTCCCCATTGCATCCTATTGTAACTATACATTGTTTGCACTGTTTTCTAATACTATACTGCATATTTTTGGTATTGTGTACATATATCTTGTGTATATTTGCTATCCTCATACTGAGGGTACTCACTGAGATACTTTTGGCATATTGTCATAAAAATAAAGTACCTTTATTTTTAGTATATCTGTGTATTGTGTTTTCTTATGATATTGTGCATATGACACTAGTGATACTGTAGGAGCTTCACTCGTCTCCTAGTTCAGCCTAAGCTGCTCTGCTAAGCTACCATTATCTATCAGCCTAAGCTGCTAGACACCCTATACACTAATAAGGGATAACTGGGCCTGGTGCAAGGTGTAAGTACCCCTTGGTACTCACTACAAGCCAGTCCAGCCTCCCACACTGACAAACTGCTCTTGTCTGTTGTCCCATGAGGAGAGGTATAACTAAATGTGGATTCTTGTTTTCTTTTAGTTAGTTACTTTAACCAGTGTAGTTTTAGTGAGTTTTCCTAGTTAGATGTTTTCTAAATAATTTTTGTCTTTCTTTTCTTTTTTCTTTTACCTGCATGTGTTATCCTGTTCCCACACATGCAGGTCCAAATGTGTGTTAGTGATAGGAATGGCCCAGCCCTGAAATCTGAAACTGATTGTAAAAACAGTATTTGATAATTTACTGATGTCACCACCATCTGCTTTGAATTCTAATAATAAGTGCATAATGTGTTGTTGTTAATCTATATTATTCTTTTGGAGTGTTTAATAACAGTATTAATGTTTAGTAGGCTAAATCTTTTCAGACATTTCAGTCAGCCTATGGTTTTGTGTATGTACACACCTTAGTTTTGTACACCATATACGTTACATTGATTTTGGAATTGTAATAAAGCTTTGAAACTTATTCAGTTTGGAGTTTGATTTAGTGTGAAATTGTTTATGGTGTCTAGTATTGTTTAGTGTATAATGTTATTATTTTAACTCTTTGCTAAGTCCAAAGGTTCAGTCGGCCTCTATAGGTGAGATTGGTGATGGTGTCTAGCCCGCACACTGGTGATTGTTGAACCGGAACCTGGGATAAGCCTTTCCTGGGCCCAGCTCGCTCCCACATCAACATGTTTTCAGAATTATAGTTTTCTGTAATATGTACAAGTGTTGTCACTTCATGCTGCTCACCCTGTCTTCAGGGGGTTACCAGAATATAACTATCATCAGATGCCACTGAGAAAGGGGGCTTAGGAAGAGACACTTGATGAATCGGCTACCTCTGAGTGCCACTATTTCCCTATAGCACTATTTCCCTACACCGTTGGTCATGTGATCAACATGCATGAGTTGCCTCAGATCTTAAAAAATAGAAACAGACTCTTGCTGCTAAGCCATTCATGAAATATAAACAAAGATCTTGTTAGCAGATTTTTGTTAACATTCCAAAACCTGAGACAAATGTTGGAGCTTCACTGTTTGTATATGGTTAAAGCAGTCTTTCACATCCACTTTTTGGCTTTCTAAACAATTTGCAATGGGTCTAAAATGTTTTACATAACATACACAATGCACCCCACATAAACCTGTTTGATACCCAGAGTACGTGCAGACTATTCCTGTCATACTACTGCATTGCAGATTTCATTCCTTTAAATTATGATTGGTATTAACTTATGTATATTTTATGAAAAACTGAATTGCCTTAACCAGAAAGCTTAACGCTCTTTTATTGTATTATTATAATTGATTATTTTGTTATTTACTTCTTTTGATGTGCAATCTAATGGCAAGATGTTGGCCATCCAGTCAAATGACTGAGAAGCACTGGCATAAGTGTATATTTCTATATCTAACTTTTAAATCCTACATGTTAGAAATGGGGTTTCTGGTTGGCTAGGGTATGCGCCTAAGCCAGGCAGAAGCCACCCACTCTAGTTAGGGCAAGGGAGTTACATGTCGAAGATAACCCCTGCTCACCCCCTTGGTAGCTTGGCGCGATCAGTCAGGCCTATCCCAGAGGCAATGTGTAAAGCGTTTGCACAACACACGTGACACAGTATCCCCATCACAAAGGAAACACAACACCAAGTTATATGAAAATATACTGTATAGTACACAACACAATTATTAGACCAAACACAAAAAGTCAGTAATACCTTAGCAGTTGTCAGAATATTACACATTAGTCACTCTGCAGAACTAGCAGTGGTCACATATAACACACAGGTTACTTAGTATTCTGCAACATAAGCAGTAGTCAGGAATCATATTACTACACAAAAGCACTTGTCATTAAAGTGTCATAAATGTCTGTACCAAGAGCATTATAAAACACATGGCAAGTCAAGAAAACATATTAGCATGTCATACCCATAGAAGGAACATTAGTACATATAAAAAACATCATAAACCAAACAGGTTAGCATGAAAAATTCATAAATTCCATATTAGGAACTTCATAAATCATATGTCCTTCAAAAGTACCTGCTTTGTGATGTAAAGGCACTCCTAGTGCCACAAGGGACAAAAGAGGGCCCCTGGCTCTCCGTGCGCTCCCTCGGGGCCACTTTGATGATGTGGGGTGGGGGGGTGACACGCACCCCCTCTGACTTTATAATGGGCCCCTCCTGGGACCCGCAATCTCACCCATGAAGGTTTCAAGGCACTGGGGGGGAGGGAGGGCCCTCATCCAAAGAGCCATGTCTTGAGGTTCTTCCTGAAGATGGTGAGTGACGGGCTTTGACGGAGGTGCAAGGGGAGGTTGTTTCAGCTCTTCACTGCAGTGTAGGTAAAAGATTGTCCTCGGGTGGTGGTTTTGTGGATGTGAGGGACGGTGGCCAGGGCCATCTGGGTGGAGTGGAGTGATCTGGCTTGGGTGTGGAAGGAGACATGGTGGTTCAGGTAGGCTGGTCCTGCGTTGTGTATGGCCTTTTACGTGTGGGTGAGAAGCTTGAAGGTGATTCGCTTCTCGAGCGGTAACCAGTGAATGGTCCTCAGGTGTTGGGAGATGTGTTCTCAGCGAGGGAGGTCCAGAATGAGTCTGGCGGCGGCGTTCTTTATGAGTTGACGTTTTTTGATGTTCCTAGTTGAGGTGCTGGCGTAGAGGGTGTTGCCGTAGTTGAGTTTGCTTGTGACTAAGGCGTCTGTGACTGTCCTGCAACAGTCTGCCGGGATCTGAAGATCTTCCGGAGTTTGCAGAGTATTTGTCAACAGGAGGAGGTGACAGAGCTTACCTGGCAGGCCAGGGATAGGGAGGAGTCGAGGATGATTCCTAAGTTGTGGGCGTGCTCTGTCCGCGCAGGGAGGTGCGCTGAGGGATGTGGGCCACCATGAGTCGTCCCAAGCTGAGGTGTCGTTTCCGAAGATGATGAGCTCAGTTTTCCGGATTTGAGCGTGAGGCAGCTTTCTCTCATCCAGGTGGCGATGGCTTCCATTCCTGTCTGAAAGTTCCTGTTGGCCATGTCTGGGTCTACGGCGAGGGAAATGATGAGTTGTGTGTCATCGGCATATGACGATGTTTATACTGTGGCTTCTGAGGATGGCAGCAAGAGGGGCCATGTATACGCTGAACAGTGTGGGAGTCAGTGAGGATCCTTGAGGGACTCCACAGTTGACTCCTGTGGGTCTGGAGGTGTAGGATGGGAGTCTGACCCTCTGCTTCCTCCCGGAGAGAAAGGAGTGGATCCATTCCAGGGCTCTTCCATGGATTCCTGTGTCATGGAGTCTGGTGCGCAGAGTGCTGTGGCAGACCATGTTGAAAGCTGCTGTGAGATCGAGGAGTATGAGTGCTGCGGTGTGGCCACAGTCTAGGAGTAATCGGATGTTGTCGGTGGCTGCCAGGAGCGCTGTCTCTGTGTTGTGATTGCTGTGGAAGCCGTACTGGGAGCTGTCAAGGGAGTTGTTGGCCTCAATGAAATTCCGTAGTTGTGCGTTAATTGCTTTCTCTAGTACTTTGGCGGGGTTGGGTAGCAGTGAATTGGGCCGGAAATTCTTTAGTTCTGATGGGTCAGCTGAAGGTTTCTTCAAGAGAGGGCATATTTCGGATTGCTTCCAGTCCTCAGGGAAGGTACCCGTGCTGATGGAGCAGTTGATTGTGTTACTAAGCTTGGTGCGATGGATGTGCTGGCTCTGATGTATATGTGGTGCAGGCAGGGGTGCAAGTGGGCTCCGGAGTGGGTGCTGTTCATGATGTTGACTGTTTCCTCTGTGGTGAGCGTGGATCAGTCATGGATAGTCTGGGTGGTGGGTCGGTTGCAGGTTCCTGTGCCATGTGACAGAAGATTGTCGTAGACATCCTGGAGCTTGTGGTGAAAAAATTGAGGTGAGTTTGCCGCAGAGGTCCTGTGACGGGGGATGCTGGTGGCTTTGAAGAGGGGATCTGTGAACTCGTTGATGACTGAGAAGAGTTCCTTTGAGTTCTGTGTGGAGGAGTTGATGCGCTCCTGGTGTGTGTCCTTCCTTGCATTTTTGATTTTTCATTGGTGGCGGCGGTTGCGACTGTGAATGAGGCGAGGTCTTGGCTGAATTTACTGTTCCTCCATTTTTTCTCTAAACGTACGCTTTGATTCTTGGATTTGGGTGGTGAACCAGCTGGCCTTCTTAGGTACGCGTTTGGCCAATGTCAACCAGAGAGGGGCTTTAGTGTTGGCTCATTTGGTGATCCATGCGTTGAGGTTGCGCGCTGCTGTGTTGGCGTCGTCAGAGGGGGGAAGGTGGGATTTTGCAAGCGATGAGGTGAGTTGCTCATTGGTGATTTCGTTCCATTTCCTGTGGGGGGTCCTGGAGGTGCGGGTGCGACTGCTGGGTGCGGTGATTGTGAAGTGTATGCAGCGGTGGTCAGTCCAGTCTGGGATGGAGATGGTCTTGATGGTGATCCGGTTGCTTGAGGTGAAGATGGGGTCCAATGTGTGTTCTGCAATGTGTGTGGGTGCGGGGACCAGGTGTCTGAGGCTGAGGGTAGCGAGGTTAATTAATCACACATTAAATAAAAAATTGAAAGTGAAGCACTGCAAAGATGCAGAAAATATGGTAATGCAGAAACGTGGGTATTCAAACAGAAAATTAGGACATATCAACTACTGTAGTTCCGGGAACAAAATGAGACAACCTGTTGCCAAACTGGATTAAAGACAGTTTTAAAAATGCCAAGATTTTGGCCAGACAATCAAATGGTTGAGTACACCTGCTATAAGTCCAAATCATTCTTTAACTCTTAACTACTAGACATTTCAAGCTAACAACTAGGTTTACTTCTTGCACCAAATGCATTGAGCCTGAGAGTCTCGTTAGAAGGAGATCAAAATTTCAGGTTAGGCTCCTGTTTTAGTACCTTACCCTCGTAAGGGTAAATTATACTCTATCTCTTGGATTATGAACCAAGGTTATCACCTCTAGAGAAACAATATGCTGTGTGATGAGTCCTTAAGGAATCACGGACAATAACTGGGAAACAGAAAGGGGCGGATTTAAAAAACATACCATGCAACACTTTGCAGCAACCAAACGTGCTGTGCTGCATTGTGTGAGAGAGAGGGAGCAGGAAAACACCAAATCTACTAAGATATAGATTGATTTTCCTTTCTCCTTTGCTCTGGTGTGCAATTATCCTGCCTAGCGCCATTAACACATCTTCATTAGTGCAAGTAAGTATGTGTGCATGATGTCTAGCATAGGTTTTGTACTGGGTGGGTATCCTAGGCAATCATTAACATGTTTCCCATTTTCCCATTCCGTTATTTTTGTCCTCAAACCCTGTCTACTATTGTTAGTTTCTTTGCAATACAGCACTAGCCTCACCTCACAATCTTCTGAAGCTCTATTGCATTTGTCTGAGGTGCCAAGTTGTTGCAACAAAACTGCAGCACACTTTCAGCCCTAATACATGACACCTAACACTTCCTAGATAGGCCACAACATAGATATGTACCCTTTGATTATTTTGTTAAAATTGCTGGTCTGTTACCATACAATACAGCTCCCCTGATCCTCACTAATGGTATGACTCACTATACACCTGTTGGAACACAATGCACTACAATTTGAGTCCATACAATATTCTGTGGAATATTGGATGCTGTACAAATGCTTTTCGTGCAGCGGGTTTTGGGTGCACCGGAGCACATGGGTGTAGAGGGTCCACTGTAAACTGAATATATTTTTTTACTAATCAACTCGGTATGCTATTGGCACTAATGTGCTCCTTGTATTTGGGGCCTTGGTAGCTTTGGTATGGTACAGTCTTGAGTATAACTATTGTTTTAGAATACATAAACATTTGATGCTAAATAAATGAAATCTTGAAGCACTGCATTAGCTACATGGACATCAAATTTACGTTGGAATGCCCCTTCTTCTGCCACACTTTAATGGTGTAATTTTCAAGGGTATATAAAACAAGCATGTAAAACAAAAAGTCTAACCTGTGTTCTACTGGCCCATCGGGAGTGATGCATGTGGTTTGCCGCCTATATCCCTTAGTGCTCTCTGAGTGAGGGAAAAGTTCACTTGCTCCAAGGGTAAGAGTGGTGTGAATGAGAGATGACATGAGAGACTAGTTGATGTTGCTTCACACTTGTTTGGCCTCATAATCTGCAATCTGACACTGTAATAAGGCTATCACATCTCATACATTAAGTTTGCACTACATACCTTATGGTCCTTTTGTAACATCTCAGAAAGACAGTATGTAGTGCTCAGCAGGGTTTGCATGAAGGAACTCAAGGAGCTACAAACTAGGGGGAGTTATTTAGAGGGAGCCTGCACCACCGAATTGTAACTTTTTTAGATGCTCCGGTGGTGCAAGCCTCTTACTCATACCTATGAGGCAACGCAAAGCCACCCTGAATGGTTTTTCGAGGCCTCATATATATGGACAGAGGCAAGGCAGCGCAGAGCGCTGCGTTGCCTTACTCTGCATCAAGGAGGCATTCCATGGGCATTGAGGTGGGTGTTTCAATGCAACACTCATGGATTTTGCCACTGCCCTGATTTACAAAGTAAATTAAAACTGGGGCAGCACCAAAACCTTACACCTCCCTAGAGCAGGAGTAACAAGAAGAAACACTTTAATTTCTCCTTGTGTTTTCCTCTATCCATGTGTGATGCATTCTACATCACACATAGAATGAGGAAAATGCCTCCATGGATTGTTTTTGTGCAGGAAGATGTTTTGTCTAGCACAAAAGCAATCCTGCCAATAATTCAGACACCCTTGCATCATGGTGCATGGGTGCCTGCGCTGGCGCTAGGCACCAAATGGCATGCCGGCGGAAAGAACAGAAATTCAGTGTATCTTCTATACAGTGCAGCAAAAAGACTTGCAGTGCTGCCCTATGCCAAACCTTTGTATATGAACCACCACTTTAGTCATGGCAAGCTAGATGCACACTTTAAATGTATCTGTGCTCACCCTCTGGTAGCTCGGCACAGAGTAGTCAGGCGTATCTAAAGAGGCAATGTGTGAAATATTTTAGCAACACACACACACACAGTAACACAATATAAACACCACAAAAACACTCCACACAGGCTTGGAACAATAGAGAATATTTACCTGAGTACAACAAGACCAACACAACAAAAATGAAATTAATAGAAGTCAAGATACAAATTTTTAACAAATAAATCCAAAATTATTTTGTAGCAGTTAATAGCGCGAAAAGATAATTTGAGGTCTCTCTAGACCAGAGGTCTTCAAACCTTTTGATGCTGGGACCCCCTCTCAAAATGTTGTAGGTGTAAGGACCCCCTTTGACTAAAATTTCTAGAACCAGGTACCCCTCATCATTGACAATCATAAACGTCTCCAATTCCCATAGCAAATCAAATTTACGGTGAGGAAATAATATTAAACAGTGTTTAGCAACCAACAGTCAGTAGTGTGGTGGGCATGGTCAAAGGTGTGGCTAAAACCTAAAGTCAGAATATATGAGGAATTGAAGTAGGGTACTGGCGCAAGTCTTCTTGCTACACTGCCGTACGGCAATATAAAAGGGCATGAATGGACCGTATTTATGAAATACAGTACATTCCAGTCCTTTCCCTCTGTGCTGGTGCAAAAATTGCTGCCTAGCACCAATGAAGGCAGGATTGTTTAGTGCAGGAAGGGCTACCTTCCTGCACAAAACCAATGCTGAGAGGCATTTTCATCTTTCTGTATGTGAGGCAGATAGCAACACACATGGAAAGAGGAAAAAACAAGGAGAAATTAAAACATTTTTCCTCATTATGCCTGCCCTGGGGAGGTGTGCGGTTTTGGCACTACTCCAGTTTACATGATTTTGTGAACCTAAGGCAGAGTCGAAATCCATGGGTGTTGCGTGGAAACACCCACCACATTGCCCATGGATTGCCTCCTTGACGCAAAGAAAGGCAACTCAGTGACTTTCGCTGCTTTGCCTTACTCCATATCTATGAGGCCATGCAAATCCATGCAAAGCCATGCAGGGTGGCTTTGAGTCACCTCATAGGTATGATTGAGAGGCTTGTGCCGCCGCAGCGTCAAAGAAAAGTGATACTCTGATGGTGCAAGACTCTCACGTATAAGCCCCAAAATATTCTGTAAGTTTTTTTTTTAAGTCTTTCACCATCAGGTAGCTACATATAAAATAATATTGAGCTTAAATGAAAAACAAATAAAAGAAAGATGTTACTCATTGGGAGGTGCACTGTAGTACATTATGAAACCTCTATTAGTTAGTGCACTGCAGAGGTAACAGAACTATGGACCAGATGTATCAAAGCTTTTTGCATTCGCAAACGGTGCGAATCACAAATCGTCTGTTTGCGAATGCAAAAATGGCTTTTGCGATGTATGAAAGGCATTCGCAGAGCGAAAATAAGGAATCACTTAAATAGCAATTTTTTGCGAATGAGACATGAATTTGCGTGTCGCAAACAGCGTATCGCAAATAGCAATATGAATTACAGAAATGCTAATTGTGAAATGCAAATTGCGTCACGATTAGCGAATCGCAGATAGCGATCCGGTAAATCGGGACGCTATTTGCGATATGCTGATTGCGACACGCAAAAAATGATTCGCAATGCATGCATCAAAAAATCGCAAATTGCGATTATTCGCAGAATGGCCTTTTGCACATGCAATTTACCACAAATTGAAACCAGGTGGTAACCAGGTGCAACCTATATAAAGAGGCCCATAATGCCTCAGCTGCCCTTCCACAATGGCTACATTCTACGTCATGGCGAGGAGAATTAGGATCTTTGCCGGTTTAAGGAGAGGGAGGAGGAGACAGGAGCTCATTTTCAGAGTGCGCATTACCCTTTTTGACCAAGCTGAGGAGGAAATTTATGAGAAATACAGGTTAAGTTCAGCCATGATACTTGACCTGATAGCTGAGCTACAACCCATGCTGCAGAGCACAACACACAGGACCAATAGCATACCTACCCATGTGCAGGTATCACGCTCCCCGCACCTACTAGCCTCAGGGAGCTATCATGGGGTCATAGCAGCAGCTGGAGGGGTATCACAGAGTGCCCTCTCTAGATTTTTCAACACATTCCTCAATGCCATGCTGAGCAGAATACAACTGTAGATAAGATTCCCCAACACCCCAAAGGCATTACAACAAACTAAAATTAATTTAGCCAGATATCACAGTTCCCACATGTCCTAGGTGCCATCGATGAGACATATGAAGCAATCTGTTCACCATTGGCCAGCGAATATGTGTATTGCAACCGTAAAAACAATTGTTCTATGAACATACAGGTGATATGCAATGCAACCTACATCATTACTGATCTTGTGGCCAGATACCCAGGGAGCACACATTACTCGTACATCTTTTGCCACAGTGGGATTCACACAAGACTGCTAGCTGGGGAGTTTGGTGAACGATATCTACTAGGTAATTTGATAGTTTACAATGTTGCATTGATGGAAGGGTGACATCAGATATCACAAGTATTTATTTTACTCTCTGTGCATTCAGGAGACAGTGCCTACACTGTGCGCACCTATATGCTGATGCCCTACCTGAGCCCTGCAACTCAAGGAGAAAGGAGGTACAATGCTGCACAGAGGGAAACCCGCAATGTGGTGGAGTGCACTTTTGGGCTGCCGAAGAGCCGCTTCAGGCTGCCGAAGAGCCGCTTCAGGTGCATCCATAAGAGTGGAGGTGCACTACAGAACAGCCCAGAGGCGACATGCAAAATTGTGGCCACATGTGCTATCTTGCACAACATTGCAACCACCAGGGGCATACCAGTGGAACTCACAGAGCCGGACTCAGATGAGGATGATGATCCCTTACCACCCCTTCAACCAGAAGACAGGAGCAGTGCAGCAGAGGGCAGGCAAAGATGTGCTGACATCACGCACAACCATTTTTGATGTAAATAATGACAACTCCACTTCAATAATATGTATTTCTGTAGTTAGCATCTTTATTACCTTGACTTCAGGTAACAAATGTGTCAATAGATAGACATGAATGATTAACAGTGTCACACTATTAGCATCATAATATATCTGTATTGCTACATGTTTAGGTAGTCCCCTGTAGCCCTCAACATCACTTCTTACGTCCACGCACTCCACTTGAGTGCTCAGTGCCCGCACTGGCACCTCTAGTAGCAGGTTCACATGCAGTACTGTGTCTGGCACTGCAACGCCTCGGATCAATCAGACTGCTGAGGCTAGACGCCTCCTCACTATCCCCAACACCCAGTTCGCTGGTTGTGGCACTGCGTGCTGTTTGCATTGCATCCAGTATGTTGGTTATTTGCACCAATTCCTGTGCAACGTCCCGACTGCAATGTGCCATCTCCACTTGTGTGGCCACGGCACACCATGATATCAAGGCTGTTGAACTTGATAGTTGATTGACGGATCTACAGAAGCTATCAAATCTTCCAAAGAATTGGTGATGGCGCCTGCGCTGGCTGACGCGCTCCTGCCGTATCTCAGTGCAAAGTTCCCCAATGGCGTGTGTCAACTCCTTGGTGTTTTCAACTGCTGTTTACTGTCCCTCAATCAGAGTCTCCAAATGCTTGTGTAGTAATCCCATATTGTAATTGTGAGACACAAACTGTTGTGAGTGACCTCATGTGTTTGCATTGCAGGCGCGGCACCTTCAGCATGGAAGCTTCAAGGCCGCCAAAGATTGATGGGCCCTCTCCTTCATCTGTGCACTGTCTGTCTGCATCGTGGCGCCTCCTGAGGGGAGTTGACTGGCGCTGGCTCTGGCGCAGGGACTACTGTCTTCCTGTGGATCTAGCCTCTGGTTGTGGTGTGGGTTCGTCTTCTGGCATCTCACCTGAGTTCAGGTTATATTCTGGGAGTGGTAAAACCCTTGCCCTACGTCTAGTAGGAGCAATACTGTAGGACTCACTGGCATTTGAGTCAGACTGTGGCTGTGTTTTTGCTTCCCCCACTTTTTCAGATCCTGCAGCAGCAGGGACCAGGTCTTCTGCAAGGACAATGTGCAGCATGCCAGTTTTTGCATTTTTCACAGAATTTCGCATTGTTGCTTTTAATGTACAATTAAATCGTGTCATTCTAAGTCGTTTGTGGTGTTTCTCTATGCGGTTGACCACTATCTTGCTATTTATGTTGTGTATTCACCTTAGGGTTGTGTGTTATCACTCCCATAAGGCATAGTTGTGTTGTATGTAAAATGTGACATGGACTGCTTTTCACCGTGCATCAAGCTAATATCTATTTGCTAAGGGGCATTTGTACATGCACATATGGGGATACACATAATTACTGGCCTTACCTTTGCTGGTGCTGGGTCTCTCTGAAGTGTCAATGTCAGTAACGCCACTGACAGCTTCTTGAAGCAATGTGGACTCCACCAGGTCTTCCATGGGGGTAGACGGTGTCAGGTGGATGGTCTGCCTCCTGTGCTCCTTGCCTCCTTTAGCCTGCTGGCCACCCTCTCTTTGGCACGGGAACGCAAGTTGTACCATCGCTTGCACATCTCCTCCACAGAGAGCTGCGCAACACTCACTGCGCATATTTTTGACTGGATGTCAGACCAGAGTTTCTGCTTCTCACTCTCAGGCACTTGGAGTGAGTTTTTGCCAAATAGTCTGTCATGGTTCCTAACAACCTCCTCAGTGAGCACCTACAATTCTTGCTCATTGAATTTGAGCTTCCTCTTCCTGTCTCCCTTCTCCTTCCCATTTCCAGCATTGGCCATGTTGCTGTTTGGTCCTGGCTTGCTCACAATGCTGGGTCCCTGGTGCTGGGCTGTGTCTCTCTCCCTGCTCATGTGGGTGTGGGCCCTGGAAACAGAATGGGCTGACTCACTTCCTGGTTGTGATGTCATCAGCCTGTTCCCGTTTGCCGTTTTCGCTATTTGCGATTTTCAGTTACTGAATCGCAACTTTTTTAGCTTTTCAGTATTTGTATCTTGCAAATTGCATTTGTGAATTTTAAGAAATCGCTATTAGCGATTTTCAATTTTGATACATCGCTTTTTACATTTCTTAAATAGCGATTTCTTGAAAATCGATATTTGAGAATCGCTAACTGGAATTTTGATACATTTGGCCCTAATTCTATGTTGGTGCACTGGAAAATAGCGACTTGTGTATTTTTAGTACCACGAGGACACAGCCTGTGACAGAAAGCACTGTGAATTTGTAAGGTTTAAGATAAAACGGTGCTTCCAAAATGTAGATTTAAGTAATATCAGAGCATATGTAATGACATATTTAATGTCTGTCCCTTCAACACCTCCAGGTGAAGTAATCCCTATGTAAATAAAATTACAATTAAAATCACACACTTCACAGTACAGTTGTTAACTCTGCACTACCACTCATAAAGAATAAATGTTTTCATAATAAAGCTTTGAGTGACTCAATCATTTAAAGCCAAGAACCTCCTTTACAGTTGCAGAGCAACTCGTAACGCACATTTACATTTAATTCAGGAAGCAGGCACCCTGGCACGAAAGCATTTTTAGCTGTATGTGTGGCTTTATTTCACAGCACAGGAGACTCAGTAAATCAAAGTTCTGCTGAGGCATTTTAATGATGGTATGAAGTGTGGCAGAGGGAATGCGCGACCCCCTGTCCATGTGTCCACGGCCCCCATGGGGCTTGCAACCCCCAGAATGAAGACCACTGCTCTAGACCGAGGTTAATCTAAAGTTCAGGCTGACTGCAATGGAGAGAAGGCCAGCTACAGGTCTCATGCAGACCAGATTGGAGACAAAACCTCTGTTTCGCCTTTATGGGACATCCAGCAAACCCCAGGGTTTCTGGTGGTTTTTCTAGTGACCATAACAGTAATCTACTTGCAATTAATTTTAAAGTACAAATGCTGATATTAGTCATAATTTGCAATTTTATATGGGTTTAATTGTGGGCTGGAATTACTTTATACT
The DNA here is from genome assembly GCF_031143425.1 of Pleurodeles waltl. Classification (NCBI taxonomy): domain Eukaryota; kingdom Metazoa; phylum Chordata; class Amphibia; order Caudata; family Salamandridae; genus Pleurodeles; species Pleurodeles waltl. The sequence goes on along the minus strand of NC_090436.1, from coordinate 613,206,775 downwards.
TGAAAAAATATTGCTATTATTTCAGTTATTTAGCACAAAATGAAATGTCAGGAAACATATGCATGTTTGCTTTGTTGACTACCACAAGTATACAAAAATCTGACACATTTCTTTCATGTTATTTTGGGATCGTTCCCAACATGTGTTTTCCAGTCCTTAATTAGGGAAATGATATGGCCTGCCAATAGACTTCTGAGTCGAGACCACTTCGGACTTGTGCCAGTGCAAGGTCATGCAAAATTAAGCAATGTGGTGCACAGCCTGGAAAGGGCATTTACCTTTCAGTTAATCTGTTCCAGAAAAGTGCACTTTTTTTCTGCACAAACTACACTTTGTGAAGCTTTGCACTGCTTTGTGCTTTGTGTCAGGAGAGCATTGCATGGGTAGTATTTGAATAAATCAGCAAAATCATGCATAGTTTTTGACACCATGCCTGATCTACTAAGACATTAAAAATGCAAGGCTGAGCTTTGCATAAAAAAGAATGCCTCCCTCAAACAGCACAAAGTTGGATAATTGTTTTAATTTCCCTCATCATCCCACAAACTGCATGTGTGCTGCACTCTTAGCATAGCATGTTGTACAGGAAGGGTATAAAACCTATGTGAAGCACCACACACACTGTTGCACCATGGTGCAAAGTTTGTGCGTGGCACTAGGCAGCTTGACTGTCCACCAGCACAGGGGCTGAGAGAAGTAGGAGGCCATTTTTAGGTTGAGCATAAGACCTCTTGTGTACTTGTAGTATTCTTCTGTGGGTTTAAAAACATTTCATTTGTTTGTTTCAGTGTCATTTTAAAATTCTTGCTTGCTAGTGACCAGTCATGCCTCCCTGTCCCTCTTTTTCCTCTTTGGGAGTGGGGACTAATTACTGTATCATTACACTTTGCCATGTTTATCTGTTCTTTGGCAGACTTTTTTTCTTGGTTTCCTGCTTGTGTTCGGTGAAGCTTCCCTTTTCAGTTGCAGAGCATTCTTGTTCTCAGCTAATGTAACCATGTTGTTTGAACTCACATTTCACATGCTTTACGTAATGCTTAATTCTCTATGAGTGTTTGCTTTTCCATGTTGTTACTAATTTTTTTTCAGCCAGCATATAACTCTTGTCCCCCCCCCTCATAACCTTAATGCACAGTGTAAAACATTTCTCGAAACAGGAGCTGTGCTTCATTTTTCAGCACTGCACCTGAAAGTCATTGGGGATGTGATGAATTCAAGATTGCAGGGTGCAGTACCTTATGTGGTCAAAAGAGGTCCCAAGGAAAACCTAGTGACAGCCTGTGGTACTGCATCCTTTCCCTGCTTCATGCATATTTTAATCTGTAAAGGCCAGATTTAAGATAAGATGACAGTGTGCGTTGCTACTTCACATTTGGCAGCGTTGCTCACCGTCATTTTTAAAATGCAGGGGTGCACTGTATTTACTCGAATACGGTGCACCCCTGTGTTTCCCCCTGCACTGGCACTAAGGTGCATATTCATACTCCGTTTGCGCATTTTGTGCGTCAACAATTTTGACGCACAATCAGCGCAAACGTTGCCCCGTATTTAAACTTTGACGCCCGAGCCCGCGGATGACAAAATTCTGCCGTGTGCATCATTTTTTGGATGCGGCAATCCGCCCTGCGTTAATGATATACAGGGTAGGCGTTCCCGTCCAAAAAATTACTTAAACGGCCGTGCGTCGTATTTATGCTTTCGGGCAAAAATGACGCACAGCCGGGAGGCGGAGCGAGAAAATGACGCACAGCCCGATTTGCGTCAAAATTTAACACCTGGGTCAGGGCAGGCGTTAAAATGGGGCAAACACACCTGTATTTAATCAGAACACACAGAACAAACAGCAGAGCAGCAGAGCAGCAACAGGGAGCCATGGAGGTCATTCTAATCCAGCGTGCACGCAGACGCAGAGCCCAGCAGCAACAACAGCAGCTACAACAACACCAGCAGGGACCCCAAAGGCAGAGCAGAAGGCAGGAGAGGATATTCCGCCCAAAAACCACCCTTCAGGGCATCAGGGAACACGACATCATACAGAGGTACCGGTTGAACTGGCAGGCCATTCAGCAGCTGCTGTGCAACATTGAACAGCAGTTGGCCCCCACTTTGGTGACACCCCACACCATACCAACAGAAACAAAGCTGCTTGCCGTACTCCACATGCTGGCAAGTGGCTCATTTCAAACAACTGGCGCCCTGGTAGGTGGAATATCACAACCATCATTCTCCGCATTTCTGCCCAAAGTACTGGATGCCATCATTCGCCTGACACCCCGCCACATCTGCTTCCCTAACACACTGCAGAAGCAGCAGGAAACTAAACAGGGGTTCTACGCAATCAGTGGCTTCCCACACGTCCTTGGTGCAATCGACTGCACACATGTACGCCTTGTGCCACCTGGTGCAACTGAACACCTCTACCGCAACAGGAAGCACACACATTCAATCAACGTGCAGGCCATTGTCAATCACCAGGGATTGATCACCAACATCGTGGCTAAATATCCTGGGAGTGTCCATGACTCATTCATCTTCCGTCACTGCACCATCAACCATCACTTCCAGGATGGACGGTATGGCAATGGACTACTTGTTGGTAAGTACAAAAACCTACTTATATACACACTGCATAGCAACCCTCTAGGACACACAACACATACACCACAACAGCAACATCTATACAGGAGCACACTTAGGTCCTGACATCACTAGCCATGTTTCTTAAGTCACACATCGGAAATTACTGTACAGCCTAATGTGAAGACATTAATGAGTGTGGTAGCCAAAATGTCACCTTGCAAATTGTAAATGTCTCAATGACCTTTACATTAATACACTGCCTAAGTCTAAAGGTATGGGATGTCCAGGGTACTTTCATATGAACGTGCTAACAACACTTATAAATTAAACTCTACATTGAACTATCTACTCACCCCAAGTGAAGACACAAGGACACCTGTATCACAAGTCACAATTCTCGGGAGGGCACACTGCACTGAAAATCCCAAAACATACTGCTGACAAACGGTTAGCAGACAAACACTTGCTCAGCCAAGGAAACAACACAATGCAGATGGTATAGCCTACAAGTATAGGATGTCACATCAGTACACAAAAGAGTCACAGACAACACAAGACAACTACTGCCATTAAAGGTCTTTTCAATAGTACCAGCTACATCAACATGATTCCATTCTTTTTCTCTTTCAGCTGATCAGGGGTATGGCATCCAGCCATGGATAATGACACCATTTGGCAACCCGAGTACTGCTGCAGAGCGGGCATACAACGAGGCCCATAAGAGGACACGCAGCATTGTCGAGCGGACCTTCGGCATCCTCAAGTCAAGGTTCCGCTGCCTCGACATCACTGGTGGTAGCCTACTATATTCCCCCAAGATGGTCTGTAGGATCATCCTCACATGTGCAATATTGCACAATATTTGTGTCAAAAGGAACATTCCCCTTCTCGAACCAGACCCATACATGCCTGAAGACGAGGAAGAGGAGGATGCTGCCCTGCAACAGGAGGGGGAACAACCAAACACGGCTGCTGGAGTGCGTAGGCGCCAACACATTGTGAACAATTTCTTTTAATTATTATCACTATCACCACTTAATGAACTATTGTAAATAAACACTGATAATAAACACCACATCATGGTCTGGCTGTTCATTTCTGCACACCTTTAGCTCTAAATATCAGAAGAAGAATGTCGTCTCATAGAGCATTAATGATATAACAATCAGGACACAGAAAAATACACTACAAATGTAATGCCTATCATACAACGGTCACATACACACACAATGTAAATGACTGACATCCTGTACAGTTCACCTTTGAAGGGCAATAGCTGAGGACCACACCTATTACACACATACATGTAGGAAACATGGTTCATCGCAGCAGATGGCACACAACTAAAACACCATCACTCAACTAGGGGAAAACAGGCCTCATACATCAGGCAGTTGACATGCTTTTGCCTCAGGAACAGGAATGTATTACCAGACTCTTGGCAGCAGTAATTCCAACTACATACAATCTTTGCAATGACTATCTGTCTCTAGAGTTACACATAAGCAGAACATACACAGCACAAGTGCCACACATATGACAAGCATCCAGCACATCACATCCCATCTACGTCAGCCCTTTTCTAAAAACCTTACACACCCATGCGCCTGGTCAGACCCCACCTGTCTGAAGAGGTCCCTGGAATGCTGACATGTGTACCCTGAGATTCCCTCATCTACATACACACACTCACAAGAGTCATCCAGTGTGCCACACCCTTTCCTATGCCTACCATTGTCATAGTACCGACTCACTGCATGGAACTCAGCTCATATAATACACTGGCTTGGAGTTTTTAAGGCCTGGTATCACCTGTAGATTGATTCTCGGTTGAAAGGTACTGTAGGCCATTTTAAAGCAAATCTCATCCGACAGGACTAGTGAGACACTGATGGAGGCCACACCAGTGATCCCCTCCATGCACACCACCCAAATTTACATGCCCCGTCCCTGCTGATGCCTCCTACAGCATAGATGTAGACATTTGAGCAATTACACCATTAAGCATTGCTACTAATGTTGCTGTGTAACACTTTATCAGGGTTCATGTGTCACCTTCAAAACAACACAGGACATACACAGTGTGACATGTCAACTGTCTACTCCTCCCTCTGACCAGTCCTAGTCAGACCACTGATCATGTAATTTGTGAAAGAGCTGGCTCCTGATTGACCCAGCATCCTGTCAGCCTGACTGGCAGCTGTCCGTGGGTCACCCTAAAGATACCCGGTGGCCACCTATGGACCACACTTGCTGTCCAAAACCTCTCTTTCCTCAGAGGCTAATTTGTCATTTGCCTCATCAATGTATACTCAAATACATTGTATTGCATCATCTGACTTTTCTTTGTATCATATTTGTGACAGTGCCCTTGAATAGCTAAATCATGGCCCATCCGTTGTCTGGGCCTCATTAATGCCTAAACTACAAAGTGTGACAGTGTACCTGACCCATAGCCTTTGATGGTGTACGTGGCCTCCAGCAGAACCAGCAACCTCAGATAATGTCCATGAAAAGTCAACACATATGAGGACCCTGACAGTTCACATGCTGAGTAACATTTTTCAAATAATAGAGATGGCTCGTGTGTGCTGAATACCAGCCATTTACTTCTCCACAGAGGCTATGATGTTTCCTGATGCATTTCCATCCACAGAGGCCAACTTGAGTACAAATGTTGCAATGACACATGCCGGATCCAGACACCTGAGACATTCTCTCACTCAGCACACCACGGTTGCCCAGTTGAAAGTCTCATTACAAGTCTTCAGTGACAGGGTGGGACCATCTACGTGTAGGTTACCATGTCCTCAATGACTTTACTCACATTTAGCTACAAACGATACTCATTAGATACACGATTAGCTGGCGATAACTCATGATGAGACCTGGACGTTACAGTGACAACATACACCTTAACAGTTAATACTGGATCAACATTGGACCACACACATGAACATGTACCATCCAATCAACAAAATGGTTGCAAGCAGCCTATCACAGTAGTGTCCCAGTTGTAACCTAGCAGGAAGAATGAAACATGCCACTAAACCAGGTAATGCATAAAGGGCCACATACATCAACAACCTATTTGCTATCATGACATAAGGAACGTTGAGAATTTGCTATTTAATCAATGCTAAATGGTATGTCAGAATTCTCCAAAGAATTAATAGGGCAAACGTCAAATGGGCAAATGGGATTACAGATTAGCAAACAAAGAATCATACTCAATTTGCATCTATGGGCCTGCTGTCAATGGTTTAGCATTACTGAATTTGGGAAAACCTAGGATAAAGTTGCAAGTCAGGAACAGCAAACCCCAGGGTGCTGGGGGCCTAAGTCCCCCTCTGCTGCACCCCAAATATACATTTTTATGCACATGTGAAGCACACACATGCATAAGGGGCATGTGTGCCCTGCATGTCAATAGTGAAACATATTTTAGCTACATTAACTCGTAATTAGCACATGGTTACCCCCAAACAAGGTTTAGGTGACAATTGCATTACCTAATTGGCCTTTATGCTATTTGGAATAACTTGATACATGTGCTCACAAATTAGCTAAGGAATACATCCTGGTATCTCTTTCATATTTTGAAATTTGCAATCAGCAATTACCTACATATGTGCGCAATTATGAGTAATATCCATTCTGGCCAATCATTACTATTGCACTGTGAATACCTTCTATACATCCTATAAGGGACATTTGCTATAGCTAACCCCAAAGTTTATCACTTAGCACCGTTTGGTCATGCAAAATTCCATTACTCATTTGGTCAAATGAAATACATATTTGTCATAATGCGTCATATTTTCATGCATACAGCTTGTGCGTCATAATTTTTGACGCACAGGAGTGCAAATAATGCAGAGTCAAAAATATTTTTCATAAATAGATATCATATTTGGCTGCAGCTTAATTTTCACCTCTAGAACTGTAAATTATGCCCCAAACAAATATTAATTACCAATTATGAAAAATATTTTGACTCTGCATTATCTGCACTCCTGTGCGTCAAAACATATGACGCACAACCTGTATGCGTGAAAATATGACGCATAATGGAAAAAAACGGCGGCCATGTTATGCAGGATGTGATGTAATAGGATATCCTGTTTACAGATTCTGTACAGTGGGTGTACTTTCACTTTCAATTTGCAGTCTCTGATTATTCTAGACTGTGTGGCTGTGTGCAAAGTGTTGTCCTGTGTATTAGTGCTTTTGTGTCCAGAGTGCCATCTTACTTGTTGTTTTGTCATCAATATATTGTTGTAGAATACTGTCTGAGTGTGTGTTGTATAAATGTGTCCAGTCCAGTGTTGTATTTATTGTCTGTGGGAGTCTGTTGTGGGCACTGTTATATAGGGGATAGTTGGCCTCTTCTATTTGTTAAGTTTTCTTTGTATTTCCTCACTCTAACTTTCCCCATTTCCCCCTTTTCGTTTTTTCTACTACTTTTTCCCCTTTTTCTGTGCTGAAATGTCTGGTAGGCCACGGCTTTCCAGGATGGGTGAGCAGGAATTGGAGGGGTTCATATGGCTGGTTTCCCATTTCCTCCCACTGATGCTGGAGGCTGGGGGTAGGGTGATACAGGGGTATCACACGGAGGCCCGAAAAGTCCGGTGGGGGAAGGTGCGCCATCACTTGGTGCGTCTGTATGGGAGCCAACGGAATGACCATCAATTGAAGCACCGCTGGGCTGCCCTGATCTCCAGGGAGCAAGATTTGCTGGACCACCTGGGAATCATGATTGGTGGCCATGTTGGTGAGTACAGATCATGTAAATGTGCACAATTTAAAGCTGTGTAGTGACATGAGATGATTGGTACCCAATCTGCCAGATAAGTAGCTGACTGTGTGTAATGCTAGAGAAACATACAGGGTAATTGATGCACTATGTGAAGGATGACAAATGCTAGCAGTCAGGCAGCTCATGTTTTCCACACATACAGGTTGCTTGTAGCAGAATGTAATGTAGTGCCGCCTTTGTGTCAGACAGGCGACACATTAATGACGCAATCAGGACTCTACAGGTCACAATTGCCAGTGAAGTATGGATGTAGTACCATCATACCTACATATGTTAACGCTATAGCTAGACTGACATTGGAAACCCTACATGATGCAGAAAATGAGTGCTGCCTTCACGTCAATTGATGATAGCAATGTGGCCCAGACATATGTCTCATGTGTGTCTGGTTAGTGTGTAGGGAAAGTGTTCACGGAAGTGCCATGCCTGTTCGGGATAAATGTGCTCCTTCACATTTTATTGATACATGCCAGATCTGAACATGAACCATATTTGTAAAGGACTCAGGTGCCCTCAGCTAACATATTAGACAGGTATTTATTGCCGCTTGTGCCAAAATCCGATTAGGGATGGCAGTCCAAAGGTATGGACTAGTGTACAAACATCTATGTTTGGTGTCAATCACCATTGTTTGGACACATCAATTTAGGAAACTGTAACAACATGAGGTATTGCCAAAGTACCTGGCCCTCTGTACCATGTACCTAACTGTCACAAATGTGTCATGACCACTTAGGCTGTTTGACATGTCATGCAGTCCTCAAGTAACCAGCTTTTGTATGTCTCTCTTGGATGCACATGATTAGATGAATACACACCTATATTGTTGCTGCACACTAATGGAGGTGCATGTTTGCCACCACATGACAGTCCGGGCCACTGCATGTGTGTAGAAGTGTGTGTGACTGTAGCATGAGACCCATCCTATGTAAATGTTGCACAGGAATTATTCTATGCAGTATGAGCATGTCTGAAAGTGTTTCATTACTCATGTCAGATTATCACATTGTGTTTGTATTTGAAATTGTTTGTCAGTGCACGGATTCTGAGCATATTCTTCCTTCCATGCTTTACAGGTGGACCTGCACCGTACACAGTGGGAGAGGTGGCTCGTTTTGAGGACCCTGACACCTACAGTGAGTGTTGACATGTGCGGTATGTTTTGTGTTTGCTGGTGATGTGTGATGGACTACTGTGTGTTGAACAGATTGCAAGGTGTGATGCGCTGCCCAATCATTAGTCTTGTTCCATTAGTGGGATTTCAGTTATCACTTTATTTTGAGTTGACCAATGCTTATCCATTAGTCTGATCTTGGGTCTGTAGGCCATTCCTGTAGGGCCCGCTATGGGAAATGGGGTGAGTCATGTGGAATACACTAGTTACATTAAGAGTTGCACTGGGACTCGTCTCGGACTGAGTCTGCATGTCAGACTGACATTCTCCCAGATAGCTTCTGCAAATGGCTTGTCTGAAAACTGCTGCTTCCCTATTAACCGTTGTACTGAGTACACTGTAGGTTGGATCTTCCGGGAGCATGTACTTCCACAAGTTGTACTAGAAGTGTGTGGGACTAGAGTGCAACGGCCTAGGTGTGCATGCTATTCATGATCATGGGTGTTCTTGCTCCTCTGTGTCTTTTGAAATATATGCCTCTCTGGAAGTATGTGATGTTGGCCTAGGTCAGTACATTTTGACATGTGTGGACCTTGGATAGGACAAGGTTTAGCTGACTCCAATTTGTTGATAGCCCTTACTGGTGGTGTGTGTTTGGAGGCAAAAACATATTGAGCTTTCTATACACTCCTGGGTGTGCATCTATTTTGGGATTGTTTGTTGTTCTTCCCACCCCCCCCTCAAAGACAGGCATGGCTTTGTGAATAGGGTACCTAGGACTGAAGCAACCAGTATGTTACACATACTTGTGATTATATGAAATATGGTTTTGAACCTAGTGTACACACTCAGTTATGGCACATGAGTTCTATACTAGCAAATCCCATTACAAATTGCAGACCTTGAAGTTTGTGATTGTTATCACATACACTGACATTTGTAGTCCAGGCAATAGGCGGAGGAGGTGCAGCATGATTGTTAGCTGCAACTGTAAGTACTTTGATGACAAGTTATTGCCAGTTGTTACCCATCATGTAGATTATTGTATATGCTATGTGTGAGATGACCTTTGTATGCAGGCTTCCCATGTACTTCCTCTGAGACTTTCAATGATCTGTATGGTGATATGAACTGTTACAAGTACAGTAAATGTATTGTCAGATTGACCACTTGTGCTATTCCACACAATGCAGTTCCTATGGTAAATAGTTGCCCTTTGTCTTCACAGCTGCAAACATGAGTGCCGCACAGAGGCATGAATTTGAGAGGCGGGCCATGAGGTACCGACACATCCTGCAGGTGCAGTCGGGGTTCCGACGGATGGCCCGAAAATACCAGTCGGATCGGGCCTCCGGAGCATGGTGGGCTTCACCACAGGGTGGCCCAAGGTTGCCCACTACAGCCACCACCACCACAACCACCGGTTCTCCCCAAGTGGCCCCAGCCACAGCGGGGACAGTTGTCCTTGCCTCTGCAGCACACCCAGGCCCCAGCAGTGTGACAGCTGCAGGACAGTCCAGTGGGCTAGGCTCAACATGCACACAGAGCACCTGTGCCGGGACCCAAACAGCAGCAGCACCTCCAATCGACCCTGCGGCATTCCAGGCTTTGGAACGCAAAATGGACAAATTTATAAGGAAGGTGGACAAGCTTAGCCAGGATGTGGCCTACATCAAGAAGCAGGTCAGGTCTATCAGGCGGACCCTCCGGAGGGCCAACCTCTAGGACTGATATATTCAATGGACATAATTCCCTCCCCTCCCTCCTCTTTCCTTGTTATCATGATTAGTGGGCTTGGGGGATTAGTGTTAGGTTAGTATAGGTTGTTAGCTTAGTTAGTGTTCGGGAGGAGGGTGGGGGGTCCTGATTCTTTCTACTTTTCCTTATTAAGTGTGTTGTCAATGTTGGGGTTCCTGTGTGTTTAAAAAAAAATATATATATGTATATATATATATATATATATATATATATATATATATATATATATATATGTGTGTAGGTTAGTATGTGTTGTCCTGCATGTGTCCTGTCTCATAATGGTGGGTGGGGGGTTGATGTTTAGATCGATTCGTTATATGTGAAGATTAAGTTTAGCTTAGGTTAGTTAGGGACAGTTGTGGGTAATGAGTAGTCATGTTAGATTAGTGTAGGTATGACTTTTCCCTTAGTTGCCACTGGTGTGATTAGTTATTAATAAATATATAGATAACCCTTTGCATTTTGTGTTAACTGCTACTTGATCATGGCCTTGCCATCAGTGTAGATGATTGTTGTGCTATGACATTTGTGTCCTATGCTACAAACAAAAACAAACTGAGGTGTAAAATGGCAGCTACCCCTGTGCTACCTTGGTAAGTATTCACCATTTGTTAGAACCACCAATCGGAGTTGACATGGATCACAAAGGATTTGTGTTGATGAGTATGTTTTCTACGTCACAAAGTGTGCTTCCAGACTTGGTATTGTGAAGACATTTTTAGATCGGACTGCAGTGTGATGTTCAGGGACATCTTTGAAGATGAGGTCTTGTTAACATTCTTGTCTTCTTGTCTTCATAAGTGACATTGATCATTTGTGCTAAATTTCAGCATGATTACCTATTTGGATGTTTACTCAGGAAGGTTGATTGATGCTGTGTTTTGTAGTTTTTGCTTAGATTAGACTGCATAGTTCAATGTGTTAGTATTGCATGGTGACAACATTTATCAGCCACTATTAGTTGACTTTGATTTCTCTTGATGAAGCATTATTCTGTACAACACAGCATGATGGTGTGTGGTTCTCCCTTCATCAGTTATTCTCCTCAGGATGGGCAGGCTATGATGCAATCCTGGCCACTGCACAGATGTATCTGACTACATTATGTCAGGACAGTTGTATTGACAAGCAACATGATTGTCACACAGGCACATTTGTGTTATCTGCACAGTTGATGTGTCAAATTACACAGAGACATATTTGGTGTGCAAGTGCAATGTATTGATAGGTGCTGTAGTGCAATATGTACATTGTCCATGTTTGCTGAGTCCGTTCTAGTGCAATCTTACATGGTGATCCTACAGAAGGGGTGTGGATAATGCTCCTGACATGCTGGAGTGATGTTACAGACAGTGCAGAGGGACATGATTTGCCGATTAGTAGGAGAGAGACATTCACTGGCAATGCTGACAAGTTATACAGTGGTTAGCAGAACAGTCATTGAGTATAGTTGTTGTAAGACTGGCATTTGACAAAACGTAGGACCTTGGTCAAAGTAGGCCATGGTGCAGGGACTAGTGCTTCCGGGTACTCTTCCGTGTGAATGTGATCTGTTCCATGTCTTCTTCTTCTGATGTGTGTGTTGCCTGCTTCGTCCTTGTTGTTGTTGGTTGTGAAGGGGCAACACACACCTCAGTGTTAGAAGACGTGGAGTCAGACATCCCAGTCGCTGCTCCCTGTGAAGGTCTTAAGGGCAGTACTGCAGCAAGGAGGGTCTGCTGGTTTTTGAGAATAGCAGCCACATCACGATGGTAGGCAGCCAGGTCGGCCCTGAGGGAGTCATGATTGCATTCGTGCATGCAGAGGAATGTTTGGGGTGTGAGGTGTTGTGGCAACTCCCTTACTGCATTGGTGAATTCCTTGACAGTTTCTTGTAGTCCTTGCAGTATGGATGTTAGGGCTTGCATAGCTGGTGCCTGATCTGCAGATGACATAATGCACGAGCGCACCCCCTCAAGGCTGGCTGCCATAGTTTGCATCCCCAGCCGCACCTCCTTGGCCAGCTCCCGCTGTACTCCAACTACAGTTCTTTCAAAGCTGGTGGCAGTGTCGTCAGAGTCCTCAGCTGTATTGGAGCTGGCAGGTCTTGCAATTGGGGTGGTGGGTGGTTCCTCTGCGCTGGCTGCTTGTTCTGTGCTCCTCCTTGTGACTGAAGGTGGGGTCTGGAGGGTTTCAAGGACCTTTTGGATGGTCTCCTGGGGAATGTTTATGGGCTCGTCATCCATGTCATCAGGGAAATCTGGGACAGGCATATCGGCAGGAGATCCATCTTCCTCTGCAATGAAACAGTGTACAATTAGTGTGTCTGTGTTGTGACAATTATGACGTGACGTGCCTGCCTTTTGATGAATTCACTTTGTGATCTTGTTTTGTATTGATATCTGCTGTCCTTCAGATGAGCATTGTTATAGGCCTATGGCACACCTGTGTGTCACATGTATGTTATTGAATTATCAGACTTGTCACCCTCATCGCCTCTAGGTGTTGCTTTATGCCAAATAGAGAATAGCCACCTTTTTGTCCTACTCGACCCTCCGTGTATATCCATTCTCATGTTGAGACCTTTCACTGGCTGTGGGTGTTCTGATGGTCCTGGCAGCACACTTGACTCTCAGGACCTGCCCCAATCCCTGATCGTTCACATTGACTTAATTGTAATTGACATGTAGCATATCCTATGCATGGCAATGTTATGATGTGATATGGATGTTGATATTGTTAATGTGTCCTGCTGATGTTGGGTAATGTGTGTTACATTGGATTGCCCTGATAGTCGTATCAGTGTCCTATTTCCCCCTCTGACTGTGCAGGTGTATTTCAGTGACCAGTTCCATGTGTCCCCTCCTCAATGCTGTTGTCTGAGCATTATGACTTTTGTGATGTTGCCTTGTTTGCCAGGCACGGGAAGGACCCTGACATATGCAGCATGGGTGTGTCCTTAGTGCTGTGTCACTCCTATTGTTGTTTACATTGGCTGATGTTTGTGACACCTATGGGCATTGACATTTGCGTGTACTGGGGCCTTTGTCTTGTTTCAGGAGATTGTTGCAGATGTCATCCTCACCCCCTAATGTAGGTATGTATGTTCCATGGGGAGGTTACTGCCATTGGCTACTATAGCTGCACACAGATCAGAGGTGGTAGTGTCAACTGTTGTGGCAGTTACATTGCAGTTGTCGTTTTGGCTAGAGGATTGCTAATAGGGCCCTAGTTAATGTAGGAGATATGTTGGTTGACGAGTGCCAGGATGTAAGTTTGACGTAGTGGCCTTCCCTCCTGTCGAGGTTTTCCCTTTGCTCCAGTGTTGGCATGACAGCATGCCCCCAAAGGACTGTTGTTGGTGTAGTGTAATGTTGTGCCCCAGCTTCTGTCTGTGCAGGCCATGCCCCCCTGCCGTGCCCCTTTACCCATGCCACTCCATGTATATGATGACTTACATGCAATGTGTAGTAGGTATTTCCCCCCCTACTTACAGTGAACATTATTGTATTTTAATTCCCCATGCGACTTACCCTGCATGTGTGTTGTCTCGTGGTAGTCTGCGCTGTCCTGTCCTTGAATCCCTGTGACAATCTCCTCAGGGATGACGGCTGCGACCATCTCCTCCATGTGGTCCAGGGCCTCCTGGTGTGCTGGACTCCCACCTCCAGTCTGCAGTGCTGCCTTCCTGTTCCTGGCTATTTTTACCTTTGCCCTGCATTTGCAGTCATGCCAGCGTTTCTTACACTCGGTGACTGTCCTGCGTACTTCAGCCACACTGTTAATCTTGTCAACAATTTGTTGCCATATGGCCTCTCTCCTACTGATTGGCAACTTTGAGGTGATAAACAGTTGGTCCTGGTGTTCCGTCACCTCTTTAACCAGGATTTCCTTCTCCTCTGCACTGAAGCAACACTTTCTTTTCTTTCTATAAATGTCCTGGTTGTTGTATGGATCGTCCTGGCTGGTTCCTGGTCTGCTGTCATCTTCCTGGGGTCTGTAGTGGCATCTGGGATCCATTTTGCCTCTCCTCTGGTGCACTTGCAGTGTTCGCGTTTTTTTTTTACGCTATTGTGTCAAAAAATGGCGCATATCCGGGTTGCGGTGTCGTAAATCGACCCACAGTCATTTCTGCCGCGTTAACGTAGTTTTCCTTTACGACTTGACGCCGCGATGTGCGTCAAAAATAATGACTCCCACCTGTTGATTGCGCCGCCGTGCGTCAAAGTATAAATTTGACGCTCGCACGGCGCTACAAAATGGCGTTAGCCGGCCGTAATTTTTGGACGCAAAACTGCGGCGGCGCAGTTTTGCGTCAAAAAGTATAAATATGGCCCTAAATATGCTGCTGTGCACCAACTCAGCAACTCTTGCACCATAGCACAAGGATGTTCTGGTTGAGGGGGAGATTGTTTTGGTGCAGGAAGGAACACTTTCCTGGACAAAAACTATCGTAAGTGGCAATTGGCTCTTTCTATGTGTACTGCAGAATGCAGCAACCATACAAAGAGCAAAAAACAAGGAGAAATGAAAGCATTTCTCCTCGTTGCGCTATGCTAATGCCAACCCTTGGTGATGTTAGATTTTGGCACTGCCTCAGGTTTATGAAAACTCGTAAATCTGGGGCAGCGTCAAAGTGCAATGGGTGTTGCTGCGGCACGCCCACAGCAACACCCATTGTACGTCCCTTCCACACAAAGTGCTGTGTATGAAGGGGCCGTATTTACAAGGTGGCATTAAGCCAGAAAAAGTGCCTTAATGCCACCTTGTAAATACGCTGCAGTGCATAGCGCCACCAGAGCGTCACTAGAAATTATGCTTCTGTGGCACCAGGGGCACTTAAATATGCCCCAAAATGTTTTTTATCAGCCATTATAAGTGTAAAAGCATTAACGTAACTAAAATACACCAGAATAGCCACACTTCAATCCCTCTGCCTCCAGTTCAACTGGGGATTCCTGTCTGTTGTCTCACTAGGGACTGGAAAATCCTTTTGAAAAAAATGAGACTGAATTAATTAGTTAGCAATAGCTGGAGGGAGGTAGATGAGAAGCGCACTCCATTACTTAAAGAAAAATCGACTAAGTTGGTATTGTGCTGCAAGGGTCTCTGTGAGATTTTTTGTGGTGGATTTCGTTCTCCTACAGTAGGGAACACTTCACTCTGCAGTGAAGGAATTGAATGAGAGGGTGGACATTTGGTAACAGTTTAATTGCAACAGCAATGTTCTACATGTTCGTCTAAGGGTCCAGTTCCAACATGCTGAATGGGAGAACACAACTAGAGTGCCTACTCTTGTCCCCTCACCCTTATAACCTGATTGCACAGTGTAAAACTTTTCTCGAAATAGGTCCTGTGCTTCATTTTTCAGGACGGTGCCCGAAAGTCATTCGGTATGTGTTGAATTTAAGATTGCAGGGTGCAGTACCTTATGTAGACAAAAGAGGTCCCAAGGGACACCTAGTGACAGCATGTGGTACTGCACCCTTTCCCTCCTTTGCGCACATTAGAACATTAAGGCCCTCATTACAACAGTGGCGGTATTGACCGCCTACCGCCATGGCGATGGCAGCTAACATACCGTCACCTTGGCTACCAGCCACCCACCCGCATTATGACCGTAGATGGAATTCCGCCAGAAGGCTGGTGGAATACCGTCGAAGGTCATGGCGGCGGTAAGGTGGCGCTGCTGTCAGCAGCAGCGCCACGCAGCAAAACACCACCGACCGTATCATGAGCAATGATACGGCCTGGCAGTGTTTTGCTGGTGGATGCTGCTGCTGGCAGCAGCGCCACGTCCCGTCTCCTGCTGGAGGATCCGCTGCAAGCAGGTAAGTCGGGTTCTCTGAAAGGAGAGGGGGCGGGGGTGGTGTGTGCATGTGTGGGGGTGTTGTTTGTGTTTGTGTGTGGTGGGGTGTGTGTCTGTTTTTGTATGCATACATGCGGGTGTGAGTCGCGTTGAATGAGTGCGTGAATGACTGAATGTGAGTGTACGTGTATGTTGTGTTGTGAATGCGTGTGCAACAATATATGTTGGTGTGTGTTGTGGTGTGTGGGTATGTATGTGTGCATGTGTGGGTGGATGTGGTATGCATGTGTGTATGAGTGTGTATGGGTGCACATGTGGGTGTGTAAATGTGTGGGGGCAGGAGAGGGAGGGAGAGGGTGGGAGAGGACTCTAGAGAGGGGGAGGGGGAGACCCGTTCCTACCGCCTGTTTTTCATGGCAGTACGCTTGCCACGAAAACCATGGCGGTAGGCGGGGTCATAATCCCGAGTGTGGGATTGTGAAAGCCGCCGGGCTGGAGACTGAAGTCTCCAGCCCAGCAGCCGTTACCACCATGGCGGATGGAGTGGTACATTACAGTTTGGCTTAAGCCAAACGGCCAATGTCATAATTTGTGAAAAGGTACCGCCAGCCTGTTGGCAGTACCTTTCCCCAATTTACCGCCAACTGCCAGGGTCGAAATGAAGGCTCAAATGTTGCAGTTTTTTTCAGCCAGCATATTATAAGTGTATAAGTGTAAATGTAACCATGTTGTTCCTGCTTGCATTTCACGTGCTTTACTGAACCTTGCATTCTCTATGAGCGTTTGCTTTTTTCAGCATGCTACTACTTTTTTTTCCTTAGCCAGCATATTACTCCCTCATAACCTATTTTCTGGTTCTATGCAAATAGCATCACTCCACTGTATACAAACAACTAAAGTAAAAAAAAAGCAGTTTTCAATGCCAAGAGCTCCAACATTCACAAATGCGAGACCGATTGCATTGCAAATGCTTGTTAATAAATAGGGCTCTGTGCTGCTTTGTCCCTGTTGTGCAAAGCAGGGCAGCAACTTTGCTTGTTGCTCTAAAAATTAGTTAAGCTCTCCCTTCTTTTGCTGGATATGAACAGGTCCGCAGTCAAGTAGAGCTACTCAAACCCTTCATCTTTCATTTAAGTAATGTATCGGAAGACATATACAATCATCTTAAGGCGTGAACATTGACATTTTAAAAAGCTACCTAATTTAAATGTCGGACATTAGGAAAGTATCAGTTTCAATTAAAGTTGATACTGGACACACAATATCCAAAAGTTCTACTGTATCTCATTACTTAACTGTCTAGTCCAATTAATGGCACTATTTGTCCCCGCAGGGGTAGAGGACATGGGATTGTGCCACATCTCCTGGGCTAAGATTGTTGCTTACTCTGCAGACTGCAGCAATCACGAATCTTCCTGCTTTTGGGTGCCAAGCGTACAGATGTGAATTATCTCTAGCCAAGGCTATTACTGTTCTAATTTGAAAGTCCGATCGCAGCCAAAGTCCAGACCTTGATGGCTCATCTTTTCATCTGATGAATATGGAGAAGCCGGCTCTGAAGGGAGCTGCTGGGTCACAATCATCATGACTCCTCCGTGGCTCTGCACCAGGCAGACTGCAGCATCACATGTTTGTCTTCTTAATTTTGTTAATTGCAGGAGTAAGTGATGAGCGTTCACTCTAGCTTGACTAAATATTGGACACTGGAGAAGGACATGATTCATTTACAAGAATTAACAGCTGGGCATGCCAATGCATTTTTAAATGGAGATTTTCATGGATGCAAGTGAAAACAGTGCACATAATTAGCATTTGAAAAAAAGTTTCGGATTATTTCCGAAGATTGCATCCCAGATATTGAAGCACCAGATTGAAATGAATATGTCTGAAGAAAAGTCAACCTCTGTCATGCCTTACTCTGTAGAGCAGAGAAGATAGCGTTAATAGAAAATGAACAAGCATTTGCAATGCAATGGGTGTCGTGTTTGCTTGAGTTTGAACTATTAACGTTGTAAACGCCTTACCGGACTTTTCTTGCCACATAAACTGAAAATTAAAAGTCAAGCAGTTAACATAAGCGAGCCGACAGCCACCATGAGCGCGAAGGAGACACATAAAAGGAAAAAGAAGTTTGCTCACAGTTAAACATATCGGCAAAAGTGCAATTATCCATGTAACAGGTTCGATGTCATGCAAAGAGCTTGACTACTGCCCAGCAGGATCACGCTGCGCAGGAAATAAAAAGAAAAAGTAAGCCAGAAGCCATGTGGAAAACACAGAGCCTCGTATGTTTTCAGTAGTTTACTGGTGCTCTCAAGGAGGGCTAAACACAGGAAAAGGCATGACGTATGCATGCCTTTCACTAATGAAATCAAGCGAATTTTAAAAGGTAAGCCCACGAACCAACTAAACTGATGGACATGACAGGGGCATGGTTAAAAGCCCACAAAGAGATTACAACAGGGGCCAGAGCGCTTGAGCGCTCGACCCTGAAACTACTGATCAAAGGTCACTGTGCAGACAGATAACATCATGCCTGTCTCTATTTTTATTATTTTCTCTAATGGTAAACAGCATTTGCTTATAGTTGTTTTTTAATGTTATTTATGTATTTCTTACAAGTACTTATATAGCACAGGCCTAGTCACATGGGCAGCGATGTGTCAGCGCCCATAACTGCTCATAAGCCAGCGGTCGGTGCTTTTAAAAGTCGGAGCACCAATTAAGAAGGCTGGGAAGTCTTTAATCCATCTTGTGCCTCTCGAATGCAAAACCTTATATTCCCTACCCTTTTATCTCACTCTTGTAGGCTCTTGATTTTGCTGTTTGAAATGGGGTTTCCTTCTTTTTCTACCTCCATCTTTCAGTCTTTTGTGTTTTTCACTCTCTTGATCTTAGAAAATGTATGATACAGAAAAAAAAAAAATGTCGTTCCCCAAAAGTGAGTTCTGCTAGCTCCCACCAGGAACCACGGCTCAAATTAAGCATTGAGAGGAGAGCTTTAGTACAGAATACATTAACCATAACCAAGATTAAACATGTGAACAAGGTCAGTGGCAAGTAAAGAATCAGTCTTCGAATAAAGTTTGAAAAGGTATAATTTGAGCGTTCATTTTGCTGATGCTTTTTATAAAGCACCTCTATCTGTGGGATAGGATAGTTCTGTGAAATCGCACTAGTTCTGGGATATCTCGTTTTTGTCGGAATTAGTGTATTTGTGAAACATCCATGGTCATACTGCTTTTTGCAGGTCTGCCAGCTTGTGATTTTCCGTGTCTGAGTGGCATGTTATGGTTTTGCAACTCGCTCGACTACCAATTATTTTGTCAGCACAGAAGGTAGGTGATAGATGAACAACCTCACGAGAACCAGAATTAATCTCAGCCACTGGTAATTACACGAAGCTGCATCCCAATTCATAATTTTTTCAACCACCACTTCATACTAGACTCAGCCATATACAAACCAGCCTTGGTCCTGCACTAACAAGAACAGTCCAACTCGAACTTCTACTTTAGCTCCAGTCAGAACTGAAGCACAAGCCACCCAAAACCAGTTATGGCCTATTCCAGTGGCACAGAGAGCACGAGATCCACATCTAGATATACCAATCACACTAAGGGCCATATTTATACTTTTCGACGCACAACTGCGCCAACGCAGTTGTGCGTCAAAACATCTAACGCCATTCTGAAGCGCCATGCGGGCGCCGTATTTATTCAATGACGTTAGCCGGCGTTAGCCGGCGGAGCTGGCTGGTGTGCGTCCAAAAAAATTACGTACACCAGGCAGCGCCGGCGTAGGGGAATATGGAGCTTGGGCGTCAAAAAATGGGGCAAGTCAGGCTGAGGCAAAATTTTCGCCTTAACCCGATTTGCACCATTTTTTTTTACTCCCATCCCCCATTGAAATGACTCCTGTCTTAGCAAAGACTGTGGACTGGGTGATTCTCTTTCTAGAATTGCACAGTATGTAATAAACAGTGGTCAGAAATGTGACCTGAGTGATTGTCAGTGGCTGAGATTAATTCAAGGATTTCTTTCCATTCACTTGTTGCTTTTGTGTATCAAGTTAGGAGCCCGATGTACAAAGATTACATCTGGAAAAAGAGGTTGCAAATTAAGTCTCAAGTTTTTGTGAATGTGGTCTGATTTTGCAAACCGACCTATATACTTACAGGTAGCCTCACAAAATACTGTATTGCAGGGGGTTTCCAGAACTGTGTACCTAATTCACATTTACTGGACAAGTGGCAATTTGCAATCCCCTCGGATTGGCAACAATCACAGGGTTGTGGCTGCAAAGGCAGCAGGCACCTTTCCCTGTGAATATTTTCCAAAATGAACAACTTTTCTTTAAAAGCAGCTCAATTTCCTTGAAGGATCCAGGGTTGGGAAAAAACCTCTTCCAATTTGGAAAAAAATTGTGAGAGCAGGCATGGTCCACTGTACCACTACCTACTCCCCCTGAAGCTGACACCATGATTCCCAAAGTGAAAGGGTCCAGTTAGCTCATAAGTTATCTCCCCTTGCTTGAGAGACAGTAACTGGTCAGTGGTATGCGACCAGAATTATGGTGACAAACCTTTGAAATATCATGGTATAAATTGCTATTTAAAGGGACGTCCAACACATGTGCCTTCCAAACAGTGAGTCAGAGCCCATTTCTAAACCCATTACTGCAAAATGGATTTAGAAAAGTAAAAATTGCTTTTTGCTGGCAGCAAACCATCCAATTAGGCAAATTTGAGAGTTTGCAACAGTAAAATGTTTTGATCATCAGGTCAAAGTAAGCAAAGGAAGTGCTAATTTCAGACAGGTCCCTGCAACAGATTAGTAATTACATCTTTTTTAAAATTGCATCTTTAATAGCTGAAAAGCTGTAGCTGGGTGATTTTACTACTTTAGACAGGGATATTTCTAAAGGCGTATGCTGCATTTAGCTTGAACTGTATTATTATTTGCTCTGATCTCTATAATAAAGAGAAGCTATGACACTAAACACACGCTATGTGTGAGGAATTGGGCGTATTATATGATATGGCTGTGGGGCCTTATCGTGGAATCCACTTGCAAAAATTGTCTTGGGCCCAATGAGGCTCATTTGTATCACCTTTAGCTCAAACCTGAGTAGCTGTGGCTTTGAGCAGCAAGGTTTAGCAAAGAAACGTATAGCCTGTTTAGGAGTTTGGCGGTCAGTGGACTGCCATTGCAGTGGTCAAACTGCCGCTGGTCAGACCGCCGTATTATGAGTTTGGTGGTCATACCAACTAAAGCTCACCAGCGCTTCACCGACACCCCAAGGCAGCACAGACCACCACGGTCATGAGGAAGTGCAAACAGGTCAGCGGAGTCTGTGTTGCTGCCGGATCCTTTGCACGGTTGCACACTGCCAATGTGACCGTGGTGGTCCAACCACCAAGTCCAATCTGGCAGAAACAGATAGCATAAAGGGAGACACTCAGCCTTACAATTCTGGTGCCGCCATGGAGCCCTTCATAAACGCCATGCTTCTGCTGATGCTCATTGTAAGACAATCAAATCAACAACGCCGTGGATGCCAACAACCATAAGTACGCACACACATGCCTAACTGTATCCTAAACCTTAAAAAACTGTCTGTTACACCAGCTCACAGATCATGGGGGGGTGGGCACACCACGGGCAGCAGGCACAAGTCTCATCCTATGCACACTCGCAAGCATACATCAACACGGAAAGGCACACAGTCACAATACTCCTCCTTTGTTCAGCACACTTACACTGCGCTGTAGCAGTACACAATACACATGGACACACAGCTCTGGCTATACAACATTGTCATACACATCAATCACAACACACCTACAACACATATACAAATACAAATCAAACACTCACATCCACCACTGGCCAGGGACTGTCCTCACATACAACAGACATATGTATTGATGTATCAATGTGGCAGGCAACACAAAAAAAAACACCATTAAACAACTCTGCAATGGACACACACGTCACACACACACAGCACAATGGAAGCACATTCACATGCACAAAACACAGAGACACAAAAAGACAACAAACAACAGGCCATCACTACCTGCACAATTGGGAGGGGGCCATCGGGGACACCCAGGGAAGAAGACTGCACTAGGACACACATCCCTTTCAACAGGCCCCTCATACAACATGTGCACAGGAAATGGCCCTACATGGCTCTCAGGGTTAAACAATTCTAAACCCAAATGCCATGCACATCTGCACAATGGGCAGGGCAAG
The DNA here is from genome assembly GCF_031143425.1 of Pleurodeles waltl. Lineage (NCBI taxonomy): Eukaryota > Metazoa > Chordata > Amphibia > Caudata > Salamandridae > Pleurodeles > Pleurodeles waltl. The sequence continues at coordinate 613,184,456 of NC_090436.1, read as the reverse complement.
TCAACAAAGCATATACAACTCCTACTGCATGGGACATCCCTCTACATGAACTAGCGGCAAGGGACACACACCTAAATGGACTCATGCAGAAGCAAATGCAAACACAGGTAGCAGAATTTAACACACTCCATGTATGCACAAACAAAAATCGAGCTGTAACACATCCCTTGAATACATACGCAATATCAGGGGGAGACGTCCAATACCATACAATCCAAGACTGGACAACACAAAAAGAAATAGTTGCCATACAAATCAGAACAGAATACCATTACACCACCATTCGAATTACACACACATACCTATACAAACAAGATATACCCTTCTCTTGGGGGGACACCAGAACAGCCCACAAACTCACATACCGTTAACAACAGCACATGGAGCAGCAAGCAGGCTGAAACACACACAACTGGAGGCATACAACAAAAGTCAATCAGGTAAAACCTCAAGGTAGAAAAGGATTTGCAGGAAAAATGTATACGCAAAAACTGTTTGCGAGTTATTAAAGATAAAAATATAAACATCCAAAGGCCATTGGCCGGTCTATATATCTTATTCCAAAGGTAGCACAGTATTGTGCCAAAACTTGACTCCTAACTGCTAGGGAACCTCCATAGGAAGGGGCATTGAGGAGGAAGGCAGGCATCCCAGGGATTATCCCAGGGTGAGTGATTGGATTGGGAGGTGGGGTTTGAGATTGGGCTTGAGAAGGATGGTCTTCTTCTTGGGAGGTTTAGTCTTCTTCTTGGGAGGGGTGGGCTTCTTCTTCGGGGGAGAGGTATGGCTACTTGCAGGGGGGGCAATTGAGGCCTTGGAGATGGAAGGGAAGGCCTGGGAGCTGGGTGGGGTTGTTCTGGGTCTGAGATGGGAGGGGGAACAGGCCAAAGGTCAAGGTTAGAGAAAACCGTTTTTGGGCACACAGGGACAGTCAACAGAAGGGGGTCAGTATTTGGAGGTTGAGGGAGAGGTTGTAGGTTTGTGCGGATGTCGTGGGTGCGTGCTTTTGGGAGCTAAGGATGTGTGTGGTGGGTGTCAATTGGGTTTGTGAGTGTGGGCATTTGTGTGTCTTTGTGGGATGGGAGGTGGAGGTGCTGGGGGATGTGTGAGTTTAGTGTGTGTCTGTTGGGGTGGTGACTGTAGATTGGCTGGATGTGGTGGATGTATGTGTGTGTAGTTGTGGTGTCTGTGGGTGTGGTGCTTGTGGTGGACAGCTGCAGGTCTGCTCAGGTGGTGTCTTTGGGTTTGATGGGTGTACTGGGTGTGCCTGTGACTGTTGATGTTGTACCTGTCAGTATGGTTGATGTAGTGGCTGTGATTCTGGGGTTGTGCGAGTGTCCAGGGAAGTGGGTAGTGTTGTTTTGTCTGTAAGTGGATATTGTTTGTGTGAGCAACATTTGGGTGCTGAGGTGGATGCCTTCAGGTCTGTCTGCGTGCCTTGGGTCTGTAAGCGGAGGGGCGGTTTGGATTGGGAAGAGGGAAGTGGAGAGATGACTGAGGGAGGGAGGGGTGACTGGCTGATGTCAGTGAGGAGGCCAGAGCCTAAAAAGATCTCTATAGGCCAGCCATCGCATCATGGATGCCTTCCAGGAATGCATTAGTCTGTTGGAGCTGCGCTGCCAATCCATGGATGGCATTCACAATGGCTGACTGACCCACAGTGATACTCCTCAGGAATTCAATAGCCTCCTCTCTGAGGGTAACACGACTAGGGCAGTGGTGCCTAGTGCAAAGGAGATGCCCAACCTTGTAGGTGAGCGGGCACGGCCAACTGGGTGGGGAGCAACATGGAGGGTGATGATAGAACAGGGGGTGGTGGACAAAGATGGTATAAGGGTTGCCCGATGAGTCCGCCACCACTAGGGACTGGCCACTAGAGGAGGAATCAGAGGATGATGAGGATATATATCCGGTCTCCCTGTGGAACTCCTCTCACCCTCCAGGCCACTGGGTCCCTCTTTGTCAGTGGTGTCTTCATCCGAGGTCCCATGGCCAGATGCTTCCCCACTTGGTTTGCCCCATCTCCTCCACTTATTGGTACTGTTGCTGCAAGGACAAAGAGGATTTGGGTCATCACATGTCCATGATAACACTTGACCCACAACTCTGCTTGACAAACAATACCTTTATGTCACATAGGTCCCAGCAAAAACTTGCGTCTAGGTGGCACAAAAATGGGCCATAACATATGTATGCATGCCATGTGGATTTCTGAAAGTTGTCCACAGGAAAATCAGGATCTCAGACAACTACAATTGTGCAGCTGAAGTCTTGGAACCACAATAACCATACAACAACTAGGAGACCTCTTCATCCTCAAAGCTGTCCATATGCAGCAGACCTCAGTTAACTAATGGTAAACAATAGGATCCCATTGTATAGTCCATTCCCACATATCTCACACAATACCATGCACACATCTCACTGGCACATATGTACTAAACCAACAATGAGAAATCATGCCCTGACATCCTGTAATGTTGCTTACAAAAGTACAATACCCAGAAGTAGGTGACATCGAAATACCTATGTCACAATGGAAACATATCAACACTGTACAATTCGCCAAGTGACATCTGTGCCAACAGAGTCAAGGAGGTAGTACCAAGTCACTCAGATAGTCCACACATGAGGCATTAAAAGGAACACTGTTGAGGTCAGATTCAAAATGTCAGGGAGAGATGTCTCCAGAATACACAAAACAATGAATCAGCAAGCCTCAAGATAGTCAGCACTAATGTCTGACACCCTTTGCAATGACATCCTTTGAGTGTTTCTGTTGAAGCCATCTGTCCTTTGTATGTTGGAGAAACACAGACCTTCCAAGGACTAATAGAAGGCCCTCAACCTGTTGCCCAATGAGAAGCCACAGCACTAGCCACATCTTGGACATTGTAATTCTGGTGTCTGTCTGTGGAAGAATGATTGCAACCAAACACATGTTATGTCAACATCACTGCAAGTCACTTCATCATGCATGCCAGCAGTCAAGGCCCAATTATTAACCATTAGACATGTGCAGTGCACTCTTCCACATGATTCCACATCAAGGGCATAGATATACTGAAAGTGGTTACACATTCTGGGCCTATCTGCCATGTCCATAATGCTACTGCAGTTTTACATGACAAAGGACATCCTATGACGCATTAAGTAATTTGTCAGTCAAAAAAACAATGGTGACACACTCTTGTCTGTGACACAAGATAAAATGTAACTCCACTGTAAATATTCAGTTCCACAAACAGGTTGCCATGCACATATATGTGAGGGAATACAGACATCATCCCATCTGCATAGGTAGAACATGCATGAAACTGCAGCTTACAAATGTTTCCTAAAGAGAAAGAGGCACATGCTGACATGCAGGCACGAGGAATGTTGGAAACAGTGATGGCACATAAATCCAGCCAATTGACATTCCCCACTTACCAAGGGAAAGTATTTTGCTACACTCGCAAACAATTAGTCATGTAAGCTATTTCACATTTATGATGGACACCTACACATCACAGACTGCAGTGATGCAGCAGCACCCATTACACACTGAATCTAAGTAGCTTTTGGCTGTCAGATGTCTACATACACAAATACACAGACACATGGCAGAGTGCAGTGATCCATAAACCACTTATCGCTTGGCCTGTAACATGTAGGAGTAGTGATTTCCTGAATACTAATTACACTCACTACAACAACAAACCGTATGTGAATAATCACTGTACACAACCATTTGTGCTCCCTGCAGAGCAAGTTGTTTCTGGATTCGTTCCACTTTTGTCCTAGACCCCAGATCCAAAAGGCTAGCCACAAAAATGTAATACACTTAACATGTCAACACAAACAATCTCCCATCTACTGTGTGACAAATGACCCATCTTTCTTTGTTAGGGGGAGCAGTCAATACGTCACTCAATCACCTGCCAATTGGACAGGCAGGACTTTGCTGTGTACTCACCCCCTTGTGGCTGCTGTGCTCCCCTCAAAAATCCATCAACCTCCGGGCAGGCCACCACCAGAATGCGGGCCGTTAGGGGAGTCATGGTCCAATGGGCACCCTGCCTTTGTTGGGAGGACAGTCCCAGCTGGGCCACCGTGGTTTTCTGGGCCCAGCATCTCAGGTCCTCCCACCTCTTGCGACAGTGGGTGCTCGACCGGCTGTGGACCCCCAGGGCCCGCACCTTCTTGGCGAGGACTCTCCATATCCCTTTCTTCTGATGGGCGTTGACCTGCATGGATGCAATAGACAAGACAAGGATTTATGTCCACAAGTCTCATCCAAAATGTCTGAGTCACATACATGTCAGTACACCAAGCTGGGAACATTCTTTTCTGCCCATACTGCCCAAGTATGGCACATACTAGCTGTAGGAAGTTGGCTCTGTATATACAATTTCAAAGTAAGAAATAGTGTGCACAGAGTCCAAGGGTTCCCCTTAGAGGTAAGATAGTGGCAAAACTAGATAGTTCTAATGCTCTATATTGTGGTAGTGTGGTCAAGCAGTAGGCTTATCAGAAGGTAGTGTTAAGCATTTGTTGTACACACACAGGCAATAAATGAGGAACACACACTCAAAGACTTACTCCAGGCCAATAGGTTTTGATATTGAAAAATATATTTTCTTAGTTTATTTTAAGAACCACAGGTTCAAGATTTACATGAAACACTTTAAATGTAAGGTACTTCACTTAGATACTTTAGGAACTTTGAATGGAAACAATATCATGTACAGTCTTTGTAAAAATGGCAATAAGCTATTTTAAAAGTGGACACAGTGCGAAAATCAACAGTTCCTGGGGGAGGTAAGTAAAGGTTAGATTAGGAGGTAAGTAAAATACTTACAAGTCTCAGTCCTGGGGCATAGGCAGCCCACCATTGGGGGTTCAAGGCAAACCCAAAGTTACCACACCAGCAGCTCTGGGCAGGTCAGGTGCAGAGGTCAAAGAGGTGCCCAAAACACATAGGCACCTACAGTATAGAGAACAGGGGTGCTCCTGTCCCAGTCTGCCAGCAGGTAAGTACCTGCGTCCTCGGGGGGGGCAGACCAGGGAGGTTTTGTAGAGCACTGGGGGGGGACACAAGTAGGCACACAAAACACACCCTCAGCGGCACAGGGGCGGCCGGGTGCAGTGTGCAAAGCAGGCGTCGGGTTTCAGGTAGGAAATAATGGAGGGACCCAGGGGTCACTCTAACGGTGCAGGCAGGCACAGGGGGGGGCTTCTCGGGACAGCCACCACCTGGGCTAGGCAAAGGGTCACCTGGGGGTCACTTCTGCGTTGAAGTTCGGTTCCTTCAGGTCCTGGGGGCTGCGGGTGCAGTGTTGGTTCCAGGCGCCGGGTCTCTTGTTACAGGCAGTTGCGGTCAGGGGGAGCCTTTGGATTCTCTTTGCAAGCGTCGCTGTGGAAGTTCAGGGGGGTCGTCTCTGGTTACTCACGGGCTCTCAGTCGCCAGGGAGTCCTCCCTGAGGTATTGGTTTTCTGCAGGTCGAGCCAGGGGCGTCGGGTGCAGAGTGTAGAGTCTCACGCTTCCGGCGGGAAACGTGAAGACCTTGGAAGTTGCTTCTTTGTTGCAAAGAAGTAGCTGGTTTTGAACAGGGCAGCTGTTCAAAGGAGTTTCTTGGTCCTGTAGTCCAGGGCAGTCCTCTGAGGCTTCAGAGGTCGCTGGTCCCTGTTGGATGAGTCGCTGGAGCAGGTTTTCGAAGTTGGAGACAGGCTGGTAGTGCTGGGGCCAAATTTGTCATCTTCCTCCTTCTCTGCAGTCTTGTAGGTCAGCAGTCCTTCTTCTTTCTTCAGGTTGCAGGAATCTGATTTCCTGGGATCTGGGGAGCTCCAAAATATTGAATTTAGGGGTGTGTTTAGGTGTGGGAGGGCAGTAGCCAATGGCTACTGTCCTTGAGGGTGGCTACACCCTCTTTGTGCCTTCTCACTGTGGGGAGACGGGGACACATCCCTAATCCTATTGGGGGAATCCTCCAAAACTCAGATGGAGGATTTCTGAAGGCAGGGTCACCTCAGCTCAGGACACCTTAGGGGCTGTCCTGACTGGTGGGTTATTCCTACTTGTTTTTCTCATTATCTCCTCCAGCCTTGCTGCCAAAAGTGGGGGCAGTGGCCAGAGGGGCGGGCATCTCCACTAGCTGGGATGCCCTGGGGTGCTGTAACAAAAGGGGTGAGCCTTTGCGGCTCACCGCCAGGTGTTACAGTTCCTGCAGGGGGAGGTGAAAAGCACCTCCACCCAGTACAGGCTTTGTTCCTGGCCACAGAGTGACAAAGGCACTCTCCCCATGTGGCCAGCAACATGTCTGGTGTGTGGCAGGCTGGCAGGAACACTAGAAGTTGGGTAGGTATTCAGGGGCATCTTCTAAGATGCCCTCTCGTTGTATGTTACAATAAATTGCACACTGGCATCAGTGTGCATTTATTGTGCTGAGAAGGTTGATGCCAAACTTCCCAGTTTTCAGTGTAGCCATTATGGAACTGTGGATTTTGTGTTTGACAAACTCCCAGACCATATACTCTTATGGCTACCCTTCACTTACAATGTCTAAGGTTTTGCTTAGACACTGTAGGGGCATAGTGCTCATGCACTTGTGCTTTCACTTGTGGTATAATGCACCCTGCCTTAGGGCTGTAAGGCCTGCTAAAGGGGTGACTTACCCATGTGCTGAGTGAGGGGTCCCTATGGTGGCATAAGACATGATGCAGCCCTTAGGGACCTTCCCTGGCATCAGGGCCCTTGGTACTAGGGGTACCAGTTACAAAGGACTTACCTGAGCGCCAGGGTTGTGCTACTTGTGGAGACAAAGGTACAGTTTAGGGAAAGAACACTGGTGCTGGGGCCTGGTTAGCAGGGTCCCAGCACACTTTCAAATCATAACTTAGCATCAGCAAAGGCAAACGTTAGGGGGTAACCATGCCAAGGAGGCATTTCCTCACACTAGCCATTGAGTACAGGGACATGACTACAGACACATTGGAATCTGCAGACCAACCCACCACCCTGCTCAGGCCCTGCAGTAACTAGAAGGGTCAACTTACAGCTTGTGGGAGATCTATCAATCTGAATGAGATCTGAGAAACTATGTGATGCATCACACCTCTGGCTACTGAAAGGTAGACGCATTAGGCATGAATGCATCAAAACATTCACAATGTGTGAAAATGGTCCTTTGCATACCGTCTCTACGGGCTCCTGCCAGGGTAAAAACTCAAACATTAAGCATGGGTAACATGGAAGAGACTGGAATGGCGGGTATAGAAAGAGTCTAGCCTGTGCATTTGTGGACATGAGCAGAAACAAATGCAGACTCATTCCACTTCAGGGGTGGGGTTCTGTGTGTCTTATCATTAACACATAACCCTTTTGGACATATGTGTCCAAATTACATAGATTGCAGAACAACATAGTCATGCATTGTCCGTTTCCAGCAATGTGACTAGACTACTGAATCCCATATTATGGTTTCCCAGGAAACAGCACACAGTTTGCACTTTTGAAATGTCAGAAATGCAATGAGCCTGCGCAGGACATATGTGACCTGTATGAAGGTGAAAAGAGGGCAGTGGAATTAAGGAACATGTCAGAGGTCTGAGACGCACATTGACAAGGAATCAACTGCACATTAGTCACAGATCATTAACTCTCCCCTAAAACCATTTACATTCTTAGCAGTGAAAAGAGCCTCATTAAGCTGTGTTAGCACAGAGCCAAAATATGGCCTCATGACAGGATATGCTGGGATACAGGGAGTGGGCAAAGTGCCACAGGTGCATAGCAAAAGTAATTTGACACCAGCCTAGTCTTGGACCCATACTGTGAGCTACAATTGACAGTCCCTGGTTTCTGCATGTTGAGCAGACAGAACCTAAATGAAACTCCATTCCCATCACTTCCATTCATGACAGTACATTTGTAGCCAGCGGCAATTTTGCATGTGGTGTGTGTGTTGCATCCTGAAGGGCAGAGTGAATCAGGATATCCTTTCCAAACAACAGTTTAGAAGAGGCAGATGTAGATTGGAATCTCTGTGGCGACATACACATTGCTCACTTCACACACATTCAACATAGATATGCAGCTCATGGGGTCATGCAAATACATATTGTCTCATGTTGACAACATCCATGAGGTAAGATATTTATGGTGATGGCTGTAATGTCATCTCAACTAGTCATGTGCATCCAACACAAGGTGCATCAGGGAGCACTGAATGCCCACACGACAATGTATTAGAACTCAACATCTAGCATTGAACACAAATGCATGCGCAATGACTCTCCCATTGATGCCATACTGACTGCACCTACATGGCCTTGAATTGACATTCTGGCACACATGGGCAAAACCTACCCTGTGAGGAGGAAATATATGGTGATGTCCCGAGAAAATATGTGCACATGAGGCACTTACCTGCTCCTCTGGTGCACCATTGAGTTCTTCATACGGGGTAGGACCTCAGATGTCAGCTTCCCCAACTCCTCTGGTGAGAAGACTGGGGCCCCATCACCAGCTGAACATGGCATTATTGCACCCAGAGGTGGTACACAGCAGCTCAGGTAGTGGAGGTCTTGTTGGCAGCAGTGTCAGGAGTCGAGTGAGGGATTTTGCAGAACATGGCGATCACGTCTGCCACGTATGAGGCCGCCATCACCGGTTGACACAGCTATTCGCCTGCGACCACCACTGGCAACAATGTTAGCCTATGGGTGTGTCTGCCGCAGTTACAACTGCCTGCCGACATGATAACTTCCACTGGCGTGCTCAGGGGGTTCCTAATGTCCACTGGAGAAGGTCAGACCAATGCCATTTTAAAGGCATAAAATGCGTTATATGCCTCTGAAAAATGCATCACAACTCAGAAACTGTTGTGTTTCTAGTGATAAGTGCCTGCCTTGTCCTGTCATGTAGCTCTTACTACTCAGACATCATGTTTGTACATTGTTAGGCACATATGATAATTTACTTTGAGGCACAGTCCCCCCACCAAAGGTCATTTTAAAGCTTAGTACATGAAGTCACAGTCCGAGGGGCAAGTACAATGCACAAATTATTGATTACCAGATAGATGATGTATACACATGTGTTGCAAAGCAATGGGGTAACATGTTTCATCTGTGTGATTAACAGTTGTAATGTGCACTGTGTATCATGTCCTCAACTTATGACATGAATTGTCACAGTTTGTCATTGACATGCATCATGTATGTTGCAAGGGACACATTACATGATGGCCAAAATCTTTTCTTGTCATACATAGGTACCTAGGGAAGCTGAGCATCAGACAACCTCCTGTTTATCGTCCAAAGCCAGACCTTCAGACCATGGAAGAACGTCATATCACCCAGATCTACCATATGACTTGGCAAACAATCATGGGTCTATGTCATCGGTTGGAGCCAGATCTGATGCCTGCCATTCGTTATCCAAATAGCATACCACCCATTGCACAAGTCATGGCAGTGTTGCACTTCCTGGCCACAGGCTCCTTCCAAAATACAGTGGCCCTATCTGCTGGGATGTCCCAGCTTATGTTCAGTCTTGTTTTGAAGGATATACTCCCAGCAGTGTTGAAAAACCTGGACAGTTACATCCAGTTTCCTCAATGTGAGGATTTCGCCCATGTGAAGGCTGAGTTTTATGGTTTGGCACACATCTCATATTTGGTGGGAGCAATTGAAGGTACAATGTTGCCTTGGTCCCACCACATAGCAATGAACAAGTGTATCACAACAGAAAGAGCTTCCATTCCATCAATGTCCAAGTTGTTTGTTTGGCATGGCTCTACATTTCACAGATCTGTGCCCATTATCCGGGTTCAGTCCATGATGCCTTAATTATGAGGAACAGCGCAATCCCCCAACTGATGTCACGACTGAACACAGAGAGGGGCCTGGCTGGTTGGGGAGTCACACATGTCCTGTTGGTTTGTGTGCAAGGTCTGCTGTAAACATTGCGATGAGAGGGACTCATAGTTACACATATGTCCCATTCCATAACAGGGGACTTTGCATACCAAAATCATTCATGGTTGACACAGGTGAGGAAACCAACTACGCCAGGGGAAGTTTACTTCAATGTTGTCCATGAAAGAACACAGCATGTCGTGGAGCAGGCTTTTGGGCCCCTAAAGGCCAGATTTATGTGCCTGGACAAGGCAGGTGGAGTCCTCTTCTACTCACCCAAAGAAGGTTGTAAGATCATTGTGGCCTGCTGCATGCTCCACAGTATTGCCCTGAGGAGGGATATCCCATGCATTCCAAATGAGGGTAAGCTAGCAGTGCCACCAGGTGAGAATTCTGAAATGCCAAGTGAGCATGAGAGTTATGAGGAGGAAGGTGAAGACGTGCGGGCAGATCTCATCAATCACTACTTTACTTGAGTGTAAGTATGTAATGTTATGTGATTACTGTGACTGTATAAGGAATTGTAGTTGTCAGGGTCTGTTGAGTAGGGTTTTTTCCAAAAGACAGGGGATCTTATGCTTTGCAGTATTCAGCCAATTGCTAAGTTGGACTTGAACATTTCACTACCTTGATTATCTGCTTTGTTTGAGTCAATCTCATTGTAATGTTAGTGGATCTACTGATGTTCAATACGCGGTTTTGGTCATGGGTATTAACTTTTCTGAATACACTCCTTGCATTGTTTTTGACCAGGTACCTTCACCTTGCCCTCCTCATGTAGGCATTTCAGTGTTGTGACACTGGCAAGTATATTTTGCTATTCTGACATATGAAATAGACGTGGATTGATCCAGGTAATGTTGGTCACAGATTTAGGGTGTATGAGTCCTGTGCCAATGCAGCTTGGACAGTGGGTAGGTGGATTTCCGAACTGCAGAATATACTGGTTTGATGTGGTGTGTTGTTCCATCAAGTGCACTCCATGCATTCTCTCTTCACACTGTGTAGACAATAACGCAAGATGGCCGCCAAGACAGACGCACCTCTCCGAGCTGATACTCGCCCCCCTTGTCAGCATCTCTTACCCCTCCCCCCCTCTAATCCCAGCTCTCCCCGACCTCTTGCCATTGCATGACTCCCCCTAAAGGGATGGCAGACTTTTGACCCCTGCCTCCCCGCCTCATCCTGACTGAAACTTTCTGGCGTTCATTTTTACAACCCCTCCTCCCTGGAATCCCCCACTTTGTTTGGCCCCCTCTGCTAGTGACCTTTTAACCCCATACTGAGCACTGGCATTTCAACTGGATCTCTTAAGTACCTACACCCAACACAATCAGTAGGACCACGTAACCCTTTTCAAGCAGCAATACCAAGGTAGGACGAACATTACATGGAGCCCCCCCCCAAGAGCCCCAGCCCCGGCCCCCAACCTTGCCCCACCTTATACCTTCTACCTCTGCTACCGACCTTTTAACCCCTTACCGAGCACTGGCTTTTCAATTAGATCTCCCAAGTACCTACACCCAACACAATCAGTAGGACCACTTAACCCTGTTCGAGCAGCATTACCAAGGTAGGACGAACATTACCTGTAGCCCCCCCAAGAGCCCCAGCCCCCTACCTTGCCCCACCTTCTACCCCTACCGCTAACCTCACTAGCCCATAATGTCGATCCCTACAGGACCAGCGCTCTCACCCATTTCCTCCTTCCGTAAGCCCCACGGGCTCAACTCTTTCTCCATATCTCCCCCCAACAACCTCTCCTCCACTGTGCTGAAAAACTTTGAGCGCAAACTTATCAGGCAACACCCGGAGCTACTTATCACCGACACCTATTACAATGCCCATAAAGGCCCTAAAAGAACAGATCCTATCTTCTTCACCAAATGTCCAGCTAGATGGAACACCCTCCTCAATAACCACCTCCTCTCCTCCAAAACTGCCAACATCCCATACGGCTGCAAACTCTCAATCTCCTGCTAACCCACGTTCCAGGGAAATGTCATCATCTCCATTTTCAGAAATGGAACCATCATGATTCAAGCTAACGACACTAACCTCTGAGCTTTCGATTCCATATTCCCTTCTTTAAAGTCAGCCCTCCCACACCCTCAACCCCCCACAACTCACAAGCCCCCCGTAAGATCCACAGCCCCTTGGAACTTCACTCCACCCCCACATCCGACCCCCCTCCCAACACCACTCCCAGCTCACCCTCCGTTCCCAAAGACTCCAGCCACAACCTGATTGACCCACCCATCCCCATCAACCCCTCTTTCCCTGACCAAGCCCCCTGCTCCCCTAACCCTGCAACCCTCAATCACAACATCTGTATAGGCTACCCAGCCCACACCATCACTATCCTCTCACACAATACCTCTTCACTCTCTGAACCTCTCCAAGATTCTCCCAACACAGTCTCCCCTCCCAACCCCCTTCTCCTACCTCCCACTAACAGACTAGACTTGACGAATCGTAGAGACACTCATGTTCCACCCACCTCCCCTATCACCTCTAACCCACCCCCTGATGCCAATCCCAAACACTCCACTACTGCCTCCTCTCCCATACTACCCAGGGATCTTAAAATCCATCAGAAACAGTTGCTTCAGACCCCGGCAAATAGGAGCCTCATCTTCCACACCCCCACCTCCAAACCCACTTCCACCTCAAAAATCAATGAACGGCTCTCCAATCTTGAATCCCAACTCGAACTCATCATACAGGCAATTAACATGATAGCGAGAAGCCTCAACCCGCTGATGCACCCCTCGCTGACCCTGACACACATGCCTTCGCCGGACCTGACCACCCCACAGAGTCTCATCTGGCCCTCCAGGCCCTTCCACCTAAACACCTCAAGGCAAGAAGAACAAACTCTCCTTTGTCTCACAACAAAGCAATCAAACTTGCTAATCTTACAACTCGCTCCTACCCATCCCGAATCCCCCTTCCAACATCCAGGTCATCACTGTCCTAGGTCGACATCACATACAGCCTTCCTCACCTAGACCCCTAGCTCACCTCGTCAATATCCCCCTGATCCCTCCCATGCCAGACCCCAAGATCTATCAGCATACAAACTGTATGCTCATTAACTGCAGATCAGCAGTCAAACATGCTACAGATCTTGCTGATGCCATCCTCAATCATAACATTGACATTGCCTTCGTCACAGAAACCTGGCTGACTGAACTCTCACAACCAATCATGGACATCCTCGTCCATCCCGGTTACTCAATTTCCAGCAAAGATAGAAAAGACCGCCCCTGGGGGAGGCATTGCCATCAGTCACAAAAATGACATTGAAATAGAGTTAAAAGACTCATTCAACTACAACTCCTGTGAACACCTTAATGCCTCCATAAAGACAAGTGACAATTCCAAGGTGACCTTCCTCCTTCTCTACCACCCCCCTGGTAACACTCTACCTTTCGCTGACCACCTAACTGACCTAATAACGCACTGCTCCCTCTCCTGTCCTAACTCCATCATCTTGAGCGACCTCAACCTCCGATGGAATGATGAGAGCAAACGCTCTCATCCAAGCCCTAAATGACATTCTTCACAGAAAAGACCTTTCCCAACATTGCAAGGGCCAAATCCACATCAAAGGAGCTACACTAGATGCGATAATAGCGTATAAAGACTCACTCACGATTGATGATATCCTTCCTGTGGACTGGTCAGATCATCACATCATCCTATTCCATCTTAACTATACCCCCCCCAACACACTACCCAGTCTCAAAAGAAATTTAAATGGAAAAGGAACATTAACCAAATCCCTTTAACTACTCTGGAAGGAAAAATCACCTCCCTACTACTGCACACTCGACCAACCTCTCAACTACGGAGTTAACCACCCAGTACAACTCGACTATTACTACCATACTCGATCAATTAGTCCCTATAAAACTGAAAAGAGTGAGAAACACACCATCCAGAGCCTGGTTCAACAATGATCTCAATTTAGAAAGAAGAAAACTGAGAGCAGCTGAAAGACTCTGGAGATCCGACCCTTCCACTACCCACCCTTGAGCAACTCAGAAGAGAACAGAGAAGCTACAAAAAACACATATCCAACGAAAAAAACTCCTTCTTACGCAATGCTCTAGATAGAGCCAAAAACCACCCTAAGGAGTTCTTCAACATCATCAAACAACAAACTACTAAATCTCACCTGCAACCATAGACACTTTCACTGTCAATTTCTCTAACTTCTTCAATGATAAAATCACCAAGATTGAGCTTTCCCTAGTACTGGATAACCCTCCTACCACAGAGCCCCCCACCTTCCACTACACAATTTTATCCCTGACCCATCACTCTCTATCAACCCACCCCTCAAAACTGAAATCTATCTCCCCATATCTCGGACATCTTCAAACTAGTGTCCACCGCCAAAACATCTTCCCACCTAGCAGACCCTCTCCCTTCGTCCCTGGCAAAAAAACTCCACCAGTCCCTCTACCCGATATGGACTAAGATCATCAACAGCTCCCTTCAAACCGGCATGACTCCTGACTGCATCAAACAGGCCAAATCACGCCGATTCTTAAGAAACCAGGAGCCGACCCTAACATCCTCCAAAACTACAGACCAGTCTCCAACCTTCCCTTCCTTGCCAAAACTCTCGAGAAAAGTGTTCTCCAACAACTAACCCATCACATTGATAACAACAACCTCCTCAATCCTCTACAATCAGGCTTCCGAAAAGGTTGTAGCACAGAATCAGCCATCCTCAACATAGTAGATGACCTCCGTAACTCCCTTGACTCCGACCGATGCTGCCTTCTGATTCTCCTAGACCTAACAGGGGCCTTCGACACAGTCGACCACAAGCTCCTTCTGGATTCTCTCCAGAAGAGAGTCGGCATTGAAGGTACAGTCCTCCACTGGTTCTCCTCTTTCCTACAAAACCAAACGCAACAAGTAAAAATACTCAACTCGACCTCGCTCACCTCATTAATTACCATAGGAGTCCCCCAAGGATCTGTTCTCTCTCCCACACTCTTTAACATCTACATGGACCCTCTTACCACCATTCTCGCTCAAGCCAACATCCCCTTCCATCTCTATGCAGACGACACACGACTTTATATCGAAATATCCTCTTTAGAAGATATCCATCACCTAAACAACACCCTCAAAGAAGCCCACTGTTGGCTATCCCATAACCATCTCAAACTAAACCAGGATAAGATGGAAATACTCCTCCTTTCAAAATTGAACCAGCTCCCCCAGCTGCAAGAATGGTTAAAATCCATTGACGCTCTCAAATGTATTCTCATCCCTTCGGGCACGGTCAAGTCTCTGGAATCACTTTGGACTCCAACCTGACTATGCAGGACCACATCAAGAAGAACGCTAACAACACTTTCCACAGCCTTAAACTTCTGAACAAAATCAGATCTTTCATTCCCCATGATGATCTCAAACAGGCCACACAAGCACTGGTACTTTCGAGACTAGACTATGGGATCTCCATCCTTATCGGCATGGCCAAATCCCAACTTGCCCCTATGAGGTCCACTCTTCAGACAGCTGCCACACTGGTGACTGGAATTAAAAAATATGACCACATCTCCCCGGCTCTGAAGAGACTTAAATGGCTCCCAATTGAGGCCCGCTGCTCGTTCCGCACTGCCTGCCTAATACACAAAGCCCTTCACACTGGAAAACCAGAATACCTTGCCAAAAAACTCTTGAAAGCAGGTCAAACAAGATCACTAAGAAGCTCAAACACCTTTCCTCCTCCTCCTGCCAAAAGCCAAGAAGCAAAAAACTCGGACATGCTCCTTCTCAAACAACACGCAGAGAATCTGGAACTTCATACCTATTCACATCAGATCTAACCCTTCCCATCAGATCTTCAAGAAGTTACTTAAAGAATACCTCCTCAACCAACCTCCACTCCAAAAAGAATCTCTCATCCCCCACCCCTGCCGGATCGCTATCTTCTTGTCCATGAGAATCCCATTGCATAACTGGTCTGCAATGGGATTCTTATGTTTTTCATGTGTTTTTCATGTGTTTATTATCTATACTGTTGTAAAGCGCTCTGATACCCTCGGGGTCTTGCCAGCGCTATAGAAAACTTTCTAAATAAAATCTAAATAAATAAATGATCCAGTAAGACCTATTGTAGCTGTAGATGTGTTTCATCATTGCAGGCCACAATGCCTGTGCCACAACACTGACATAAGTTTGTATCACACCACCAGATACTTGGTCATTGTAAGGGATGGACCTATGATCAGCGAGTGGAGTACTGCCCTCTGTATGTGCCATGGCGTATGTTATGTTGGCAGACCTGGTTTTGGTATGTGATAAGGCTCAAGATGGTGACAACATCCACAAGCCTATTCTACGGGACGAGGTCTGACAAAGCCCTTTCTTCTGTGGTCTGGGGGACGGTACCTTGGGATTTCTAGCTTGACTCAATGTGGTTCGGCCATTCTTGGCTAGAACATTCCAGACATTTTAACTGCCTATGTGCTGTATCATTGTGTTGCAAGTAATCCTCAGCATGACACTACCTGAAACATATCCTTCCTTCAATTAACATTCTGCGTCTTCTTCATGTGCATCACATAGGCTTACATTTCAAATTGTGGAAAATAAGGTAGCATGCAATATTTTAGTAATAAGTGAGTTTATTGACGTAGGTGCAGGAACTAATTGAGAGATGCAACAGAAAAGTAAAGCAGAGGAATCAGTCATGGTGGATATAATCCTATTAGTAGATTTCACAACATTTGAGGTCCAAAGTGCAGTCTCCTACTACCATAGGAAATGGAAGGTGGTCAAAGAATAGTCAACAGAGTAATCTGTGGCACACAAAGGATTTCCTTCAGGAAGAGGTCACTTGCTGGCAGTGGTTGGTGTCTTGCCATCCGCACCTCCTGGATGCTTGGCTGGGCATCCCTGCTTGCAGGGGTTTCTGCTGCTATAGATGCAGGGGTGTCAGGGATGTCTGAGGCGGCCCTTCCCCTGACAGGGCTTCCCTTTCAGTGGCTGCCACAGATGTTGACGTGACTGGTGTTGCTTGGCCAAAAGAAGGGGTGTGGTGTTGCTCAGGGTCCCTGATCAGGGTACTGCTGATCTCCCTGAACACCCCTGTTCGGGAGGCCAAGATTGTGTAGGTGGCCTCTCACTTTTCCAAAGACTCATGATGGAAATCCCTCTGTAGCTGCTTAATCTCCCTGAGTTCGACAAGTCCCTGGCCCATGAAGACTCAGGACTCTTGATAGACTCCCAAGACTTGGCTGATGCTGTCCTGGCCAGGACCATCCCCAGTAGCCTCATGCCACCTGCCACAACATCCCTCCCATGCCCCTAACTCACTGGTGCCTACCCCCTTAGCACAGCTTGCCCACTACCTCTGTTCCCAGGACCACTATTGTCACAGTCCTTGGGACACAGGTTGGAGGGGAATGGCTGCCTGTGATGTTGATGCAACCGGGCTGGGAGGAGCCGATGTGGTCACAGTGAGGCTCACTGGTGTCATCTGACCATGTTGCCCTGATGGGACAGAACCATCCTCAATGTCCAGACGTACAGGAGGGAGCTTCTCACTGAGGCCTTCATCCATGTGAGTATTGGCAGTCTCTTGAGTGGGCTTGGCGTTCCCAGTGGCAGCTAGACCTGTTGATGTGAGGGATACAATGTTACAGGTTGTACTGTGACATCTACCTCCAACAGTTTGAAGTGACACTTAGCAAAGACCATGCACACATTGGGTTTGCAGGTTTACCTTATGTGACATACACATGCTATCAATTGTATTGACCTGAATTCTGAATAACATACCAATTCCATTTCAGTCAACCAGCCGCAGAATGTATGAGTTCATTAGCATTTGGGAGGATGGTCATAGACTTACATCATGCCAGCAGGGCAGACAAAATAGTGCCTGGGCAGACTGTGGTTTGGAACATTTTAAGGCATAATTAACTGTTATGCAGTAATACCCAGGAGTTTGTTGTGTATGTGATTGTTGTCGTCATGTGGTCAGTGCATTGTGAATGTGTCTGCTGCTGGTACCATTCAGGAGATGCATCTTGAGGCCTTTGATTTTTTCATTATTTTGTTACACACAGGTTGAGCTGTCCTTCCTGTCCACAATATTTTTACCTTGGCTTAGCTGCTCAAGATACATTTAGGTGGTTAGCAACATCACAGAGTATACTGTGATCTGTATCTTGGTCCCTCCCAGGGGGAGTGGGTGGTGGTGGGGGGCTTGAAGGTAGGTAAGCTTTATTTGTGAGTTCACAGACAGATGTACAATGTCATATGGCCACTGGCCTGGGTGTTGGAGTTAAAGGGACTGCCCCGCTTGGGATCTACAGTCATGTTACTTCAAGTACTACACACAGTCTACATAGGTCATCCGCTCAGGTAAGTACACTTTCATTGCAATTCATTGGTAATTTTTGGATGTGCTCTGGCTTGGGTGTTTGGCATTGTAGATGCAAAGGATTGTGGTTAGTGAAGTGGTGTGCTTTATGGTGTGCTTTGCAGGTGTGGGGTGTGTCAGGTGTGTTGTTTTCAAATCCATCCAATGTGGTGTTGTGTATTACTTTGGTGGTCGCTATTAGCGGACTGCCATGGCTGACCACCACTGCGACTTTTGACTTGTGAAATGTTTGGTGATTGGTTGACGGGCTGTCAGTACTATTGGTTGGAGCGCCTATTTCCCACCCTCGGCGGTACTGCCAAGTGGAATTTTTGACTTGCTTTCGGTGGCGCTGCCTGTGTAACTCGTAATACAGTCTATATGAGTGCCAACATGGTGGACTTTTGGCAGCCGCCACTAGGAGGTCTGGCGGTCCAACCGCCAAACTCGTAATCAGGCCCTATATGTGACATTTTAAACTAAAAATATTATTAGCAAACATTTTAAAAACACCTTAAAAATAACATTCTGAAGTGTGATATTAAAGTTGATGATGTTCTTGAAATTATTTTCCATGGCATTTTCTACAACCATAAATACTTGCTAATGCTATAATCCGCCCTATTTTTCATCATATTTACATGAGTTAAAGGGGGATAGCACAAACTCTTTAGAGTAAATATTCAACATATTCAAGACTTTCCTGTCAACCTAATCAGGGAAAATGTGTATTGTAATACTACAATACTGCAATGAATACCTATACTTTTCCGATATGTTAATCTTTACTCTATACTATAGCCAGACCCCTAGATATTTCTACCCACTTTTGTGTATCTGAAATGTTTTTTCCACTTCAGTCTCTCGGTTAGTGGTAGGCGGAAGCATACCCTCGCCTATAAGTCGCTCTTCGTTGGTAGATTTAAATATACACTTTTTCCTTATATCTAAAAGATACCTTTATGTCAGTATAGAAATATTAATCCAATGTTTATCATTCCCGTAATAATCCCAGTCTCCTAATTTACTGACTTTGGGAGCATATTCACAAGAAACTGGTGCATCATAAATAACACACCACTTTTCTTGCACCACTCTACCGGTACCTAATTAAATCATGGTAGCGCCGTATTTATGATATGGTGCACCATGGCAGGCATTAGGCCAACAACATCTAACTTTTTTATTTGCTTTGCTGCACAAACTGCAAAAATGTTGACGCTAGTGCTGCAAAGTGCAAGGAGGCCCATAGGTTACTATGGATGCATCATTTTAACACCTGTTTTGAGCAGGCATCCAAATTTACATAAAAATGATGCAGTGAAATTTTGTAAGTTTCACTGCGCTATTTTTGCAGGCCTCTAAGCGCCGGAACGCCTCCTTTGAATATATTATGCCTGGCCCAGACATTATGTGGTGCAAGGGGTTACAAAGTGGGGCAATGCGTGCATTGCACCACGTTGTAAATATGGAGCAGCAAAAATGCCTCCTTAACGCCTCATTAGCATAAGAAAATGATGCTAATGTAGCGCAAGAAGGCGGTAGGGGCTTTTAACTATGCACCATTGTATCTTATTCCTTTCCTTACTACTTGAACTTTTTTAATATTTCAAGGTAAACACATTTTTTCTTATCTCTCTGATTTTTGATCAGTGACTACATAAATTCTGCACTTGCAATATTCTTCTTTTTCTGTTTTCCTACACGAAAAAAGCTGTGACTGATATTGAGACTGTTGATCATTTTGTGATCCTAAAAAGCATCTGTAGACCAAAACAATAGGATGTCAAGCTTCATCACTGGGCAAGCTCTTCATCAGACAGGTCAAGATTAAAAAAGATTTGAGGAGTGCTTTTTTAATCTTGGCCTGAACCACTTTCTGAAGTTGGGTGTTGTCTTGTGTGCATGCTCATCTGTAAGTGTGCCTGGGATGGGTTGGGTTTGAGGAGAATGGGACTGCGAGGTGGAGGTTGGAGGGGGGGCAGTAGAAACAGCGACAATGGCTGTCATCAGAGAGGAGGCCAGAGTCTGAATCGATCTCTGTTGGGCTGCCAATCCAGTGTGAATGCCCTCCAGGAAAGGATTAGATTGTTGCATCTGGGCTGCCAGCCCCTGGATGGCATTCACAATGGTTGACTGCCCTACAGAGATGGATCTCAGGAGGTCATGAGCCTCCTCACTCAGGGCAGCAGGGCTCACTGGGGCAGGGCCTGAGGTGCCTGGGGCGAAGGAGATGCCCACCCTCCTGGGTGAGCGGGCACGGGCAAGGTGCTGCTGGGAAGGCGGTGCTGGTACGGGGTGGCGGCTGTAGCTGGGGTGGTCACAGAGGTGTTCGCCACCACCAGGGAGCTCCCATCGGAGGAGGTATCTGGGTCTGAATTGTCCCCTCCAGTCTCATCTGTAGTGCTCTCTTGCCCTCCATCCCACTAGTACCCTCAGCATCAGTGGACTCTGCCTCCTGGGTCCTGTGGGATGCAGACCCCTCTGTCGCCAGTGCCTCTGCTCCTCTGCCAGATGATGCTAATGTGCATAAGGACAGGATGACAAAACAAAAAAGAGGGAGAGAGAGACAAAGGATACACTGGGTCAATGGCTGCACCAACACCACCATTGGCGTACACAGCACCCACACACACAGGGAACAGGCCTATGCACTATGCATTGCACCACCACTGATATCGCTAGCCACCAAGGCATGAGGAGGGGCACACACCGCTAACTGCAGCACACCTGGGACGCACGCAGCCCTGACCAGTAGTGGATGCTTACAAGCTAGGTAGGCAGAAATATCCCTACCGAACCCTAGCCACCAGAGGACCTACGCTGCTATGTCAGGCCTGGCCTAGTGGCATCCACTGGCACACATCCACCACCCAGATATCACCCCACCAGACGTAAGTTGTAATGATGGGCACTGTACTCATCCCCTAGTGGCTGCTGTGATGCCGTGAAGCGCCCATCCAGCTCTGGATAGGCCACCGCCAGTATGCAGGTCATCCAGGTGGTCAGGATTCGATGGGCACCACTTCCTCATTGGGAGGCCATCCCCAGCTGGGCCTCCGCCATCTTCCGTGGCCAGTGTCTCAAGTCTTCCCACCATTTGTGACAGTGGGTGCTCCGCCTGCCAGAGACCCCCAAGGTCCACACCTCCTTGTTGATGGCACTCCATATAACTTCTTTTGATGGGTGCTAACCTGCAAAGGCAATACACACAGGAAAATACCATTAGACAGTCCAGCCTGTTACAAATATGGCCCACCATTCCCGTTCCCATCACCACTGGCACACACATAACCCAGCATACAAGCTGCACGCCACAAAGAGGACATCCATGCACCCTTTTACACAAGGCCTTCACACTCACACCACTCCATGCGTCCATGCCACATGCATTGTCCCCACAGTGTACAGACCTGTTGGTCTGCATGCCCATACAGTAGTCCGTATTGGGGTAGGACCCCATCCACCAGTCTCTCCAACTCCTCTGAAATGAAGGCTTGGGCCCTTTCCCTGGGCACATGAGCCATGGTAGGTTCCATACACAGGTCACAGCAGCACCTGAAGTGTAGGTCCTCTCCTGTGGAAGGTCAGGTAGCAAGTGAGGAATCAGATAGAAAATGGCGGTCATGTCCGCGGCAGTGCATACCGTCACTGCTGATGTAGATCACCATTGGCCACTGTACCCCATAGGGGTCAAAATAAACCAATGAGGAGTTGCGTGGCTGTTCCCGACTGCCTGCCGCTACGGCGCAATGTGCGCGGAATTATCTCACTTCCACCTGTCCCTCCACACAGGACAGGTGGACGCCATTTCAGGGGGGGCAGCCCTATGGATTCATGCTACGTCACAGGAGAAATAGCACATACTGGACTAATCAAACTGACACATTACAAGTTTACAGATTGCAAACTCCTGTTGTGGCTCCAATGTTCAGTTTGTGACAGCCTCCTCACTCTTGTGTCCCTTAGATACCTACTGCTGCAGATGAATAGGAGATGGAGACATACCTCTGTGTACAGACCCCTGGTGGACTTGGCAACACTGGAGGATAGGCACATTATACTCACTATAGACTTGACAGGGCCACAGTCACAGAGCTGTGTGCCCAATTGAGCCTGACCTGATATCTGCTATCCATCACCCCACTGGGATCACCCCTCTTTTGCAAGAGCTATCCGTACTCCATTTCCTGGCAAATGGTTCTTTCCAAGTGACAGTGGGCTTGGCAGCAAGAATGTCACAGCCAATGTTCTCAAACCTGCTGACAAAAGTCTTGTCTGCCCTGTTAAAACACATGTGCAGCTACATTGTTTCCCCCAGGTTGAGGATTTGGCCACAGTGAAGGCCGAGCTTTCTGCAATGGGACATATCCCCAACATAATTGGAGCGATTGATGGAACAGAACATCAGTTATTCGACAATACTTCCAATGACACACAGGTAGGACAGTGTAACTTTACATTTCAATGACTTTGGTTATAATCTGTGTAGCAATGGAATGCTGATATTTCCCACTTCCATGCCCACTTACTGTTCCCTCTGGCAATTCATTTTGCAGATGTTGGTGACTTGCCATATACTTCTGGTGTGATCTCTACAGCCAGCTACAGGTCATTAAATCTATGCTCATTCTATATACAGTTCATTTTCAGTGTTTGTACCTGTTTCATTCAATACATATTTGACATACATGACATACTCCAAATGTATTTTTTTCAAAGGGTTTTTATTGAATTGCTAACATATAGAGGGCAAGTGCAATGGGATGGAGTGATGATGGAGGAAAGTCCTGGGTATTGTTCCAGTCTATTTGTAGCACAGGTGCATTGTCCAAGGGGACATAGGAAGGGGAGCACTGACAGTTCAAGGTGGACAGGGTGACTGAGTGGGACACAAGGGTGACAGTCAGGAGAGTCTCATTTCCTGGCGGGAGTCTTGGCAAGGGTCTCTGGCTTCTGTCTGGATCGCAGGGAACATTGGCGTGGGGTTAACCTTCTGCAGGGGTAGGAGTGCTGGTGGCCAGTGAGTCCTAGCGGCAGCAGAAGGCTGTTCAGATGTCTGGCCAGTGGCAGGGGCCCGCTGGTATGAGACTACCTCCCTCATAATGTTGGCCATGTCTGCCAACACCCATGCTATGGAGATCAGGGTGTTGTTGATGGCCTGCAAGTCCTCCCTGATCCCCTGGTACTGTCCCTCCTGCAGCCACCTGTTCTTCTGCATGTTGTCCAGGATCTGGCCCATCATGTCCTGGGAATGTTGATGGGCTTCCAGGATCTCAGAGGGTGCCTCCTGGAGAGTCGGTTCCCTGAGCCTGTCCTCCCCCTGGCGCACAGCAGTCCTCCCCGTTTTCTTGCTGGCCTCTGCTTCTGTCCCTGAACTGTGTGCCCAGTGCCACTGACCTCAGGTCCCTGATTGTCTTGGGGGTGAGGTGTGACCTGTGTTCCCTGTAGAGGTGGACACACTGCTGACGTGTCCTGGGGACAGAGGTGTGGGTGCCCTGGGTGGGTGCTGTGATGGTGTTTCCATATGGGGGAGGCTCTGTGGTGGTGTGTGAGTGGGCTTGGGTAACTGGCTGCCCAGTGGTTCCTGATGGGCCAGGTAGGTCACCCAGATCCTGAAGACCAGAGTAGCTATCATCACTGTGGGCCTCTTCAGTTGGGGGGGACTGGATAGTGCTGGCACCTCTACTCCGCTGAAATTGGCTGGGGTATCTGTGGAAATGTAAATGACTTGTTATGGTTTATGTGTCTGACATATTGAACATTGGTGGCTTCGCCTCTATGGTTGGATTTGCTCTGCCAGCTTTCACTTGTATATTTTTGTATATGGTGGGATTGTTAGTTCTCTATGGTATGCATGATTTAGTGATGAGTGTCCATGCAGGGCTGTGTGGGGTGTCCATGCATTGGTACAGCATGGAGGGCATGTCATTGGGATGAGTGAGATTTGATTATGGGGTCTGTGGGATGCAGTGGAGTGATGGGAGTGAGGGTATGTGATGGCATGCAGGTAGGGGCGTGATAATAGTAGAGAGTTTACTTACCAGAGTCCAGTCCTCCTCCGACTCCGGTCAGGCCCTCAAGATGCAGTATTGCCAAGACTTGCTCCTCCCATGCTGCGAGTTGTGGTGGAGGAGGTGGGGGCCCACCACCAGTCCTCTGTAGAGCGAGCTGGTGTTTTGCTGCTATAGAACATACATTCCACCTCTTCCTGATGTCATCCCTAGTTCTGGTGTGCTGGCCCACTGCGTTGAGCCTGTCCATCTTCCTGGCTATTAATAACTGCTGCACCTGTGCTCCAAATAGCTGTGGCTCTACCCTGACAATTTCCCCCACCATGACCCTTAGCTCCTCCTCTGTGAAATGGCGATTTCTTTGTGGTGCCATGGGTGTTATGTGAGGCTTGTTGGTGAGAGTGTGTTGGGTAATGTGTTGGGGTGTGTGATGTGGAGTGTGTGAGTGGTGTATAGGTGTTAGTGGAGTGTAGCTCTAGTTGTGTCAATGGTCTTGGTGGCTCTCTGGTGGCATTGCTTTGTAGTCGTAAAGTGTTGTAGGTAATGTTGGTGTGTGTTTTATAGTGATGTGGGTGTGGTGTGTGTATGGGTGTCAGGTGTGTGTTGTTTGAATTGTCCAATGGGGTCTTGTTTTGTGTGTGGGTGTCTGTAGGAAGTTGGCTCTGTATGCACTATTTCAAAGTAAGGAATAGTATGCACAGAGTCCAAGGGTTCCCCTTAGAGGTAAGATAGTGGCAAAAAGAGATAATACCAATGCTCTATTTTGTGGTAGTGTAGTCGAGCAGTAGGCTTATCAAAGGAGTAGTGTTAAGCATTTGTTGTACATACACACAGGCAATAAATGAGGAACACACACTCAGAGACAATTCCAGGCTAATAGGTTTTTGTATAGAAAAATATATTTTCTTAGTTTATTTTAAGAACCACAGGTTCAAATTCTACATGTAATATCTCATTTGAAAGGTATTGCAGGTAAGTACTTTAGGAACTTTGAATAATCACAATAGCATATATACTTTTTACATAAAACACATATAGCTATTTTAAAACTAGACACAGTGCAATTTTCAACAGTTCCTGGGGGAGGTAAGTATTTGTTAGTTTTTGTAGGTAAGTAAACCACCTACGGGGTTCAAGTTTGGGTCCAAGGTAGCCCACCGTTGGGGGTTCAGAGCAACCCCAAAGTTACCACACCAGCAGCTCAGGGCCGGTCAGGTGCAGAGTTCAAAGTGGTGCCCAAAACACATAGGCTTCAAAGGAGAAGGGGGTGCCCCGTTTCCAGTCTGCCAGCAGGTAAGTACCCGGGTCTTCGGAGGGCAGACCAGGGGGGTTTTGTAGGGCACCGGGGGGGACACAAGTTAGCACAGAAAGTACACCCTCAGCAGCACGGGGGCGGCCGTCTGCAGTGTGCAAACACATGTCGGGTTTCCAATGGAAATCAATGGGAGACCAAGGGGTCTCTTCAGCGATGCAGGCAGGCAAGGGGGTGCTCCTCGGGGTAGCCACCACCTTGACAAGGGAGAGGGCCTCCTGGGGGTCACTCCTGCACTGGAGTTCCGACCTTCAGGTCCTGGGGGCTGCGGGTGCAGAGTCTTTGGGAAGCAGGCAGTCGCGGTCAGGGGGAGCCTCGGGATTCCCTCTGCAGGCGTCGCTGTGGGGGCTCAGGGGGGGCCACTCTGGCTACTCACAGTCTCGTAGTCGCCGGGGAGTCCTCCCTGAAGTGTTGTTTCTCCACAAGTCGAGCCGGGGGGCGTCGGGTGCAGAGTAGCAAGTCTCACGTTTCCGGCGGGAAACGCAGTTGTCTTGAAGTTGCTTCTTTGAAACAAAGTTGCAGTCTTGGGTGAACAGAGCCGCTGTCCTCGGGAGTTTCTTGGTCCTTCTAGAGCAGGGCAGTCCTCTGAGGATTCTGAGGTCGCTGGTCCTGGGGAAAGCGTCGCTGGAGCAGTGTCTTTAGAAGTGGGGAGACAGGCCGGTAGAGCTGGGGCCAAAGAAGTAGGTGTCTCCGTCTTCTTCTGCAGGACATTTCAGCTTAGCAGTCCTCTTCTTCTTAGGTTGCAGGAATCCGAGTTCCTTGGTTCTGGGGAGCCCTTAAACACTAAATTTAAGGGCGTGTTTAGGTCTGGGGGGTTAGTAGCCAATGGCTACTAGCCCGGAGGGTGGGTACACCCTCTTTGTGCCTCCTCCCTGAGGGGAGAGGGGCACATCCCTAATCCTATTGGGGGAATCCTCCATCTGCAAGATGGAGGATTTCTAAAAGTCAGAGTCACCTCAGCTCAGGACACCTTAGGGGCTGTCCTGACTGGCCAGTGACTCCTCCTTGTTTTTCTCATTATCTCTCCTGGACTTGCCGCCAAAAGTGGGGGCTGGGTCCAGGGGGCGGGCATCTCCACTAGCTGGAGTGCCCTGGGGCATTGTAACACGAAGCTTGAGCCTTTGAAGCTCACTGCTAGGGGTTACAGCTCCTGCAGGGGGGAGGTGTGAAGCACCTCCACCCAGAGCAGGCTTTGTTTCTGTCCTCAGAGAGCACAAAGGGTCTCACCGCATGGGGTCAGAAACTCGTCTCTCAGCAGCAGGCTGGCACAGACCAGTCAGTCCTGCATTGAACAATTGGGTAAAATGCAGGGGGCATCTCTAAGATGCCCTCTGTGTGCATTTTGTAATAAATTCAACACTGGCATCAGTGTGGGTTTATTATTCTGAGAAGTTTGATACCAAACTTCCCAGTATTCAGTGTAGCCATTATGGAGCTGTGGAGTTCGTTTTTGACAGACTCCCAGCCCATATACTCTTATGGCTACCCTGCACTTACAATGTCTAAGGTTTTGCTTAGACACTGTAGGGGCATAGTGCTCATGCACCTATGCCCTCACCTGTGGTATAGTGCACCCTGCCTTAGGGCTGTAAGGCCTGTTAGAGGGGTGACTTACCTGTGCCATAGGCAGTGTGAGGTTGGCTTGGCACCCTGAGGGGAGTGCCATGTCGACTTAGGCATTTTCTCCCCACCAGCACACACAAGCTGGCAAGCAGTGTGTCTGTGCTGAGTGAGGGGGTCCCTAGGGTGGCATAAGACATGCTGCAGCCCTTAGAGACCTTCCCTGGCATCAGGGCCCTTGGTACCAGGGGTACCAGTTACAAGGGACTTACCTGGGTGCCAGGGTTGTTCCAATTGTGGAGACAATGGTACATTTTAGGTGAAAGAACACTGGTGCTGGGGCCTGGTTAGCAGGGTCCCAGCACACTTCTCAGTCAAGTCAGCATCAGTATCGGGCAAAAAGTGGGGGGTAACTGCAACAGGGAGCCATTTCTTTACAGTGTCCATTGTGAGCGCGGCGGTATGTACTGCCAATGGTTTACTGCCGTTGAATGTCTGCCGTGGTGATTCGTGGGTCATAATGTGATGGGCGTTGTTCTGTTGGCATAACAGTGTGCGTTTTCATACCACCAGTTTATCACTGACCTTTGTTCTGGTGGATTTGTGTATGTGGCTAAATTCTGTTGGATTGGTGTGTATGTGTCATAATATGGTGAACGAATATCTGCTGCTGCAGCAGTAAGTTGGCGGCCGTCAGCGTGGTGGTAAGTGGGATTTACCGCCAATGTCATAATGAGGGCCAATATCCTAAGGTAAAATCATTCTCAGGGAAGAACCTTCTTACCATATTTAACATGTGCTGTGTCCCTGTCGGGCTGAAATCGAGCCTAGGTTCTAGCCACCCACAAACAGTGCTACTGATTGGTACTTTATTTTATGTGGCACTTTAAGCCTTAAATCTTCAGGATTTGGATTTTTGTTGTTTCTGTGTCATTTTGTGTTAGAAGCTGGGTTGTTTGAGGGAGGTGAAACCCGGCTCAAGGAACAGCCACAATGCTTGCCAGGCTGAACTACAAAAACATCACTAAGTTAACCTGTCCTTAAGCCTTTGGTAGCTGGCACAAAAGCAGTGAGGCTTAACTTATAGGCAATGTTTAAAAGTATTATGGTGCACTCAAACAGGTATAAAATGAGAACACAACAGAATAAAAATCCCATACCAATCTAGAAAAACTGAGTAAAATTAATACATTCTTTGACAACAAAACAACAACAATTTCAAAGATTTATGGTGAAGGTAGCACCTAAAAGCATAAAGGGACTGTAAAGGGGTTATTAGTTCCTTAGAGGCTCCCGCGCAGTTGGGGCCGATGGAGAAGTGCACCGGGGGGCACTTCAGAGAGTGTTGTGCTGCTGTGGCACAACGTAGAATGAAACAGGAAGAGGACGTGCAAGTGTTCGAGAAGGAGGGCGGCAGAAAAGAGTGCGCGGACGGGCAGAAGGAGAGAGACAACTGAACGATGCTGACAGGGAGAACAACAACGGCAAGAGGAAAGGAGAGGAGGCTGTGGAGAGCCACACACCGACAGAATTGAGGGAGGACGGCAGTGGCTGAGTTCACCTTTGGAATCCGACAAACCGCCACGTCCCTGGAGGGACATGGCTGGAGCAGGTACGTGCCCGTATACGGGCTGTGAGCACTTTTTGGGTAAACCAGATATACCGATGTGGGACGGGAGAAGAGAGTAATGAAAACGGGAGTACAATATCAACTTTAGTGAAAGGCAGGGAAAATATCTTTAATGCATTGACTATAAATCAAAATGTGCAAGTTCAAATAATCATTCCTGAAACTTGTTGTTTATAAGCACGCCCAACAATTCACTGGGGAAGAACCACCAATAGAGAGAACAGACATATCACAGAGGGTGCACAGTTATCTCACTTTCCTCCTCACACAACCTAACCCTACTACACGTAAATAAAGAATAAAACCCTCAGACTTGCTTCTTGTTTCTATGGGCCATATGTACGAACACTTTTTCCCATAGACACAGAATGGGTAAAAACCTTTGCTACATCTGGCCCTATGTCCTGTGTTTCCCCCTCATGCTCCGGAGTGTCATTCCAGGGATCCCGAAGAGTACCTGGAAGAAAATAAATTAGAGATCATTAAAAGGTGAAAGAGAAGGGAAAAAGAGACAGTACATTACAGAAGAAGGAATAAGAGAACTAAGAAAAAGAAGAAAAACGGGAAAACAGAAGAGAGACTGGAAAAGCAGAGATACAAAGAGGGCTTTTTGAAACCCTTCACCGAGCACTGGAAAGAGGGTAACCTAAAAACAAAAAAAATAAAGAAAAGTGCCACAGTCTATACTGTAACCCACATTCTTTACAGTGTGAGACCTTGAAAATGGACTGAAATAGAGAGAGGGGAGGTTTTTAATAGTCTAGCCCACTACAGGGACACTTTGCAGTTATCTGGTCAAGCAAGACTGGGTGAAAGTCACAATTTAAGGCTGATGTTGATTGAGAATTGGCAAGATTCAGAGACCAGGTTAGTGCCACTGAAATAGTTACCTCCTGATATCTAGAGGTAATCGTTCTGTTCATTGTGGAGGAGGCCAAGAGAAGCTGGGACAGTGTTGCAGATGGTCGTCACTGTATCACGAAGAACAGGCTGGGCATCTTAAAAAGTCATTGCTATAGCACAAAGATTCTGTTGGGCATTGCGGACGTCATTGCTGGAGATTCACGTCAGCAGCCACTGTGGGCATAGGGGGCAAGATCTTAATGCAAAGAGGCCCATTTGTAGTTGTGAAGAGCCCAAAATTTCAGGATTTCTTCTTTTCTTCAAGGAGGATGCCACATCTTGGAGGCACCGCTTGGGGATCAGGAACACACTCCAGCGGAGGCCAGCAGGGCTTAGACAGGTCTAGTTGCAGGTCCAGGCAGTTCCATGGCAGCAGGTCATCTGTGCAGTTACAGGGAGTCCTCTGGAGCTCGTTGTGCCCCTGTTGCTCAGAATTGGGGGTCAGCTAGCTGATCCTTTGAGTCACTTTAGCATGGGATGAAGGTTGAAGGTGCAATCTTTCTTCTCAGACAGTGGGGGAGGCCACAAGCAGCAAGGCAGTACTTTGGCACCCGGGCAGTCCTTCTTCTGTAGTATCTACAGGCCCAGGAGTGTACTGAAGAGT
Organism: Pleurodeles waltl; assembly: GCF_031143425.1. Taxonomy (NCBI): domain Eukaryota; kingdom Metazoa; phylum Chordata; class Amphibia; order Caudata; family Salamandridae; genus Pleurodeles; species Pleurodeles waltl. Next base: position 613,154,129 of record NC_090436.1, on the reverse strand, counting down.
GGGTCTAAGGGTCCCTTTTTATACTGGCACCCACTTTGAAGAGGAAGAAAGTTATGAATTCTTTCATGTAAAGAATTGTCTGGAATATCCTGTCTCTCTGTCCTGGTCCCTGTTTGTTTGCAGGTACAATGGGCTAGTGTGAAGTCCTTTGTGTGGAAGCTGAGGCAGTGTCTTTGAAGTGCAAGCGACAGCTCAGCTCCCTCATCAAGTCAGGATGGCCCATCCTGCTATCACCCTCGATTGTGTGCCTGTCTGGGAAAAATTTCAAAGGCCAACTACAACTCATCATGTGACCCAGGATGCAAGTTGCAGGTACCAAATTGTTAGGACAAAAAAATACCAACTTTCTCACCCTGCCCTCTGCACTGTTTATGGTCTATCCTAGGGATGACTTGTATGTATTAAAAAGGAAGGTTTAATTGTAAGTCTGAAACAGGTTTTAAATGGCTACTTAAGTGGGTGGCATAATAAGTACTGCAGGCCCACTAGTAGAACTTACAGGCCCTGGGTATATAGTTTATGATTTTACAAGAGACTTAGGCCCTCATTCTGACCTTGGCGGGCGGCGGAGGCCGCCCGCCAAAGTCCCGCCGTCAGGTTACCGTTCCGCGGTCGAAAGACCGCGGCGGTAATTCTGACTTTCCCGCTGGGCTGGCGGGCGGTCTCGTTCAGACCGCCAGCCAGCCCAGCGGGAAAGAGGCTTCCACGATGAAGCCGGCTCGGAATCGAGCCGGCGGAGTGGAAGCTGTGCGACGGGTGCAGTTGCACCCGTCGCGTATTTCACTATCTGCGCAGCAGACAGTGAAATACATGTAGGGGCCCTCTTACGGGGGCCCCTGCAATGCCCATGCCAGTGGCATGGGCACTGCAGGGGCCCCCAGGGGCCCCGCGACCCCCCCTACCGCCATCCGGATCTCGGCGGTCCGACCGCCGGGATCTGGATGGCGGTAGGGGGGGTCAGAATCCCCGCGGCGGTGCAGCAAGCTGCGCCGCCGCGGAGGATTCAATGGGGCCGCGGTACACTGGCGGGACCCCGCCAGTGGTGCCGGTCCGACCGCGGCTTTACCGCCGCGGTCGGAATCCCCATTGAAGCACCGCCGGCTTGTCGGCGGTGCTCCCGCGGTCCTCCGCTCTGGCGGTCAAAGACCGCCAGGGTCAGAATGAGGGCCTTACTAATATATTGAATATGCCAATTGGGAGTGCTCCTATTTTATCATCTTTACAAGAATGAGCACAAGCCCTTTGACACTGGTTATCAGAGACAGAATACACAGAGTCCTAGATACAACACGCATGATATCAGCAAAACAGGATGAGTGAAAGCAAAGCGTTTGGTGGGAAACCATGCCAAGGATTTCAGGTCAAAAATTTTGTTTACAATTGTTTCTCTAAATCGGACTAGTAGTTCTAAACGCTTTATACATTTCCTCAATGTTAGGCCCGTCTGCCCTATGTCATTTCTACCAGGGTTGAGCTCAGGTTTAAATCATTGAAAGCTTTGCCTGGACCGTATGTTTTTATTACATGTGGGGGACTCCCATCTTCCCCAACTAACAATTCACTTTCTTACAAAATTTAAGTATGTCTTTTTCTGAAATAGTATCAGCAATTACCTATCTACCTGCATCATCATTCCCCTGTTACAGTATCTCAACATTCAGAAACATGTAACAAAGAACGGCCAATCCACCTTTATGTCTAAAAACATACCTGATGACTCTTTGGTTAGTCTCTTGCAAAAAAGCCCTATTTTCATAATAAATAACTTTTGTCTTTTATCGGGATTCCCTAGAGCTTGGACATTCCAGTAGATAATGTTAAGCATGTAGAAATGTGAGATTAAAGCAGCAAATCTGACAATCTGGAATGACAAGAAGTACATAAATGTGATAATAATCATGAATCAAAAAAAGTAATGAATATCAAGAGTAAACATTTGAAAGAGTAGTAATAAACAGTCAGTGAAAACAGAAGGATGTATAGAAACATAAAAAAGAGAAAAAAATAGAAAACTAGATTAGTGCCCTTTTCCGAAAACAAATTATAGACAATGAACACGTCTGTTGACAGCATGCTACATGCAGTAGTTATTAAAAAATGACTTTGAAACAATTCCCTGTTAGGCCCTTTATTCTTGCCCCTCACTTCACTGATAATTCTTTCAACAATGAGTTTGAAAAACCTAAAGATAATCCAGAGCAGCAATGTAGCACTGTTTACATTTCATACGTTTAACTTTACCTTGCATTTCCTAATATTAGTTTATTTTTTCACAAGTTGTGCGTCTGTAGTCTTTCATGCAATATATCACTCTTGTATAGTGCATGCTGTGACCTGAGTCACCTTTAAGTATGTAGGTACATTCATGGTGTGGGTGGCTGCTTATGGTAGGGCACAATGGAGAGCTCTGTAGGTGAAGGCAAAGGAAAGGACAATTTCGAACAGTGCCTTTCGATGTGTTCATGGAATTATTGGCTACTTTGCTGAGCACAAAGAATGATGGCCATACATTTGCCAATTACAATTACACTTCTAGTTGAAAGTGTGTGAAGGAATGATAAAGATTCAGGATGTAGATTAAGTAAGCAGAAAAATGAATTTAAACGTTTCTGACAGAAGTATCAGGTGAGCGACCCCCGGCCTCTCCACTCTTCTTCACCCTCCATCAAACGCCTTCCATGGAATCTCTCATTCCAAAATTCCATTGAAGCTGCCAACACAATATATCCCAACCCTTAATAATGAAAAGCATTACACTCTATTAACAACATAATTATTAACTAATCTTTATAACTAAAACATTAAGAATTAAAAAAATGGTTACAAAAAAATCACTATTAATCAACATTAACAGAAAAGTAGAAAATTCCACATCCATGTCACATAAATAAGTCATCCAAGTACTATGCCAGATCGTCATATTTACCTGGTGATAATATCATCAAATCGTCTGATGAAGCACCTTGCATCGAAGGACCGTTTTTGCATCGAAGGACCGTTTAGGATGAGAACTTGATGCATCCTCACAAACCTTGTTGTCAACCTCACCGAAACATGTATGACCACATCCACTTTGTCACCTGGATTTACAATAAGTCTGTTCTTGTTCCGTACATGTCCATCACTGGTAGGTACAGCATGTAGCCACACCCGCAACAGGTGCACTGCACGAAAATACCTTGATCCACAATCGGACATATGAACGAATTTCTTAACCCATACCCAAATAACCTCACTCACTTCCACCACCATGTTGGTTGCACCACAATATCTGCCCAAAATGTTTTCCTGACATTTACCACTCACCCTAACTTTGAAGAATCAATATTGACATGCCCTATCCATTCTTACTCAACTTAGATCCTGGAACATGTCCCTAAGTCAGACAAAAGGAGTGGTGTCATTGGGTGTAAAATGTATACTCCATAAAATTTTACTGCTGGTACAATTGCAATTTAACTTATTGAATAATGTTAACTGTACTTGATCCTTCAGTGGGTGATACATTTCTCCATGAAACCATTGCTTCTAGGATGATATAAAGACATGCGAGTATAAAGTATGCCATATTCATCCAGGAATTTCTCCATCTCCACTGAAAGCAGTTGAGTATTATTATCAGTGACTACGTCATTGGGACACCCTTCCCTGCTAAAACATCCCGAACCACGACTCCATTAGAACGAAGTCGTATACAATGAAAGCGGAACAACGCTTTCGTTAACCACAACTTCGTTCTTCTGTGCCTTAACTATGCATGTGCTGAATAACTCACATGCATGGTTAAGGCACAGAAGAAGGGAGTCGGCTTCGGAGGAGGACGTGGTCAGGTAAGTGGGGCTGCGGCCGTTTTAGTGGTGGAGGTGGGGTTTGGGGTATTTTTAGTTTTTAGGGTCGGGCAGTTTAGGTTTTAGGGGATGGGGGTTGCAGTAGTTTTAGGGGTGAGGGTCAGGGTACTTTTAGTTTTTAGGGGTGGGGTTGGGGGATCGGGTAGTTTAGGTTTTAGGGTGGTGGGGGTTGCTGTAGATTTAGGAGTGGGAAGTCTGGGTAGTTTAGGTTTTCAGGGGTTGAGGGGTCACAGTACTTTTAGAGGCGGGGTGGGGTATTTTTTAGCTTTAGGGGAGCGGGTCGGGGTCATTTAGGTTTTAGAGGGTGGATGGGTCACGGTAGTTTTAGGGGTGGGGGATCAGGGTACTTTTTCTTTTTAGGGGCAGGGTGGGGGGTCAGGATAGTTTTGGTTTTTGGGGGGTGGAGGGTTGCGGTAGCTTTAGGGGTGGGAGGTCAGGGTAGTTTAGGTTTATAGGGGTGGGGAGTTGCAGTAGTTTTAGGTGTGGGGGGTCGGGGTAGTTTAGGTTTATGGGGGTCGCAGTAGTTTTAGGGGTGGGGGTCGGGGTATTTTTAGTTTTAGGGGCGGGATGGGGGGACCAGGGTAGTTTAGGTATTGGGAGGGTCGCTGTAGTTTTAGGGGCAGGGTGGGTGGGTTGGGCTATAAGGTTTAGAGGAGGGGTCACAGTAATCAGGTAAGTGGGGCAGGGTTGGGGGTAGTTTTAGTGGTGGGATACTTTTAATTTTTTAGGGACAGACGTGGGGGGTCGGGTAGTTTTATGGGCGGGGGTGGGGGTTAGGGTAGTTTAGGTTTCAGGGGATGGGGTTGCAGTAGTTTTAGGGGTGGGGGTCAGGGTACTTTTAGATTTTAGGGGCGGGGTTGGGGGTCAGGGTAGTTTAGGTTTTAGGGTGGTGGGGGTTGTGGTAGATTTAGGAGTGGGAAGTCAGGGTAGTTTAGGTTTTGGGGTGGAAGGGTCACGGTACTTTTAGGGGCGGGTGGGGTATTTTTTGTTTTTAGGGGAGGGGGGTCGGGGTCGTTTAGGTTTTAGGGGTGGAGGGGTTGTGGTAGTTTTAGGGGTGGGGGGTCAGGATATTTTTTATTTTTATGGATCAAATCTGTTTATTGGATTTTCAATTAAAGAACATCGCGTACGCAACACATCAGAATAGTACAATTACATTAATAGACAGCTTACTCCATGCGCAGCGGCAGAAAACCTTAATACAAAATACAACTTTGTTTCCCCACAGCTGGCATGTAATACAAAAATCAAGTGGTCCCAGGCCCCGTTACAGTACAATCCTGGCCCTATGTATACATCTCTAATGCGGGTTCACCCCCATTCACTCAATTCAAGTTCAGAACCCTCAAATAGGTCGGACATGTCAATTCTGAAAACTCCCCAGACAGAATTTGTAAGAATGGTTGCCAAAGTTCTTTAAAGTCCCCACCCCGCTGCCATGAAGTCAAAGTAAGCTTTTCCATAGCGAGGATAAACCAGAGCTTATGTAGCCATGAAATTACTGTCGGAATCTGGTCAGTCCCCCACACGGATAGCAACAGCTGTATTGCCGCTTTTAAAGCTAAGGCCATCTGCAGTCCCTTCAATGATCTCAGGGGGAAAGTGAGAGGGTTGGGAAGGCCCAGCAAAATATATGCTGGGAATCTAGGGATCTGAGTGTCAAACGCTGTGTCGATAATGTCTATTATGTTCTCCCAATACCAATGGAGTTTGGGGCAATGCCATAGTAAATGAACAAGCGACCCCCCTCCCCCATACCCCCTTCAGCAGAGGCTAGATTTAGCGGGATCCCAAGCATGAGTCCTTGCTGGGGTGTAGTACCAGGAGGAGGCCACTTTATAGGCTGTCTCTGTACCTGCTGCATTGTAAGCTGTGTGATGCGCCCTGTAGAAAATACTCTCCCACTCCTAGTCTGAGAGCTCTCTCTCCAGTTCCCTCTCCCACCGCAGTTGACCCTTAGTCTTAGGCGGACGGGCCTCCCCCTGCAGGAGAGCGTAGAGCTCAGAAATCACGCGCTTGTCGCCCTTTTTCATTAGAATCCATTTTTCAAACGGTGTTAACGGCCTATCTATTAATATCCTATTGGCTGGTAGCAGGGCCCAGTGTCGTATTTGATAATACATCATCCTGTCAGCCTAGGCTAAGCCGTATGTCTCCCTCAGTTGGTCAAAGGGAATCACCCCCTGCTCATCGAATTGATATCCCACCCTTTTACAGCCCCCCTCATGCCATCGACGTAGTGCCTCCGACTGAAGACCCGGACCAAAATCAGGGTTCGCACCCAAGGGAGTCATCGGGGACGGGAAGGTCGTCAAACCCACCCGCTGGCCACCCGGTCCCACACCCTCATCAAAACCTCTGTGACCGGGGATACATACAACCCAGCGCTCTGTGACGGCGCCTAAGCCAGGGTTCCTTCCATATGTGAGAGCCAACCACTGCCTGGTCCATAAAGCAATTGTGCTGCTTGGAAGTATCGCAGGAGGCAGGGGACAGCTAGCCCGCCCTCCTGCCTAGGGCGGTACAGCACCCAGCACGGTAGCCGCGTCGCTTTCCCTTCCCATATAAATCTTAGAACCGCTGTTTGGAGGGTTACTATCGTTCGCGGTGGGGGCTCTAGCGGAAGAGCCTGAAACACATACAGTATATGTGGTAGGATGGTCATCTTCACTGCTGCCACCCTACCCAACCAAGACAGTTTAAGTCTCCCCCATGTTTCTAAATCATGCTGAACCTCCCGGGTTAGTTTCGTGTAATTCAACGACGCCGTACGGGTGACCGTGGAGCCCAACTCGATCCCCAAGTACGGAAGCCCCGAGGAAGACCATATAAAATGGAATCGGGCCTTCAGATCCCTTTCATGCTCAGCACTGATAAACTTGCCCATAGCCTGCGACTTTAGCATGTTCCTCCGGAATCCCGAGACCCGTCCAAATTCCTCTATTACACCCATTAGCACCGGCAGTGAGGTCGCAGGCTCCCCCAAAGTAAGAATGACGTCATCCGCATATAACGATATGATATGCTCATCTCCCCCGAACTTCACGCCCGTGATCTGAGGGTTGTCCCGGAGCCTCTGCGCCATAGGCTCCATATAAAGCGTGAACAAGAGGGGCGAAAGCGGGTCCCCCTGCTGGGTCCCTCTTTGAACTGAAAATGGTAAAGAGAGTGTCCCGTTAACTCGGACCGCCCCCGAGGCGCCTGATCGATGCAGCAAATCCATGGCATGAAACCTGGGCCCAGCCCGAAGCGCTCTAGCACCTTGAACAAGTATGGCCAATGAACCCTATTGAACGCCTTTTCAGTATCGATAGATAGGAAGAGCGCCTCCCTACGCGAGCGTTCAGTTTTATCCGATAGGTGAAGCAGTCGCTTGGTATTATCACTACACTGCCTATGCGGTATAAATCCCGCTTGATCGGGATCCACAAGCCCCGGCATATAATAGTTGAGGTGATGTGCCAAAATGCCCGTGAACAATTTGGCATCAATATTCAAGAGGGAGATCGGCCTGTATGAGGCGCATTCTTCGGGGTCCTTCCCCGGCTTCGGGATAACCACGATAGTAGCATCTAACATGCTAGGCGTGAGCACCCCTGTGTGTCGAAAGGAGTTAAAGAGTCACACTAAAGCGGGTACAAGTTGCATACAGAAGGACTTGTAAAAAAGTGCAGAGAAACCATCTGGCCAGGTGACTTCCTGGTCTGCAACCGCGCAATTGCTGATATAACCTCCTCTGCCCTTATAGGCTGATCTAACGAAGTCAACTCCCTCTCAGTCAAGGGAGTAATTGCTATACCCTCTAAGAAGGACTCCGGAGTTGAGGTATCGGGCTCCTCGGCCCCATATAGTCCCCAATAGAATTCCGCAAAAGCCTCCGCTATTTGGTCACTCGTACGCGCTTCCGCTCCCGAAGGAGAGCGAACCAGTTTTATCATTGACGCCGCGCGCTGCACTCTCAACCTATGTGCCAGTAGCTTCCCGCATTTATTACTTCCCGCATAGTACTTATGTTTAAGGCAGTCTACCGCATACTCTGCCCTGTCCCAGTCCAACCTCCTCAGCTGCTTCCTAACTTTCTCAAGCTCTCGCCATATTCTGGGTGCACCGGTGTGCTTGTGTGAATGCTCCAACACCCTCACTCGCTGCTCTAAGTCCTCTCTGATTCGTCTCCTTGCCTTATTGTCCCTAGCAGAAAGCGACCTCACCTCGCCCCTCAGCACAGCCTTCAGTGCCTCCCACAGCGTTGCAATGCTTGTTGTCCAATCATCGTTAAAGCTGAGATAGTCTATTATTGCCCTTCGAATCGCCTCTAACGTTGCACCATTATGAAGCATCGAGTCCCTAAATCGCCACCCCGATGCGCCTACGCGCTCCATATTCATGTGAATCTCAACTGTAACCGGGGCGTGATCTGACAAGGCTGGCGGCTCAATCACTGAGCCCCTGACCCGGGGGAGAAGCTCCTGTGATGCCAAAAAAAGGTCCAACCTAGCGTATGTTTTAGTCGCTGCTGAATAAAAGGAATAGTCTCTAAACGTGGGGTGCGCACTCCTCCACACATCCACCAGACCACATTCACTCAGCCACTGACGACCAGCCACCGTCAAAGACCCTGTCTGCCCATACCGGTGACCTGAACGGTCCAGGTCCCCGTCCATCACCAAATTAAAATCTCCCCCCAGCAGGACGGCACCATCAGGGGATTGCAGCAGCGGGGTCAGAGCCTGTTTTAGGAATTTCCTGCTGGGAGTTAGGCGCATATAGGGAAGCAATCGTGAAAGAAAAAAACCCCAGTCTCAATCTCATGGCTAGAGGCCTCCCTGGAACCTCGTGCAGTTTTGATATCACTTCCCCAGGGAATGAGCGCGCTAGAGGTATCGCCACCCCTGCATGCTTTGATGGTAACGAAGACCAGAACTGCCTGGGGAACCACTTAGAGCGCATACGATAAGTATCTTTTGAGACAAGGTGCGTCTCCTGCAAAAGGCATATATGACTCCCCGATCTCTCTAAGGCAGACAAGATGGCCAGCCTCTTGGTAGGGTTATTGAGCCCCCGGACATTCAAGCTTGTACATTTAATAATCATATCCTATAATGAGGGCAGCAAGCAAGAAGGAAGGGAGCACGCAAGCGGACCACACTCTGTATCAAGATCTTGACCACCTTTAACACCCGGGCCTGAGAATATTTCTACAAAGAGCCAGTATCGCAGGGAAACCCAACAACATTCAACTAATACGCACAACAGGTGCATAGAACACAGAAGTCTTCGAACGTACATCTTCGCGAGGTAAAGTCTCCACGGGGCATTATATCCAACCATGTTTAGTAACCAGGTCCATCGCCCCCGCCGCCCCGACCCTCTTCGACGATCAGCATGTTGTTAGCAGCAAGGCCAAAAGCAATCCGGGGCACCCCCGGCTCCCTTCCCTAAGCTGAAGTTCCGGCGGCCACGCTGTTCAAGACAGATTCTCTCTCCGACCTCAGCTCCGAGGCAGTTGGGCGTTGCAGCTTCCTTCTTTTCTCTTTCCGCCGCCAACGCGGACGACCCCCCACAGACAGGGTCGCCATCTCACTCGCCTCTTGGCCCATATCCTCCAGACCCAAGATACGGCTTGCTTCCAAAATGGATTTCACCTGCTGGAGCTGCTCCTCCCGGCGGAAGACCAAGCGGAATGGGTGGCCCCAAGAATAGGACACATTGTGCGCTCGCCAGTGATCCGTGATCGGTCTAAATTCTCTCCGCCTCTGCAGAGTCCGCACAGATAGGTCATGAAATAGTTAGAGCTCATGCCCTCGAAAAAGTAACTGCTGAAGATTGCGGGCCCGCTGTAGGATCTTTTCTTTAAGAACAAAGTTATGGAGACAGGCTAGGATGTCCGGACGGCAGTCTCCAGGGCCACCAGCGCGTCCGACGCGATGAACTCTATCCAGGACCGCCTCCTGTGTCTAGTCCGGGCCAAGCAGAGAGCGAAACAGGCTCGCCACATAGTACCCAATGTCCTCCTTTTCAGCACCCATCAGAGCCCCTCTGATACAAATATTTTGTCTCCTCAAGCGGTTTTCCAAATCCTCAACTGCTATCTGGAGGAGAACCTGCTGCTCTCGGAGGCGAACTACCTCCTGTTGCAGGCCCGCCACTTCTTCTCCACAAGGGATCTCACCATCTTCCAGCTGTGAAACTCGCTCTCCCAAGAAGGTAACCTCCCCTCGCAACTCCTTCACCTCCTGTGATATGTCCCTACGCAGCTCTTGGATATCGCTCCGTAGCTAATCAAACAGGGAAGTCAAAAAGCCCTTCGTAACGGGTGAACTCTCATCTGGGTCTGTCTCCACCCAACCCTCCAGGGCCTTCGCCGCAGGTAAGTCCTCCGCCATACCCCCGATATCAGGCGGGCCCCTGTAAGCATTTCTCGAACTGAGCGCTCACGCTTGGATTTAGACGTCGCCATGGCACACCGGCCTAATCTCGGTTCGCCGGATCAGTCCTGAAGGTCCCTCCAGAGTCCCTGTCTGAGACTGATCACCAAATGCCGCCGTGTCAGAGACCGCGCCTGGGCCCAGCACCTAGAAGGCACCGCCTGCAAAGCTCCGCTTTAACTGCCTCTTCCACCGTATAAACGGGCCCACACTTAATTGAACTCCCGGTGAGAAGGTGCAGCAGTATTGGGGCAAAGCGGCAGAGCCGCCCGTCTTCTATCGGGCCTCGATCTTTTACTCTGCCCCGCGTATGGGCGCCAGGGTGGGGGTGCCAGCCTCCAGCCCCTGATCGAGTTCCACGTGCGGGGGCGCCCCCCACAGCCAAAGCGCCCGAGCGTCCTAGGGCAAAAGCCCCCGCCGCGGTCCCACTGCTCCCGGGCCCAAACTGAGCCCTCCAGGCCCTCGAACTCCCCAGCGTCGAGCTCAGAAGGCCGCCGGGGGAGGGCCCGCCTTGTGGCCCAGGCCGCCTCCCACGCCGCTCCGCGGCCCGATAAAATTTTGGGGCCGACCGCTGCTCTCACCGTGGGAGCAGCACAGCTCACCTCAGGGCCTCCGCCGGGCAGCACAAAGCCCACGAGAGCACTCCACACTTCGGGGGGGGCCTCCAGGCGTCCCCCCGCCGGGCCGAACAGCAGTTTTCCGGGCCGGGGTGGCGGAGCTCGGGCGGGCACGTCCTAGGGCGCCGCCATATTGGACACGGCCCCCTATTTTTCTTTTTAGGGGCGGGGTGGGGGTTGTGATAGTTTAGGTTTTTGTGGGGTGAAGGGTTGCAGGAGCTTTAGGGGTGGAAGGTCAGGGTAGTTTAGGTTTATAGGGGTGGGGGTTGCAGTAGTTTTGGGTGTGGGGGGTCGGGGTAGTTTAGGTTTATGGGGGTAGCAGTAATTTTAGGGGTGGGGGTGGGGGGTCGGGGTATTTTTAGTTTTATGGGTGGGATGGGGGACCAGTGTAGTTTAGGTTTTGGGAGGGTCGCTGTGGTTTTAGGGGCAGGGTCGGGGAGTTGGGCTATAAGGTATAGAGGGGGGGTCACAGTAGTCAGGTAAGTGGGGCAGTGTTGGGGTAGTTTTAGTGGTGGGGTACTTTTAATTTTTTAGGGGCAGATGTGGGGGGTTGGGTAGTTTTATGGGTGGGTGGGGTTAGGGTAGTTTAGGTTTTAGGAGAGTGGGGTTGCAGTAGTTTTAGGGGTGGGGTGGGGTGGGCGGTCGGGGTATTTTTAGTTTTTAGGGGCGGGGTGGAGGGGGTCAGGGTAGTTTAAGTTTTAGGGGGTAGAGGGTGGCTGTAGTTTTAGGGGCGGGGTAGTTTAAGTTTTAGGAGTGGGAGTCAGGGTAGTGGGGTAGGGGTAGAATTGTTTTTAGGGGCGGGGTGGGGGATTTGAGTACGATTGTTTTAGGGATGGGTGCGCATGCTGGAACTACGCATGCCGTTCCATGAATGCCTTTACCAGGAATGCATTTACAACGAAAAATCGTTGTTAAGACATTCGTGGTAACAACGCGGTCGTTGCTCCGACTGAGTTGTTTAGGCATGCGTGGTTCCAGCATTCATTGTTCAGACTTATATTACTGCTAAAAACATTTACCAAAGAATCAATAATGGTGTGAGTCTCAACATTGTTCATGAATGCAACTCCAGACCATTTAGATGGATGACCAATAATCACAATAGCTTATTTGGGACCATCCCCTGGAACTTTAAAAGTACCAGAGATGTCCAAACCCAGCTTGGATGAAGGTGACTTGTCCACCTTCATAGGAATCACAAAGGACAGTTTGGTAGAATGGCTCTTGTCACTTGTAACACCATTTTCATGATCTCTTTCAAAGGTTTCCACTGCTTTATCAACACTTGGCCAGCAAAATTCCTCCCTAACTATATGTTTAATTGCATGTATGCTTGAATACACCTCCCAGACAATCTCAAGCACTTTCTTTTGCAAATTGGCTGACACCATCATCTGTTCAATCCTTTGTACCACTCTTTCATCATTTGTCAACTCTGATGCCACGTGCATATAAGGAATAAATTAAATTTTCACGTTTTTAGGGTCAAACCTTTTCAATAAATATTCTGGCCTGGGACAAAACAGCATCTTGATTCAAGGCATCCCTCCAGTCATGCTCTGAAGTTGCGCAATTGGATAACACCAACACACAACCACCTCATCACCAGTAACGTCATCATCTACATCCAAAGGCAATCTGAATAAAAATTCTGCTCCTACATTTTTTCTCCCTGGAACATATTCTATCCAGTAACGGTATTCCTGTAACCGCTATTGCCATTTGAAAGTTCTGGGTATGGACCTAGCTCCTCCCATTGTACTAAACAAATCTACTAATGGTTTATCAGTATGCAAAATAATGGGAATTTTCCACACAAAAGTTAAAAAATGTTGTGTACGCCGTCACAGAGCCATCACCTCCTTATCTATGGTGGAGTCTGTCAATTGTGATCCTCACGACGCTCTAGAGGCAAATTGAATTGTTTCTTCTCTTCCATTTCCCTCTTTTTAAGTAACACACACCCAAACCATCACTATAAATGCACATTCTTTCATCACAAATTCTCTCAATGGTGCAGTTATCTGTGCAAAATGTGGAACACATTTGGGATAGTAATCGATTAACTACAGGTATGATTTCTTGTTAGTAGGGACCAGGGCATTTTCAATAGCTTAGATCATTTTTTCCTTAGACTCTGTGCCTTTACCACTAATATGATAGCTTAGATAATCAACGCCACTAGCTTCAAATTTGCATTTACCTGCATGTTAATCCTTTTTCTTTCAATATTAACACTATACACACTCTCTCATTATGCTCAACCTTGTAATCACCAGACACCAGTATGTCATCTTGGAAATATAACACTGCCGCTTGTCCTTGAAACATTAGCATCATAAACCTTTAAAACAATTAGGAGGTCAACACCAGACCCAAAAGCATCTTTTTACAATGAAAGGCCCCTCTGGGGTAATAAGAGATGTGAGGTGCTTGGAATTCTCAGTTAGGGCTATTTGATGATATGTTGCAGTCATATCAAGGGTAGTTAAAAGTTTACCCCCTTTCAATGTACACAGCATGTCCTTAATGTTGGGAAGTTGTTGTGATTTAAATCAAGCAATCTACACATAACCTTAATGTATGCTCAGATTTGCGTGCTATTTTAATTGATGCCAACCACTCAGAGCTTTCAATTTACTCAATGATGTCAAGTTCACACAATTGGGTTCTTTCCCTCTTAACTTTATGGTACTTTGCAAACCTCATGCACCACAGGTGTAGCATTGAATTGTAGCACAATCTGGTGCTGAAACCACTTAATTTACCCAATTTATCATATCACCAAATACATCAGGAAAGTCTTGAATCCAATGCATGTTGGATGCTATATTTATGCAATACTCAGTTTTCCCAATCAATAGCTTTGTTTTAGAAATAACTCGATCCTGCTGGTTATGATCTAGAATTATATCTAATTCACCTTGATCATTCCAACTTAATAGATTTGATTCAAACTTGGCCACATAAACACTGCCTCAATGATTTTGTTCCAAACTTCTAGTTGACCATCATATTCCCCTTCAACATCAATCTTGGTTCCACTATAAGCAAATAGATTTACATTAAAAGGTCACAATTCTGGGAATTGTGCTTTATTAAACAACTCCGAACAAACAATGGTGAAAGGAGAACCTGAATTTGCCATCATTTAAATTACGGCACCATTTAAACAAATGTCAAAATTAGGAGGTTTCCTCTTTATGTTGAAAACAAAGTTCTTGCAAAACCCATCCTCGAGTACCATTTCATGTTTTTCTTGATTAGTCACACTGAAGACAAACATCAATGTCATCCAAGTCCTGAGCATCTCCTTTCCCAGTGCTCAAAACAAGGGAATTGCGTGACATGAGAAACACCCTGGTATAATGGGCTTTCTTGTTGCACCTGAAGCACATTTTGAATAAGGCTGGACAGATTTTAGCAGCAGATGCGTTTTTTTTCTACCACATGTGAACACACTATAATACTTTTTCTGATCAACAATGTCTCCATTCTGATTCTCTTTCCATTTATCTGTATTAGAAGTCTTAGAATCAATGGAATAAATAAAAACATTTTTTTTCATCTTGTAACCTCTCCACACATATTCTTGTCATTTGGGAGCTGATATTTGCTTGAAGTATTCATCTTTTTCTTCTACAGCCTTGGCAATCTTATTGGCAGATTCCAAATCTGGATTGTCTGTAGACAGTAATCGTTCTTGTATCTTTCTACTGCACAATTCCTCATTTAACTAGCCACGAATAATTTTTTTCATGCATATCGCAATAACACATGCCGATGTTTGGAATGCTGACACAAAATCATCCATATATTCACCTTGCTTTTGTGGCGTTTGCAGGAACTTGTGCCTTTCAAACACTACATTCTTATTTATTAAAAAAACACTTGTCTAAAGCTTGAATTATAGCTCTGTATTCATCAATTACATGTGTTGGAACTTGTTTGCCAGCTTCACTTAGGTAAGTGTGTACTCTTACCTCAACTAAAGGCAACATTTTTAGAATCGTTCTGCCCTCAGTGCCCAAATTGTATATCAACAGAGCCTTCCTTTTTATTGGTGAATGTGTCACCATCCACTGCATCTAAGTACGCTTCAAATGATTCCTTCCATCATGTCCGCTCCAAAGGCCGGTTGCCAGGCATTACCAAAAATGATAATGAAGGAGAAATAGCATACAATCACCTGCATGCGTAGTGATGGCTGTCAGAAAGTGGATTATTGGTGAGGGCAAATAAGTACCTACAGTTAGCAAAAGCCCACTAACCTCCACTTAGGTCCAGTTAGGTCTCAATAAATTAAACACAGCTAAACCCTTGGTAGCTTGGCAATGAGCGACAAGGCTTAACTTAGGAGACAAATGTGTAAAGCATTTAAAATTCACAAAACAGTAAATAAATAAAACACAAAACACAATACCAATTTATAAAAATAGATTTTATTTTTACCTTTTAAATGACACCAAGACAAATAAAATCAGATGAGGGGAACCAGAGAAATACATTTTTAAAGAATTCGTGTTTTTTAGCACCTAGAAACAAATACGCCAATCTGGTCATCTGGTCGCACTCGACCTGGGCAAAGTCAAAGTTTAAGGCCGACTGCGATGGAGCCCTGCTTGGCTACAGCAAGAGGGAGGCCTTGGTCAAAAGTTTACCTTCAGACTTAGTCGTTTTTTTAAAGATATTCTTCAGTGGGACGAAGTTGCCAGTCCGATCCGAGCTCCCTGGAGCCCTTCCTCGGATAAGCATCGCTGGAGCCCCTGTTGAAGATTTCTACATTCGGACTTAGACGATTTTTCGAGATGAAAATCATTCAACCGGGCCAAACCTGAATCTTGATCCGACATCCCTGCAGCCCTCTTCGGATACACTGCTCGGGAGGTCCTGTTCAACATTCTACATTCGGACTTAGGCTCTCATTATGAACTTGCCAGCAATCACTGCCAACCGTTGTGCTGTCTGTGAACAAAAGACCGCCAGAGGCCGTTAACTGCACCCCGCCGTATAATGATGCCAAAAAGACAAACCTCCAAAAATCTTGCAACCTCCATCCAATACCAGGGCCAATGACGGTGGGAAGGCAGTACTCCCCACCCTGCCACCACCATGCAGAAAAATCTCCCGCCCACCAAATAATGATGCACAAATCAGCTTGGCGGACAGTGAATGTCGAACGACCATTGACGGTGCAGACTGCCAAGGACAGCAATGGGACCTTCCAACTACAAATGCACACATTGGCAAGTTCGAAAACCACACATCTGACACAGATCCACAACACTTTAAAACACACACATACACACCCCACAATCCTTTGCAATGCCAATAGCACAACAGATATTGACAAAACAACATGCATACACTGATATAACCATCACACAAGTCACACACACAAATATACCACCAAAACACATACATATCACAACCACCATCACAAGCCACACACCCAACCACACAACAGCACCCTCACCAATACACCTACAACACACCACCCACAACACACACCATGGCACCCCATAAGCACCCCTGCTCCACAGACAGGGAGCTAAGGACCATGGTGGACTAAATATTCAGGGTTGAGCCACACCTATTCGGGGCACAGGTGCAGCAGACACCCATGGCCAGGGAGATGGAGCTATGGCAGACGATTGTCAACAAAGTCAACACAGTGGGAAACCATCCACACACAAGGGACGACATCAGGAAGAGAGGGAACGACCTGCACGGGAAGGTTCGGTCCATGGCATCCAGGAACAACATCGCCGTCCAGAAGACTTGTGATGGTCCCCCACCTCCTCTTCCTGAATACACTGACTGGGAGGAGAAGGTCCTGGATATCCTGCACCCGGAGGGCCTCACCGGACTCACTGGAGGACTGGACTCGGGTAAGTCAACTACAATACCTTAACAGTCACCTCACCTATAATGTATGTATCACCCCATTCCTCTCACTACCACCACGATCCCATCCCCTACCCAGTCCACAACACCCACACACTCACATTAAAGTCCCCTGCATGCCCACAATCCCCCACACAAATCAATATCCAGCCCCCTGTGCACAGTCACCAACCCCTGCATTGAATCCTAGTGGCACTACACCACCCAGAATGCACCACCACCCCCTCAAAAAATGCATCTAAATTTACACGAAGGGACCTTGCATGCCACTATATGGGAATTTACCCATCTATTAGTGCTGACCAGTGCTGCAATTGACAAAAAAGTACAGGACACCCACTTCTCTATTCCCTCACACACATGCACCACCACCCATGCCACCCGGGGATGGAGACGTCAAGGAGTTCCAGTCCTCCATCTGAAGATGGAGGCCCCACTAAGGAGACTGCAAAGGGATGTCTGGACACAGAGGAAATCCCTGGCCCATCCCACACCCCTGGACAGTCGCCCTCCAGAACCCCCACCCAGGACACCACTGACACCCCTACCACTCAGCCACCACCATCATCTCTTGCCAAATGACCTCACACCAGTGTCACTAGGCCACGGACTGGCTGCTCACATGTACAGAGGCCAGAGTCTCCACCCACCAACAGGCAGGAGGATGAAGGGCCAACTGCAAGTGTCTGAAGTGTGTCACTCTGTACATACCATTGCGTGCACTGGTATCTGCCACTTCAGTCATGATTTTGCATTTTCACTGGTAAAGGACACCACAGTACTTATTACATGAGTCAGACTGAAACAATGCAATGAAGACATCAGCATCATAGAACAGTACCTGAGAGTCACTGGAAGTATAAGTGGATTAGCTGGGATCTTCTCCGTCTTCTTCCTCACCATCACTTTCATCCCTCCTCTGAGGTTGCAGGGTTGGTTGGACAGCACCCTCCTCTTCCAGAAGTGGGATAGCTTTTGTCACAACCAAGTTGAGCAGCATGCAGCAGCCCACCACTATCTTACACACCTTGTCAGGGACATAGCACAGGGATTCTCCAGAGATGGAGGCAACAAAATCTTGCTTTCAGGAGTCCTGTGGTGCGCTCTATCACCCTCCTAGTATGACCATGGGCCTCATTATAATTCCTCTCTGCATCTGTCCTGGGATTCTTCACAGGTATCAGTAGCCATTACATGTTGGAGTAGACAGAATCCCCTGCAAAAGTGGGTGAAAGAGGACTTAAACACACACATTTTACTTGCGTACACCCTGGCTGTCAGCTATGTAACTGATCCAGTGTCATACACACTCACCTATGAGCCAAGCTCTGTCCCCCTGTACTTGTCCCATCATGTGTGGCACACTGCTGTTTCTCAGGACAAATGATTCATGGACTGATCATGGGAACCTTGCATTGACATGGAAATGTATTGATCAGCAGTACACACCAATTGGACATGCATGGAGTGATAGTTCTCACGATTCTGATACACCTGTTCATTCACTCTTGGGGGTATGAGCGCTATGTGGGTTCCACCTGTCACATGGGGGGATATTAGCAAGGGCATAGAATCCAGATTTGAGTGCGCTGAGATCAGCCCTTTGGGGAAACTGGACATAACTTTGCAAGTGTTGAACAAATGCATCCAGGAAACTGGACAGAATGCGGCTGAACATTGGCTGAGATACCCCTGCAGCCATGCCCACTGTTACTTGAAATGAGCCTGTGGCCAAAAAATGGAGCACAGATAGCACCTGCACAGTTGTAGGTATGGCATACTGATTCTGATTGGCCAGCTTCAGAACAGGATCCATTACTGCACAGAGGTCAAGGATTTTAGCTCAATTAACTTGGTAAGTTATGATGATGAGACATTCCTCCATGGTGGTCAGATCTACTAGGGGTCTGTAAACAGATGGGGCTCTCCCTCGCCACATGGGGCTGTACCTATGGGAGATGAAGGAACACATTTTGACATTTCTACAATGCGACACATAGGTAACGCACACAAACACAAAGAATTAGGTAGTCCATCAGGCTACTGTGTGATGAGGTTTCTCACTCATAATGGCATCACAGTGTAGACACACTTCCAACCATGAGTACATGAAGGGAACCAGTTCTCATGTCAGTAATCTATGAATGGTAGAGTGAATGGGGCCAGGGATGAGGCCCCCGGCCAGGCTATGGAGATGTGGTGAAAGTATAATGGCAGCCTCCTGCCATCCAGGTATTGTAGTGTGGAAGTGACTTCATTCCGCTGGCGTTAGTCGTCATGGCAGTAGGCGGTGTTCACTGCCGTGCACCTCATCATTGGATTACATGGATGTCAATGGGGAACCTGGGCCAATCATGATCGCCGCCGGCGATAACGGTTCACACCGCCGCTGTATCTACCGCCATTTCGACAGACACTTGACACTTGACTCCTGCATTACGTGAAGGGAATGACTCCACTGTGTGTACTGCTGTGTCCTGACTCTGGTCCCTGAGATGGCGCGTGTGACAGGGGAATGGTCCCCGGCCTTCACCGCGGAGGAGCTTAAAAAGCTGGTGGACAGGTTCATACCCCTGTATGGGAAGTTATATGGGTGACCAGACGAGCAGGTGAGTTACTATCTGTCCTCCTTAGATGTGTGTGATTGTGTCAGATGCCTGTATGCGTTTTTGTTCACTGTGTGAATACTCACCAATAGTGTGTCTAGTAGTTTCTGCTTGTTCATTTGCAAGTCTCCATGGGCCATGTCAGTATGAACGAGCATGGCATTTGCGTAGGGGGCAGCCATACTGACGTCTGTTTCTTTACTCTGTGTGTCCCATGCAGGCAGCGCCCATCAGAAGAGGGGACTGTGGCAAGCCACCACCAAGGAAGTGCAGACCGTGGGGGTCTACAACTGGTGGAGCACCCACTGCAGGAAGCGGTGGGAAGACCTGAGGCGCTGGGCCAAGAAGACTGGAGAGGCCCAGCTGGGGAAGGCCTCCCAATGAGAAAAGGGTGCCTGTCGGACCCTAACCCCCCCAATGGCCCGCATTCTGGCAGTGGCATATCTGGATTTGGATGGGCGCTTGAAGGCAGCACATCAGCCACAAGGGGGTGAGTGCCAACACTGTTGTGATGCCACTGTGATGAGTGTTGTTAGATGCTAAGCTTTGCATGTATTGTAGTGTCAGGCACATAGACAGTTGTGTCCCTGCAGTCCTGCCCCCCTCCATGGCCATGGGATAGTGTCATAGCTAATTTTGGCAGGGTCAGTAGGCCTGTGAGGGGTCCCCAAATGTTGCCTCATGAATTTGTAGGTGTGTTGGCTTGGCATAGTCTCTCATGGGTTCCCTTCACAAAGTGTATCAGAGAAGTGGTTCAGGATGTGAATCTAGTATAATCTGGGGTCATGCCTACTAGTCATGAGCACATTCATAACATGTGTTGTGTCTAATGAGGGTTAGTGCCTGAGCTGGATGGGAGTGTATGTGTCCCAAAATGTACATATTTCCAGCAATTTACATACTTCTGTATTGTTTTGTTTCCCCACCCCTGTGCTCTTGTGTCCCAGTGTACATTAGCATCATCTAGCGAGGGAGCTGAGGCACCGGCGAGTGGGGATGCAGCAACCCATGGTTCCAAGGAGGCAGAGTCAACTGATGCCAATGGGACCAGTGGGTTGGAGGGCGAGGAGAGTACCACAGGGGAGGCTCTAACCACTGGAGGTAGTGACTCTGATACCTCCTCCGATGGCAGCTCCCTGGTGGTGGTGGACCCTACTGGGCCCACCCATTCTTTGTCATCTTCTGCCACCCCCATACCATCACCTCCCTCCCAGTTGCTCCCCACCGAGTTGCCCATGCCAGCTCGCCCAGAAGGGTGGGTGTCTCTTTCACCGCAGGCACCTCATACCCTGCCCCAATCAGCCCTGCTGCCCTCACGGAGGAGGCTATTGACCTCCTGAGAACCATTTCTGTAGGGCAGAAAACCATTGGGAATGCCATCCAGGGGCTAGCATCCCAGATGCAGCAATGCAATGCAAACCTGGAAGGCATTCACTGTGCCATGTCTGGCCTGCAGAGATCTTTCCAGGCTCTTGCCTCCTCTTTGACGGCAGCCAGTGTCCCTGGTCTTTCCATCTCCCCTCCCATGACCTCTACCCCTTCCAGCACCCCTCTCCCTTTACCTATCCCAAGCACACATACAGACAGCCATGCACACAGATCAACACACAAGAAGCACACTGAGAAACACAAGCACCACACTTCCCACCACAAGCATGCACACACCCAACATACCAAGGCACACACAGCCGCCTCCCCCACTGTGTCAGCCTCCCCCTCCTCCCTGTACTTCACCTTACCAAGCACACCCACATGCGCTGCACGCACAGTCACTGCTGCTGTCCCCATTCTTGCAGCCACCACAACAACTGACACCAGGCATGCACCCCAGACACAACACCTGCACTCACCACAACTACATTCACATACACTTGCAGCACACTCACCAGACCTGCAAACACCCACATAACATCCATCTACACTGGCAGCCTGTCTTCTCCCACTGTATCCACCCCCCTCCTCCCAAAACACTCAAACGTTCACACTCATTGACACCACACACATCCTCCATACATAAGCATACTAAACAGGCACCTTCATCCATGTCCAGCACACCTACACCTCGTACGACCACTCCCTCAACCTCCACTCCCAGACCTGGCTCCAGATTCCCTTTAATTGCACCTAAGCTTTTCCTCTCCTTTGTTGACTTGTTTGAAGCCACTGGTCCACCCCATCTTGTCCCTAAACGTTCCCATGCCCTAGCCCAGTCCACTCCTTCCTTGCCTAAGTCCACCCCAGTCTGCCCTTCCCATTCTGGTACCCCTTCCCCAGGGTGAAAGAAGCCCTGTGTTGCCCCAGGTCCCTCTGCCACCCCCTTGGTCCAGGCCCACTCCCCCTCCTTTCAAGGGCAAGCCTAAACCCTCTCCACCTTCACCTCCTAAACCTAAATCCAACCCCCCCTTCCACACCTGAGTCCCCACCCCGCCACCCCCTGCCCCTGTTCCCTGAGGTGCCTGGCTGCCCCATTGATGCCTCTTCCCAGTGGACTTTCCTTTACCATTGTAGGGGTCAGGTTTGGGCTATATTTGCCAATCTGGGACTTTGCAGTGGACTGGCCAATGGCCTTATTTGGACATTCATGTACTTTGTTGCAATTAAATTTGAGTGACCAGCAGTGCTGTTGGCACAATTTAGAGACATTGTGCAGCGTTTCACTGTGGGGCTGTGGTGTGCACAGATGTGTGCATTGTATGTGTGGCTTGGGATGGTGGGAGGGGTTGGGAGTGCGTTGCGGTGTTGGTGGGGTGGGTGTGTGACTGTGCGCTTTCTTCCCATGTATACTAGGCAGCGGTACTTACCGTGATAGTCTTCATCGTCGGGCAAAAATGTCAGTGTGTGGATGGGCCGCTACTTGTTTCTCATGTGGTACATTATTTAGGGGCCGGATCGCCAGCCTGTTGCCCATAGTTACCTCCACCGCCGGCGGTGCGGTTTTTCCCACCATGTTCATAATGACCACCTTAGTCACTTTTCCGCGATTTTCCTCAGCGGGACGAACCTGCAAGTCAGGCCGGGTCCCCGGTTGAGGCAAGCCAGCTGGAGTTGCTACGGTGGGTCAGTCCCTCTATGGAGCTTTTTCTAAAAAGTTTTCTATTCTTCTCCAAATGTCTGGATCTTCTTCCAGAAGGTCTTTTAAGGTTCTTTTGGAGTCCACAGCTCACCCCAAGGTTCCAGAACCTCTGAGTTGCTCCTGGAGGGTGCAGACTACAACTCCCAGAATGCACCTGGCTCCAACCCCAAATTGGCCACTGGACAGTGGTCAGTTGGTCAGTTTCTTCAGGATCTGAGGCAGGGGGTCTCTGATTAGCAATATTTCCCCTGTAGCAAACAGGGAGTCCCTTGTTGAACTAGTTGAAGCCAGGCAAAGTCCTTCTTGTGGAGCCCAAGTGTGCAGCTGGTGCAGTCCTTCAGAGTGCAGTGTCCAGGTGTAGGTCAAGAGTCCAGCAGGGCAGTCCTTCTTCTTCTGATGTTCTTCCTTGTAGGGATCTGGTAGGGACCTGAGGTGTGGGTGCAGCCCTGACATATTTATCCTTGCTCCTGGGTAAAAAACTGAGGGGTCCTAGTTCTCCAATCAGGTGCAGGGTCCTTACCCCTGTGATGATCACTTCCTGGTAAGTGTGGCAAAAATCAGTCCTAGGGAACAACATTCTTCAAAAATCCATCATGGCTGAAACTGATTTTTGGAGTTTACATCTGGCTGAGCCCACCCACTGGTGTGGCTAAAAATCTTAAACATAGCCCTTTCCTGCCCTCTCCTAACATAATCAAGAGGGCACCTAATTGTCTGGGGTTGCAGGATGTGAAGGGGGTGCTGGGTTGCTCCAAAAGTCCTTCCCTGCTGTTGAAGACCAGTTTGGCAGCCTTCCCGCTTCCCCATCTGCTGAGGTAGTTCTCCTCCCCCAGGCACATCTTTGTGTTCAGCCCAGGCCACTTCACACCTCATCAAGGCAGCCTGGCCATTCTGCCAGAGGCTGGCCAATTAGAGAAGGGCACTACAGAGCTGAGGATGGCAACTTTTTAGATAGAGTTTAAAACTCCTTACCTGAACTGGTTATTTTAAATCCAACAATTGTAAGTTGTGGGATTTATTATAAAAATTAATTGGATACCGAACTTTAGTTATCTGACACCTAAGGGGACTTTGTTAATTAAAATAAAGTCTCCCCATTTTAGCCTATGGAGGCCATTTACTACAGTGAGGGAAAAACTAATTTGGCTATTTTACCTTGCCAGGGCATATAAAACTATTTTATAAGGCCCCTGCTTATAGTTACATTGCACATAACCCTAGGGGTGTAAAAATAAGGTAGTTTAAGACTTTAGAAGTACTTTTAATTCCAAAGTCGAATTTGCATTTAACTTTACTTTAAAAGCAGCCAGCAAGGCAGGCCTGCCTTTAAAATGACCCTGGGCACCTCAGCAGTGCACCTATTGGTGCACTACCTACGCTGGGATCCCTAAACCTAAACCATAGGCAATTATAATTAGCCAAATTTCCATTCTTATTTTACACAGCACACAGGCCCTGGGACTGGTTAGTAGTACCCAGGGCACTATCAGAGTCAAGTAATCAAAAGCAAAGAGTGAAAAATGGGGGCAAAAAGTTAGGGAAACTCTGCAATCAGCCCTGTTTTCCCACAGTGGCCTTATAACTATTATATGTATTTCAAATTTCACTTGACCCCCTAATAACAGCATCATTGCTTGATTCCAAAGTGGCAGCTTTATTCAATTTCCACTAGTGTCCTCATTCCCCTGCTGACTTCAAAATGGCAGCCTAGTACAAATTCTACTTATGTCACGATTTCCACCTGACTTCAAGATGATGGCTGTGACACATTCTGTTGTGCATGTGCGCTGATTCCCACATTACCAAAATGTTTAATGGCCTTGATCTGGAACTGGGGATAGCACCGGTGATGTGCTACGGCAATGGACAGCCAAGAGTTAAGAAACACGGCTGTAAGGCTGGATGCACACAAGGTATAAAGTAGTATGGCGGTCAGTTCATATACTGACCTAGCATAGTTAAAGCCGCTGGTGATATCAAAGGTATCGCTCCACTCCCACACGTAACCACTGAAAAGGAGCCGGGATACAGATTAAGGGGCATATTTATACTCCGTTTGCGCCGAATTTGCGTCGTTTTTTTCGACGCAAATTCGGCGCAAAACTAACGCCATATTTATACTTTGGCGTTAGACGCGTCTAGCGCCAAAGTATGAGGAATGAGCGTCATTTTTTTGCTTGAACGCCTTCCTTGCGTTAATGAGATGCAAGGTAGGCGTTCCCGTCTAGAAAAATGACTGCGACGCAAATGCGGCGTATTTATACTCCCGGGCAAAAATCACGCCCGGGAGTGGGCGGGGCAAAAAACCCCGCATTTGCGCCTCTTTTTAACGCCTGGGTCAGGGCAGGCGTTAAGGGACCTGTGGGCTCAAAATGAGCCCACAGCTGCCCTCCCATGCCCCCAGGGACCCCCCCTGCCACCCTTGCCCACCCCAGGAGGACACCCAAGGATGGAGGGACCCATCCCAGGGACATTCAGGTAAGTTCTGGTAAGTATATATATATATGTTTTTTTTTTTTTTTGGCATAGGGGGGCCTGATTTGTGCCCCCCTACATGCCACTATGCCCAATGACCATGCCCAGGGGACATAAGTCCCCTGGGCATGGCCTTTGGGCAAGGGGGCATGACTCCTGTCTTTACTAAGACAGGAGTCATTTAAATGGCGTCTGGGCGTCATTAAAAAAGGCGCAAATCGGGTTGAGGCGATTTTTTTGCCTCAACCTGACTTGCCCCATTTTAAGACGCCCTAACGCCATTTTCCCCAACGCCGGCGCTGCCTGGTGTGCGTGGTTTTTTTCCACGCACACCAGGCAGCGCCGGTCTGCTAGCGCCGGCTAACGCCATTCAATAAATACGGCGCCCGCATGGCGCTTCAGAATGGCGTTAGCCGGCGCTAAACTTTTTTACGCTAAACTGCGTTAGCGCAGTTTAGCGTCAAAAAGTTTAAATACGGGCCTAAGTACGTAGAAGAATTTATTTCAAAGTTTCTGACAGAAGTATCAGGTGAGCGACCTTCAGCTCCTCCACTCTGCTTCACCCTCTGTCAACCTCCTTCCATGGAATCTCTCATTCCAAGATTCCATGGAAGCTGCTGACATTACGCGGAGGTATACCGATATCACAATATGGTCAGCAGCAAAGCAAAACTAATTACATTGCTTACATGTGAATGAGTGAGCTGTGTGCGGGTGGTAAGTGGAAAAGATGAAAGGAAGTACATGCAGAAAAAGAGAGTTAAACGATGATGTGTGAGAGATGCAGATGGAGAATTTCAGAAATATGTTGAGATAAAGAGTGAAAGTGTCTAAAAGAGTGAGAAACTGAAGGAGAACTTGGTGTGAGGGGGTGAATCTGAGAAAATGAGACACTGAGAATCTAATGTTTTCATAGACTGTAGTAAAGTTAAATCCACAGTCTCATATGATCAGAATTGAAACATTTTCCACTCTATTTATTCACATTAAATTGTTGTTTCTCATGTATTTGATGCTAGTAGCAAGCACTAGCAAAACAAATAGGTATGGCCTATGTAGTGTGTTAGAAATGGGGTCTCTGGTTGACAGTCAGGTTACCCCCTGTTCAAGCAAGGACCCTCACTCTAGTTAGGATAAAAGAGAATCACCCTCAGCTAACCCCTGCTTACCCCCTTGGTAGCTTGGCAGAGCAGTAGGCTTAACCTCAGAGTGCTGGGCGTAAAGTATTTGTACCAACACACACAGGGCCTGATTCTAACTTTGGAGGACGGTGTTAAACCGTCCGAAAAGTGGCGGATATACCACCTACCGTATTACGAGTCCATTATATCCTATGGAACTCGTAATACGGTAGGTGGTATATCCGCCACTTTTGGGACGGTTTAACACCGTCCTCCAAAGTTAGAATCAGGCCCACAGTAACTTAATGAAAACACTACAAAATGACACAACACCAGTTTAGAAAAATAGGAAATATTTATCTAGACAAAACAAGACCAAAACGACAAAAATCCAACATACACAAGTCAAGTTATGATTTTTTAAAGGTTTAAAATAAAAAGAGTCTTTAGGTAGTTGTAACAACACACTGGCGCTGCTAGCGTGTAAATGTACCTGGTTTGCGTCAAAAATAACCCCGCACGGGCGGTGTGCGTCGAAAATAACCCTGCACGGTTATATGCGTCGAAAACAACTCGGCACGGCGATGCGCGTCGAAAAAGCCAGCCACGCGACGGTCCGAAAGTCCCGCGGCGCAGGTTGCGATCTCTCAGCCTTCGTCAGCGATGCTGCGCGTCGTTTCTCCTGCTCCGGGCGTCGATTCTCCGGTCGCGTTTCCTGCGGCGTCGTTTCTCAGCTGCGGAGCCGGCGTCGCGTCGTTTTCTCAGCCGCGATCGGATTCGCGTCGATCTTTTCTCCGCACGGCGCTCGGTGCGTGTATTTTTGTCCTTAGGCTGCCAGCCTCTCCTTTCAGGGTCCCAGGAACTGGAAGGGCACCACAGAGCAGAGTAGGGGTCTCTCCAGAGACTCCAGGTGCTGGCAGGAAGAAGTCTTTGCTATCCCTGAGACTTCAACAACAGGAGGCAAGCTCTACATCAAGCCCTTGGAGATTTCTTCTTCAAGATGGAAGGCACACAAAGTCCAGTCTTTGCCCTCTTACTCTGGCAGAAGCAGCACTGCAGGAAAGCTCCACAAAGCACAGTCACAGGCAGGGCAGCCCTTCCTCCTCAGCTAACAGCTCTTCTCCAGGCAGAGGTTCCTCTTGATTCCAGAAGTGTTTCTAAAGTTTGTAAGTTTGGGTCCCCTTCTTATACCCATTTTAGTCTTTGAAGTCACCTTTCTTCAAAGGGGACTCACACCTTCTTGTGAAATCCTGCCTTGCCCAGGCAAGGCCTCAGACACACACCAGGGGGTTGGAGCCGGCATTGTTAGAGGCAGGCACAGTCCTTTCAGATGAGAGTGGCCACTCCACCCCTCCCTCCTAGCAGAGATGGCTAATCAGGAAATGCAGATCACACCCCAGCTCCCTTTGTGTCACTGTCTGGTGTGAGGTGAAAAACAACCCAACTGTCAAACTGACCCAGACAGGGAATCCACAAACAAGGCAGAGTCATAGAATGGTTTAAGCAAGAAACTGCTCACTTTCTAAAAGTGGCATTTCCACACGCACAATCTCAAAATCAACTTTACTAAAAGATGTATTTTTAAATTGTGAGTTCAGGGATCCCAAACTCCACATGTCCATCTACTCTCTAGGGGAATCTACACTTTAATCATATTTAAAGGTAGCCCCCATATTATCCTATGAGAGAGACAGACCTTGCAACAGTGAAAACGAAATTGGCAGTATTTCACTGTCAGGACATATAAACCACATTACTATATGTCCTACCTTATCCATACACTGCACCCTGCCCTTGGGGCTACCTAGGGCCTACCTTAGGGGTGCCTTACATGTAAGGAAAGGGAAGGTTTAGGCCTGGCAGGTGGGTACACTTGCCAAGTCGAATTTACAGTGTAAAAATACACATACAGACTCTGCAGTGGCAGGTCTGAGACATGATTACAGAGCTACTTATGAGGGTGGCACAACCAGTGCTGCAGGCCCACTAGTAGCATTTGATTTACAGGCCCTGGCACCTCTAGTGCACCTTACTAGGGACTTACTAGTAAATCAAATATGCCAATCATGGATAAACCACTTACATACAATTTAAACAGGAGAGCATATGCACTTTAGCACTGGTTAGCAGTGGTAAAGTGCTCAGAGTTGAAAAGCCAACAGCAACATGTCAGAAAAAAATAGGAGGCAGGAGGCAAAAAAGTCTGGGGATGACCCTGCATAAGCAAAAGTCCAACACGACCCGCTACCAGCCTAAAGCCAGGGGAGAACAATCAATACCTTGATGTACTTCCCTGATTGGGGCGATAGAACAGGGACCCAGGCCCACAACAGCAGGGGCATGTTCCAGTTCTACGCCTTCCTGACTCCAGTTGGATCCCTCTGTCCATACTCTCAGGGCCCACTAAGCTAACCCATGGGGAACCCTTCTCCACATCTACAGACACCATCTGTGCAACACCTAACTTTACTTTGCTCACAGATGTATTGCAATGGGCAGATAGTACCACCAGGGCCAACACAGTGGTGTTGCCCACTCCACCCCCGGGGTGTGACTCTCGTCCTCCCCCCCCCAGGGGCAACTCTGTCCACCAGGACAGCAAGCCACAGTGGCCCCAGACAACTGTCAGGGATGAGAGCCCGACCTCAGGCCTCTCTAACCACTGTGACTGTGGAGAGTGGGGGGTGGTAGCCCCAGGTGCCTGGCACCCTTTGACCACTCTCTCTTCCACCAGGTCAGGGATGACAACCTGACCCTGGTCCTCCCCTCTGGGGCTCTGTACCCTCCCTGCAGAAGCGGCACCCCCAGAGTCAAAAACTGTCAGGGTGCTTGTAGAAGCAGTCCTGCACAATTCTTCCATCAGTGCAGGGATGTTAACCTGCAACTGATCCTCCAACCTGGGGTCTGTACCTTCAGGTTGGACCAGGGCCAGGGGTGAGGCTTCCCTCCCCCTGCCCTCTCTTCTGGGGTCCTGAACCACCCAACTAGGAGTGGCCCCCCCAGAAGACAACATGGTAGGGGCATTGTTAGCAGTAGCCCCTTCCTCCAGGTCAGGGGGGACACCCTTAACCTGGCCTCCCAATCCAGGGTCTGTACCCACAGACTGGATCACTGCCTGGCAAACCAGGACTTCCTGGGGGGCATACCTACCCCCTACCAGGTCAGAGTTTACCCTCTGAACCTGGTCATCCAACCTAGGGTCACCACCCTGCGGTTGAACCACTGCCTGGCACACCAGGACTTCCAGGGGGGCACACTTACCCCCCTCAAGGGACACACTGTCCCGAAGGGCCACACAAGAGTCTGGCTGGCGCAGGTCTCCTGACCTCTGCCCATCTGACAGAGTCTGGATTCCCCCCAACCCAGAAATGGTCTCACCAAGGTCATTCATGGGGGGCTCTGCTCTCAGAGCTGACCCCTGACCCTCCAGGTTCTCCACTGGGGTCCGCAACCCCCTCTCAACCCTCTGTCTGGACTTCTGCACCCCCTCACTAGGAGTGGTACTGCCAGACACCAGAACTGGTGGGACGCTGGCTACAGCCGCCCCCCCAAGTTCTCCTGACACTGTGGGGTCTCCCTCAACAGATGGCCCTATGGTACAGGCTAGGCTCCCCTCCTGGTGTTCCCGCAGGGAACCCTCCAGGACCTGGGACCGGATCTCGGGCACCTTGGGCCTCAACCCATCCCCATTCCCTCTCCTCTGAGACTGGACATGGGGTCCCTCACCCATCCCACTACACTGGGACCTACCTGGGACACTACAATCCTTCCCTACCTCACCTGGTTGGGAACTACCTAGACCACTCCTCTCAGGAGCACCCCCAAATGCCTCTTCAGACTCTCTGGTACTCACCCAGAAGTCTGCCTCCATTGTAAGCTCCCTGGGGTCAGAGAACTCACATTCCACCTGGTGTTGGCATAGCTCTGGAAAATAAGGACTAGACATATGCTCTCCAGCAATTACATCACTCAGCCCCTCACATGAATTAACCAGAGTACCCTTCACCCAACCATCCAGTGACTCTGCTTTGACAAAGCACCCCACATCACCCTCCTGAGACTGGTGAGACAGTACCTGACTGTCCCTGACACTCAACCCACACTCTTCTGGGATGTCTTCACACTCCATAACCAGGACTTCTACCTGGGGGGAACCCCTCTCCCTGTCACTCTCACCTAGAGTCAGTAGAGTGTCCCTCCCACCAGTAGGAATATGACTCCCCATGCCAGTTCCCCAATCCACCTCAGGGACCCTGTGCATCATTGGAGCTACCTCATACCCCTGAACCTCCTGGCGTGTGTTAACTCCCTCCTTCAAGTAGGGCACCACCTCTCTGGGCATGTGCACTTCTGCAGCATCACTGGATATACAATTGTTGCTGCCACCATTCCAGCTGGACTCAGCCCTCATGACTTCCAGCTCTTTCAATTTAAGCTCGTAAGCATAAATCATTTTTTTAATCTCTAAGTTCCTCCTCCTTTCTTCCAACTCCCAATCGAGCTTTTTCAGCTCCCATTGGTACTCCCTCTCTGCCTGTCTGTCCTGTAACTCTTCAGGAGTCAGACCCTTGGGTGACACCCTGCCATCCCTCCTGGGGACCCTCCCCCCAGGCGTAACAGGTTCCTCCACTACACCACTGTGTATCCTCTGCACTTCCCCACCCGTATTCTCCTCCTCTGTGTGCCCTCCAGCCTTCTTGATTGTCACCCAAGCCCTCTGTGCCTGTTGCAGCTCCCCCTCCCTGGTGGAGCTCTCAGTGGGACAGTCAAGATCTTTAAGGAACTGTTTCAATTGAGCAACTGAGTACTCCTTCAGTTTCTCCATTTCAAACACAGCTCCAGCTGTTGCATCTCCAGATTGAGACATGATGGTCACAAGTGCAAAGTTCCAAAAGGCAGAAAAAATAATTTCCCAATGAAGTAAAAAGAATCAGTCAAGGGATCAGCAAAATCATGGAAGTAGAATAAAAAGAGTCCTTAAGAGAAAAATCAAAAGATCACCAAACAAGTAGTATGTGGTCACGTAGTGGTCTGAGATCAAAACAGTAGTGTACACTTAATTACTGTATGTCAAGTACAAATACAAGTCCAATCCCACCGCTGCCACCAATGTTAGAAATGGGGTCTCTGGTTGACAGTCAGGTTACCCCCTGTTCAAGCAAGGACCCTCACTCTAGTTAGGATAAAAGAGAATCACCCTCAGCTAACCCCTGCTTACCCCCTTGGTAGCTTGGCAGAGCAGTAGGCTTAACCTCAGAGTGCTGGGCGTAAAGTATTTGTACCAACACACACAGTAACTTAATGAAAACACTACAAAATGACACAACACCAGTTTAGAAAAATAGGAAATATTTATCTAGACAAAACAAGACCAAAACGACAAAAATCCAACATACACAAGTCAAGTTATGATTTTTTAAAGGTTTAAAATAAAAAGAGTCTTTAGGTAGTTGTAACAACACACTAGCGCTGCTAGCGTGTAAATGTACCTGGTTTGCGTCAAAAATAACCCCGCACGGGCGGTGTGCGTCGAAAATAACCCTGCACGGTTATATGCGTCGAAAACAACTCGGCACGGCGATGCGCGTCGAAAAAGCCAGCCACGCGACGGTCCGAAAGTCCCGCGGCGCAGGTTGCGATCTCTCAGCCTTCGTCAGCGATGCTGCGCGTCGTTTCTCCTGCTCCGGGCGTCGATTCTCCGGTCGCGTTTCCTGCGGCGTCGTTTCTCAGCTGCGGAGCCGGCGTCGCGTCGTTTTCTCAGCCGCGATCGGATTCGCGTCGATCTTTTCTCCGCACGGCGCTCGGTGCGTGTATTTTTGTCCTTAGGCTGCCAGCCTCTCCTTTCAGGGTCCCAGGAACTGGAAGGGCACCACAGAGCAGAGTAGGGGTCTCTCCAGAGACTCCAGGTGCTGGCAGGAAGAAGTCTTTGCTATCCCTGAGACTTCAACAACAGGAGGCAAGCTCTACATCAAGCCCTTGGAGATTTCTTCTTCAAGATGGAAGGCACACAAAGTCCAGTCTTTGCCCTCTTACTCTGGCAGAAGCAGCACTGCAGGAAAGCTCCACAAAGCACAGTCACAGGCAGGGCAGCCCTTCCTCCTCATCTAACAGCTCTTCTCCAGGCAGAGGTTCCTCTTGATTCCAGAAGTGTTTCTAAAGTTTGTAAGTTTGGGTGCCCTTCTTATACCCATTTTAGTCTTTGAAGTCACCTTTCTTCAAAGGGGACTCACACCTTCTTGTGAAATCCTGCCTTGCCCAGGCAAGGCCTCAGACACACACCAGGGGGTTGGAGCCGGCATTGTTAGAGGCAGGCACAGTCCTTTCAGATGAGAGTGGCCACTCCACCCCTCCCTCCTAGCAGAGATGGCTAATCAGGAAATGCAGATCACACCCCAGCTCCCTTTGTGTCACTGTCTGGTGTGAGGTGAAAAACAACCCAACTGTCAAACTGACCCAGACAGGGAATCCACAAACAAGGCAGAGTCATAGAATGGTTTAAGCAAGAAACTGCTCACTTTCTAAAAGTGGCATTTCCACACGCACAATCTCAAAATCAACTTTACTAAAAGATGTATTTTTAAATTGTGAGTTCAGGGATCCCAAACTCCACATGTCCATCTACTCTCTAGGGGAATCTACACTTTAATCATATTTAAAGGTAGCCCCCATATTATCCTGTAGAGAGACAGACCTTGCAACAGTGAAAACGAAATTGGCAGTATTTCACTGTCAGGACATATAAACCACATTACTATATGTCCTACCTTATCCATACACTGCACCCTGCCCTTGGGGCTACCTAGGGCCTACCTTAGGGATGCCTTACATGTAAGGAAAGGGAAGGTTTAGGCCTGGCAGGTGGGTACACTTGCCAAGTCGAATTTACAGTGTAAAAATACACATACAGACTCTGCAGTGGCAGGTCTGAGACATGATTACAGAGCTACTTATGAGGGTGGCACAACCAGTGCTGCAGGCCCACTAGTAGCATTTGATTTACAGGCCCTGGCACCTCTAGTGCACCTTACTAGGGACTTACTAGTAAATCAAATATGCCAATCATGGATAAACCACTTACATACAATTTAAACAGGAGAGCATATGCACTTTAGCACTGGTTAGCAGTGGTAAAGTGCTCAGAGTTGAAAAGCCAACAGCAACATGTCAGAAAAAAATAGGAGGCAGGAGGCAAAAAAGTCTGGGGATGACCCTGCATAAGCAAAAGTCCAACATAGTGTCTTTAGTGTTATATGCTGTAATGCAATGACACAAAGCTCACAGGGAGACAGCTACACACTGGCCAGTAGGGTTTTAGTTTACATGCTTCAACACAATTACATATGGTATAGCCATTGTACACGTTTCCTAGTTATACTTGTTTGGTCACACCCCTTTTAAAAGCCCTCGCCTTTTTTATACCACTTAAATCACTCTTATACAGCATTATTTAGATTTACACTGAGAAGTATCTATATTTACAAAATAAATAGTATAAAGATATTCTCTCACCTTGGCAGAATCTTTAATGGATCATGTTATGCCATAATGTGTTGTTTTACACAAATACGGATAGATATTCCATATCAGATGTTCGGCTCTATGAGTGTAGCGCTCGTGGAGATGAATTACTTTCACCTAGCATTAGTGGCATTAGACAAGTAGATGCTGTAAGGAGATCGTTCGTTTTTTCTCCTGGGCAGCATTTTCTACACAAAGCAGATCTGTATATTCTAGGAGCACCAACATTTTTCCACAAGGTTTTGATGAAGAGCCCTCCTACAATGAAGAACATGTAAAACTGAAGCATAATAAAAACAGTTTGCACAGCCGTACATGGAGCTATTGGCGCTATGCAGCCAAATATGCAGTAGAAATAAAGAAAGAAATGAGCCACAAAAACAGAGCGAGAAGGAAGGAGGAACAGCCATTTTGTATACTAAAGTTGTTGCTGATTACAGATAGGAAGCAGAGGTGAAAAAGAGTTGACTTGGGCAGTCTCAAAAATCGTTTGCGGAGCAGAATTACAGCACTGTCAATCAGCTGAGATGAAGTTTCAACATTAATTCCTTCAGCATGCATATAAGATTGTACATCAGGCTGTGAAATGCCTTCCATAAGGCAGAGAAACAAACTGCATACCTGGCAGCAGAAATTTCAATAATTTGATCCAGGACGTACGCGGATGTGGTGTCAGATAAATCACTTCACATCATTGATCAACCCCCATGAAGGTTTTCATTTTTTTGGAGACTCACCCAAAAGCAGCTATCTTGTCTGACAACGCCCCTAGATGTTTGATATGTAACACAAAACTCCTAAAGAGGAAGGCCGAGAACAAAGACCGCACACTGAGGAGTACACTCTCGCCATTCTACAATTAAACAGAAATAGAGTCTGAAAAAGGACACAAAAATGAAAGGGTAAATATTTCTTCACAAATCTTTGCAAATATGTTAGTGATAAATCACTTTCAAGAAGATGTTTGTGATCAAGGTTTACAAATAAATCAATCTTAGTATGACTCTTAAGGCTTATTAATTACCGCATGAGCACATAATTATGTACATCACGTTTTGGCAACTAAAACTTGGGCCCATATTTATACTTTTTTAGCACCGCATTTGCATCATTTTTTTATGCAAAAGCGGCGCAAACTTACAAAATACAGGCCCTCATTATGACTTTGACGGTCTCAAACTGAGACCGCCATAGCCATGGTGCCAGAGGACCGCCAGTGATGGAGGTCTTCCACCTGCCTTAATATGGTCACTGCCAGATTTCTGGCACATTTAGGGCAGAAATATGGCAGTAACCATGCTGGCGGACGAGGCACCTGGGCGGTGCTACCACCTGCACCGCCCCGCCAGTAGGACGTCACTTGCTGTATTCTGACCAAACAGATGGCCTGGTGGTGTCCTGCTGGTGGCACGCTGCTGGCGGTAGCAGTGCCCCTTCCTGTTCCCCGCCGGATGACCTTCTCGCCAGACAGGGTAAGTCGGGCATCCGACAAGGGAGGGGGGTGGTAGGGTCGGGGGTGTTGTGTGTGAGTGTGTGGTGTCTCCAAGTGTGTATGAATGTATGTGTGCATGTGTGTATGCGTCTGTGAGTGTTGTGGTGTATGCATGGTTGTATGCATCTGAGTGAATGCGTGTACGTTACAGTGAGTGCATGTCTTTGTGTCAGTGTGTATGTGTGTGAGTATATGTGAGTAAATGCGTGTGAGTATGTGTGAGTGAATGTGTGTATGAAAGTGGTGGTACATGGGTGTATGCGTGATATGTGTGTGTGAGTGTGCATGATTGCGGGAAGGGGCGGGAGGTTGGGGGACCGCTGTGATTCCATGGGGCAAGGGGGTTGGGGAGGTTTGGTGATTGCTTGGGGGGAGCCTTCTACCAGTGACAGGGAAGGAATTCCATGTCACTGGTAGCCCTACCGCCATGGTTTTCGTGGCGGTGGTACTGCCGCGAAAACCATGGCGTTAGACCAGCTCATAATACCGCCAGCGGTCATGTGTGGACCACCGGGTCGGAGATGCACATCTCCGGTCTGGCGGTTCATGGCGGTCTGGCCATGGTGGTATGAGTGGTGATGTGAAAGGTTGGCTGTGGCCAACCCACCACACTCATAATGTGGCGGTATACACCACCAGCCTGTTGGCGGTGATACCTCCACATTAACACTGGCGGTCAAAGAACCGCCAGGGTCAAAATGAGGGCCACAATTGTATTTTGTAAGTTTGCGCTGCTTTTGCGTAAAAAAAAATGTGCAAATGCATTGCTAAAATAGTATAAACATGGGCCATAGTACATTAGATTTGTTGCCAAAGATTCCATAATCCCAGACATAACTCCTGAGTGTGGTATGTTCTCATAGGAGTCATATTGTCTACAGAGGCAATGTGCTTTGAGATCTGTTGTTTCCTATTGCGTGCGTGTCATGTGCTTTTGCTTGGAAGTTGTATCTTGTGATAGTATATGTTGATTTTTCTGCAAATTAGTTTATTTGTGCGTAAAGTTTATCATTCTTTCCGCTCCCTCTCTCTCTTGATTAGGGACTCCGCGATGAAAGGAAGGAACATGGTACTTGCTGAAATTGTTATTAGTCTGTATTCGATGTTGAGGGGTCTTGATTAAGAACTACCAAGTGTGTATGTTATCATTTGTATGTGTGTATATATAGTAACTAGTATAGCTCCAACCCAGTTGAGGAGCAACAGAAATTTTAACTGTATGTGTGAGCCCGAGGATAAAAGTTATGAATGTTTACAAGAGTCCAGTTATACATGGGCTCTGCATGTACAAAAGACAGTGTTCTACAAAGAGATGAGTCTTCACATTTTTGTCCTGATTTGCAAAAGTGTAGGAGCTATCGTGACACTGATAGGCATGTTGTTTCAGATCTTAGAATCATAGGAATAGAATGCCTCCCTTGTAGTCTTTTTCTTCTTGGATTTCGTTAATAGTAACCTGGTGATGTACTGGCTCCTGCTAGGACTGTCCATCCAGAGTGATCATTTTCTCAGATGGGTATGAAGTTATGACACTTGTGATGGCTTTGTATGTTATATAGGCTCAGATGAAAAGCCACTGTAAATGATTTAGGCCCTCATTGCAACCCTGGTGGTTGGTGTTAAAGTGGTAGCAATACTGTCAACAGGCTGGCGGTAACTACAGCCAAATTATGACCAATGGCGGAAAGATCTCCGATAGACAGCCAATGTACCACACCGACGGCCAGGGTGGAAACAACAGCCACCATGGAGGTAGCCACCTACAGCCAGGTGGAAGTCAATGTTCGCTCACCATATTAAGACACTGCAATCCGCATCCTTTTCCGGGGCGGTACCAACGACATCAAAAGCCTGGCAAAAATAGACCTGAGAAGGGAAAGGTCTCACCATTGGAGACACAGGGAACAACCGCGCCGCGGTGGAGCTTGAACTGCATGTCTTCCCCATGATATTCTACGTTCTACTCCACCACGAACATCAACGCCGGCGAAGACGACGACGGTGAGTACAGACTCCTAGCACACAAAGGAGGGAGGGAGGAAAAAGAGAGTGACACACACACATGCACCAAACACCCCAACACCATACACACAATCAGCTGCATTACTAAAACATTTTTAACCCGTAACTCGGATGAATAATGCAAGGACAAAACTATTGCGAAAAAGTGAATTTAATGAGAGCAACACATCAAGAAAAATAAGTTAGGCAAGATAATAGATATATACATATGTACAGAAAAAGGGACAAAGCCCAGTCCACAATGTTCGTAGGCCACATGGCCACAGGCCAAAGTCCAAGGCCTCATATGTCACCTGTATCAACACGGAGAGAAGACTGCAGGGGCATCAGTTGGTAAATAGGCAGGCACCACAGGGGACGTGTGCATGACTGTTGTGGAGGTGTCTGCCAGTGAGGTGTATATTCTGCTTAGTGTGGTGATGATGCTGGTAGTGGATGATAATGTAGCGCATGCCAGTGTGAGTGTAGACGGAACTAGGAGGGAGGTGCAGGAGGAGGAGGGGGTGACAGTGGAAATAGTGGATGTTGGTGTGTCTGCATCTGGATGGTGTTTGTGTGAGTGCCTGTGGGATGAAGTGTGGTGCTTGTGTTTGTCTGTACCACTCTTTGTGTGTTGTCTTGTGTGCATGCTCGTCTGCCTGTGTACTTGGGGGATGGGTTGGGGTTGAGGAGAATGGGACTGGGAAGAGGAAGTTGGAGGGTAGAAACAGGGGCAATGGCTGCCATCAGAGAGGAGGCCAGAGCCTGGATCGATCTCTGTTGGACCGCCAATCCAGTATGAATGCCCTCCAGGAATACATTAGTCGTTGCATCTGGGCTGCCAGCCCCTGGATGGCATTCACAATGGTTGACTGCCCTACAGAGATGGATCTCAGGAGGTCAATAGCCTTCTCACTCAGGGCAACAGGGCTCACTGGGGCAGGGCCTAAGGTGCCTGGAGCGAAGAA
Organism: Pleurodeles waltl; assembly: GCF_031143425.1. NCBI lineage: Eukaryota > Metazoa > Chordata > Amphibia > Caudata > Salamandridae > Pleurodeles > Pleurodeles waltl. The sequence continues at coordinate 613,116,078 of NC_090436.1, read as the reverse complement.
GATGCCCACCCTCCTGGATGAGTGGGCACAGGCAACTCGATGAGAGGCTGCTAGGAGGGGGGTGCTGGTATGGGGGTGGCGGCTGTACCTGTAGCTGGGGTGGTCACAGAGGTGTTCGCCACCACCAGGGAGCTTCCATCGCAGGAGGTATCTGTGTCAGAACTGTTCCCTTCAGTCTCCCCCGTGGTTCTCCCATCGCCGTCCGTCCCACTGGTACCCTCACTGTCGGTGGACTCTGCCTCCTGGGTCCTGTGGGATGCAGCTCCCTCCGTTGCTGGTGCCTCTGCTCCTCCGACAGATGATGCTAATGCACATAAGGACAGGGAGACAAAACAAAAAGGGGGGGAGAGAAAAAGGATACACTTGGTCAGTGGCTGCACCAACACCACAGTTGGCGTACACAGCACCCTCACACACAGGGAACAGCTGTACGCAATATGCCATAGCACCACCAGAGAAATAGTTAGCAGCCAAGACATGGTGAGAGGCACACACAGCCAAATGCAGCACATCTGGGACCCACAAAGCCCTGACCAGTAGTGGATGTCTATGAGCTAGGTTGCAAGATTTTCCCTTCTGAACCCTAGCCACCAGGGGACCTCGCTGCAATGTCAGGCCTGGCCTAAGGACACCCACTGACACACATCCCCCACCCGGACACCACCGTACCATGCGTAGGTTGGAATGATGGGCACTGTACTCACCCCCTTGTGGCTGCTGTGATGCCCTCAAGCGCCAATCCAGCTCAGGATAGGCCACCACCAGTATGCTGGCCATCAGGGGGGTCAGGGTTCGATGGGCACCCCTTCCTTGTTGGGATGCCATCCCCAGCTGGGCCTCCGCCGTCTTCCATTCCCAGCATCTCAGGTCCTACCACCATTTCCAACAGTGGGTACTCTGCCTGCTGTAGACCCCCAGGGTCTGCACATCCTTGGCGTTGGCACACCATATACCCTTTTTTGATGGGCGCTGACCTGCAGAGGCAAAACACACAGGAAAATGGAATTAGTCAAACAGTCCTGCCTGTTACACTTATGGCCCACTATACCCCTTCACATCACCATTTGCACACACATGGCCCAGCACACCACAAATATGCCGCCTAGAGGACATCCACCCACCACGCTTACACAAGGCCTTCACACACACCACTCCATGCATTTATGCCACATGCATCGTGCCCACAGTGTACTCATCTGTTGTTCTGGAGGTCCATACAGCAGTCCGTACTGGGGTAGGACCCCATCCACCAGTCTCTCCAATTGCGCCGAAATGAAGGCTGGGGCCCTTTCTCCAGTCACACAGGCCATGGTAGGTTCCAGACACAGGTCACAGCAGCATATGCAGTGTAGGTCCTCTCCTGTTGAAAATCAGGTAGCAAGTGAGGGATGAGATAGAAAATGACGGTTACGTCTGTGGCCATTTGGGGGGGCAGGCCCTGGAAATTTGCTGCGTCACTGGTGAAAATAGGACATGCTGGACAAATCACACTTACCCATTACTTACCCATTACAAGTTAACAGCATGCAAAGTTCTGTTGTAGCTCCATTGTTCAGTTTGTGACTGGCTCCTCACTCTTCTGCCCCATATATTGCTACCGCTGCGAATGAATAGGAGATGGAGACATACCCTCGTGTACAGACCTCTGGTGGACTTGGCAACAATGGAGGGCAGGCACAGTATCCTCACCTATAGACTTGACAGGGCCACAATCACAGAGCTGTGTGCCCAATTGGAGACAGACCTGATATCTGCTATCTGTCACCCCACTGGGGTCCCCCTCTTGTTCAAGTTCTATCAGTGCTCCATTTCCTGGCAACTGGTTCTTTCCAAGTGACAGTGGCCTTGGCAGCAGGGATGTCACAGCCAATGTTCTCAATGGTGCTAACAAGAGTGTTGTCTGCCCTGATTTAACACATGTGCAGCTACATTTTGTTTTCCCCAGGTTGAAGATTTAGCCACAGTGAAGGCCAAGTTCTATGGAATGGGACATATCCCAAAAATATTTGGGGCGATTGAGGGAACACATATTGCATTTGTCCCCCCCCGTCAGAATGAACAGGTGTTCAGAAATCGTAAGAGCTTCCAGTCTATGAATGTACAGATGCTGCGCTTGGCGGACATGTACATCTCCCACATCAATGCTAAGTATCCTAGGTCGGTTTATGATGCCTTTGTCCTGAGGAATAGCAGCATCCCAAATGTGATGGCTCAACTACAGAGGCACAGGGTGTGGCTAATAAGTGAGCCGTGGTACTGTCCCTCCTGCAGCCACCTGTTCTCCTGCATGTTGTCCAGGATCTGGCCCATCGTATCCTGGGAATGTTAATATGCTCCCAGGATCTCTGCAAGTGCCTCCTGGAGGGTCAGTTCCCTGGGCCTGTCCTCCCCCTGGTGCACAGCAGTCCTCCCAGTGTCCCTTGTGGCCAGTGCCCCTGACCCCTCAACCGTGTGCCCACTGACTCCAGGTCCCTGATTGTCTTGGGTATGAGGTGTGCCCTGGGGTCCCTGTAGAGGTAGACACACTGCTGATTGACGTGTCCTGGGGACAGAGGTATGGGTGCGCTGGGTGGGTGCTGTGGTGGTGTTTCCTGATGGGGAAGGCTCTGTGGTGTTGTGTGACTTGGCCTGGGTAACCGGCTGTCCAGAGGTCCCTGATGGGCCAGGTTGGTCATCCAGATCCTGAAGACCGGAGTTGCTGTCATCACCGTGGCCCTCTTCAGTTGGGGGACTGGACATTATTGGCACCTCCTCTCCGCTGACATTAGCTGGGTTACCTGTGGGGATGTAAATGATGTGTTGTGGTTTCTGTGTCTGACATATTGTGCATTTGTGGCTTGCCCTCTTTGGTTGTATTTGCCCTGCCAGCTTTCACTTGTGTACATTGGTGTATGGTGGGATGATTTGTTCTCTATAGTGTGCATGCTTTAGTGATGAGTACCCATGCAGGGCTGTGAGTGGTGTCCATGCATTGATAGAGCATGCAGAGCTTGGCATTGGGATGAGTGAGATGTGATGGTGGGGTGTGTGGGAAGTGGTGGAGTGATGGGATTGAGGGTGAGGGTGGGGGTTTGTGATGACATGCAGGTAGGGGGGTAGTAGTAGTAGAGAGTTGACTTACCAGAGTCCAGTCCTCCTCCTACTCCCACCAGGCCCTCAGGATGCAGGATTGCCAAGACTTGCTCCTCCCATGCTGTTCGTTGTGGGGGAGGAAGAGGGGGTCCACCGCCAGTCCTCTGTCCAGCGAGCTGGTGTCTTGCTGCAAAGAAACGTACTTTTCCCCATAGGTCGTTCCAACTCTTCGTGATGTCGTCCCTTGTTCTTAGGTGCTGTCCCACGGCGTTGACCCTGTCCACGATTGTCTGCCATAGCTCCATCTTCCTAGCTATCGATATCTGCTGCACCTGTGCTCCAAATAGCTGTGGCTCTACCCTGATGATTTCCTCTACCATGACCCTTAGCTCCTCCTCTGTGAAGCAGGGGTGTCTTTGTGGTGCCATGGGTGTTGTGTGAGGTGTGTAGGTGAGGGTGTATTGGGTAAAGTGTTTGGGTATGTGATGTGGGGTGCATGAGGGCTGTACAGGTGTGTATAGTGTGTGGCTCTGGTTGTGTCTGTGGTCTTCATGTCTCTCTGCTGGCAATTGTATTGGTAAAGGGTTGTGGGTAATGTGGGTGCATGTTTTATAGTGGTGTGGGTGTGGTGTGTGTATGGGTGTCAGGTGTGTGTTGTTTGAATTGTCCAATGAGGTGTTTTTTTGTTTGTGTGTGTCCATTTTGAACACATGGGTATGTACCGCCAATGGTTTGCCGCCGTTGAATGTCCCACGTGGTGATTTGTGGGTCATAATGTGATGATCGAAGTTCTGTTTGCGTAACGGTGTGGGTTTTCATACTGCCAGTTTATCACTGACCTTTGGTGTGGTGGATTTTTGTATGTGGCGTTAGTGGCTGAATACTGATGGATTGGTGTATGTGTGTCATAATATGGTGAACGGATATCCGCTGCAGCGGCGGAAAGTTGGCGGCAGTCAGCGTGGCGGTAAGTGGGATTTACCGCCAATGCCATAATGAGGGCCTTAGCGTTCGGAAGATGTTGTCAAACTTCTTCAGGCCTTCAATTAGAAAAGCTATAACATGCGTGATGTTTTGTTTGGTTTCATAGCGATGTAAGAGAGGCTTTTGAGAAGTGTTAATGCCTTGATCCAGGTAGGAGAGAATCAAGGCATAGACTGTTCCATCATGAAGACAGTTTAGGATAGATGGAGTGCCACTTATTTCATTGGAGATAGCTGATACTTTGCTATCTGGGCATTTTTGGCATTGGTTTCTGAATTTTAAAAGTACAGGTATGGTTCAAGGAAATAAGATGGTGGTGAGGGACAGAAAATCTGTGTTTCTGAGAAACGAAAATATTGATAAAGTTTGTGTACAGCCATCAGAACTGACAGGAACAAAAAATAGTCCCAGGCACCAAAATAAAAACTGTCTACATTAGCTAGTCAGATATCTAAAAAAAATGGACGCATTTGAAACTCAAGTCAGTTGTGAACTTGTAAAGACAAGCTATAGGTTTTTTTTTGCACAGAATTGGAGACTGCATGGTTTTGTATGTGCTGCAGGCAATCTAGGTGGTTATATCAGGGAAACCAGCAGTGAAAAGCAACCTACCTGGCCATAAAAGAGGCTAAAAATGAGGCTATAAAACTGCTAAAAAATGGCCCACCCACCAACCTGCCAGACCAACCATTGGGCACTGCCTGAATGTCCCATGATCGATCAACTATATCAATAAATAGAGATAAAGGACTATTAGCAGCCGCATAATGGCTTCCAGTAAACGTTAAGTAACATTTCAGAGTTTAACTGATCTAAAATAAATTTACCGTAAAAACAAGGAACACATTTATGGCTTATAAGGAATCTACCAGAATATTTATTACTCCTACTCTGAGGCCTTCTGCAATCTCTTCATAATATAAGCCAATAAATCACGTTGAGTTGACATCTTTGAGCACCAAATCAGACGAAGCCAAGAGAAATGTCAAATTATTTTAAAATATAGCTACTGAAAAAGCTTATCTGTGAAATTGTAAACTAATACAGTATTGCACCATATGTTGACAAATCTAATCGTAAAAAGCATAACATTGTGGGTTCCTGGGATATGGGCTCCATACGAAATGCTGAATGATAGTGAAATAGTCTACAGATGAAAGTATTTATTCTGCTCTAGACCATTCTGCTTTTTTGTCTTTTCATGACATTTCCTGTTTTAGTCAAGTCCATCAGGCACCTATAAGCACACTGGATGACATCTGTATATATTTTTTAGCAGTGTATCAAGCTCGTCTTGACTAGTGGTACACTCGCACAGCAGCTTCCAACCTTAGCAAAAGGTGGCTACTGGCCTTCTACAGGCAATGTGGAGACTGACGTTTCGTTACTGCTCGTATTCACGCGAGGGGCACACTCCCTTTTAGGTTTTACTTGCTGACGCCAAAAGCTAATGTTCTTCTCTTCCTCTTGTGTGTGTGTGTGTGGTTTATAGTTGAGGAATGTGTGTGGTACCACATTTGTTTCTCTGTGAGGATATTTTTCAATTTAGCATGCAACACCAGGTTATACTTCAATTTACAGTGTTAGGACATTAAAGCAGCATCCCTGACCTTGGGCTGCTCTTCAGGGACTATATCACAGTATCAGTCTGTTTTGTTTCCGTCTGCAAAATACCTTCCTCCCGCAGGCCCTGTCTCATAACCAAAGTCTGATCTTTACAGATCTGAGTACTGGGGAAGGTCTGACCACGTTACCTAAATAACATCCTATAGCCATTTCACATATCTGTATTGTTCTCTATTGGTACAGAAGTGAAAAAATGCATTGATTCAAATTAACATTTCCAATGACCTTCACCAAAAGCTGTTTTAGCATCCAAAGTTAAACAACAAAAGGGAACGCTATAATGAATACAAATTAATAATACATGACAAATTGTTTTTGTTTTTTATGAGGAAAATCAGCCTTTCTTAAATACTTTCTAGTTATGATTTTTTATTAACAGTAAAACTTAGAAAGTCTATCAGCTAAAATGTTTCCATATATTTGATTGTCTTCATTTAAAATGTAGGTATTTCGTTTAATGCCAAAAGATGATAATTCTCTGGTTTGGGAATGATTGCAATCATTGCACCTTGAAAACATCTTTTTATTGAAACGTTTTACTGAAATTCTTCATATACCTGTAATAGACGCGGAATTAACTCATGAGTAAACTACTTCATAAAATTCTACAAGACTGCCATCAGGACTAAGAGATGTACCAGAATGAATTGCTTTGATGTCATTATGTATCTCTTCTAAGGAAAACGGACGTTCTAAAACATCTCTAACATGCGAAGAGATCGTGGGCAACTGACAGGATAACAAAAAATCATCAACGAGTTAAATTTTAACGTGTATTTTTTCAAAAATTCAGTAGCTATATCTTCAAATTCCTCAACGGTTTCATTTGAGATGACCTTTTAGCATGAATTGGCTTCTTTACTTTCTTCATGTGTAACTATTTGCCTTCAATTTTTCAGAGACATTAAAGGAATCCCAATTCATTATGTCGGAATTGTTTAAAGATATGTTGTCAATAAAAAATGTGTTTGATATGAGTTAGCATTTTATAGTATTATCCATACTAAGAATAATTTCAGCATCCATTCTCCATTTCAGAGAATGAGTTGGGAGGTCATCCAAAGTGACATGAATAGAAATTAAGGCACGTTCTGAAATATCAACATGTTCAATTGTGGGGTTTTTAATTAAGGGCTATATTTAGAGTTCAATATTTAGAGATGTGTCACCTGTATGTGCTTCTTAAAGAGAACCTACATCAACCTTTAAAAAATAAATAAATATTATTTTTGATAATGAAAACCGATAAATCAGTGCAACGCCAGTATACATGAAGACATTCAGATAAATATCGAATACATATATTTCCTCTTTTAGCAGTAATAACGCCAGTGCAATACTTGACAAATAAATTGATCCGGGGGTTGTAACCTTCCGATGTAGATAGACATCGTGAATGGCGGACATGTGTTTAGGATGCCTCCATGCATCGTGCGTACCGAATGACGGTCCGTCAAACATGCAGGGGGAGACCAAGAGGTAACTAACATTTTATATTGTTTTGGTTGGCATCATCATCTACGGCTATAACAGTACACTGTCACATGGTGGAACCCATGTTGCTGTTGGATCATAATTAGTGTTAGGTCGGCAGTATCGGAGATAGGGAGGAGGCAGCCAGGTGGGCAGGGAGAGTCCTAAGAGTCCCAGTGGACTGACCTCTCCTAGGCACAGTATGTCGGTCGTGAAATGCATTTATTGGGGAATGGGTGGCGTGTGGGTTTGAGCACTTACTTCTTTAGCTAGGGATGGGTTGCCTGTGGCTGTTCCATTTAGGGTGCAGGAGTTCAGTTTATCTGACAGCCTCAACATGTCCTATACCATGGCCATCGCTCCACTTCCCCAGAGCCTAAGGCCATGTTCAGAAGTGCTAGTCTCTGCCACAGCCCAACAAGAGGTCACTCGCAGCCAGAAATCAATTGCGGGCATCTGGGGCACCTTCCAGGACATGGCTATGGGTATGTTTAAACAATATTATTGTGAGGTCTTCAAATTTTAAGTAATGCTTGGTTTGTTTAGTTCTCTTCATGACAACTAGAAGGTAGAGGAGCGTTTCCTGAGGGAGTGGGGTGTCAACTATCTCGGAGATATGTTCCAGTACTTGGGACCAGGAAGCTTAGAGCGGGGGGCACTCCCATGTAATATGGATAAAGGTGTCATCATTCTGGCTGCACCTAGGGCAGGGAGATGATGTCCCTGGGAATATTTTGTGTAAATGGTGCAGCGTTAGGTAAGTCTGAAATGTATAGTTAAACTGCATGAATTTAAATAATACCACTACAGGTGACACCTGTTGCCCCAATCTGGGTTTGCTCCTGCTAACTAGCAGTGCCTCATCTCTACCCAAGAGCAGGGATGATCGGACAGCCGAGCACATGACACAATTGACTCCTGAGGGAAATCGTGGTCACTCAGATTTCATCCATTTCTCTCAGTTACATTAGTCTCACATATACAAGGACACGTAGAGGCAGTATATGTTTCAATAAGATTTTAATGAAGCAACTGCATTTTAGTCAATAAAGCATGTTCTGCAATAACCAGGATGATGAAGCTTGACATGGTTAAAATTGTCGCAAAGAGAGTAAAGCATAGAAATAACGCTACCATATTGTCACTAGAGTCAATGGACTAATTCCTACGTAGGCTATATTAGAGCACAGCATGTTAAGCTCTAGTTCTGCTCTTAAGGTTCCCCTGGGAAGACATCATCCCCCATACCTGAGCATAGGTCTGAAGTCTGCATAAGCAGCTGTAATGAAGCACTCAGCAATCAGCATACAGTCGTGGTCATCTGGATGAAATCTCCCACTAACATGTATGGGACAGGGAAGTGTTTTTATAATAAAACAGCTGATGTTATGAGAAAATGTCCCTATGTAGGGATTTGTATGTTTCTATGAATACCAGAGACAAAGCGATACCACGTTTTACCGGCAACCTACCTTACTGCAGCCTTGAGAGAAGCACAGAGTGAAAGAAATGTCTTATTTAAGGACGCAGTGCTGGCCTAGGCAAAGAACAGCTAGATAGAGAGAAATTAAACAAGACCGCAAATGTGGCTATTGTTAAAATATTAAACAAAGCTGAATAAAATATATCTAGGTTGAAGTGCACAGCAGCAGGCCTATTGTGCTAAAATAACGTGCCTGGAGATATAACTAAAATGGCTACAGAACACCCTCCCCTTGTCGGTTGAAGGTGGTTCAAAGCCTAATTATGTATAAAAGCTATTAAAAATCAACCTAAGATAAATATATAAAAATGACAATAATGACAAGTTAAAAAGGACACTTGAGCATATATAAAAGGACAATTTAAAAATGTTAACTTGTGGTGTAAAAGGCCGAATTTCAAGAGTCAGAGCCATTTTGAAAGTTGCCAATAGAATCCAGGACAATTGAAGACAGGAAATCTTCCACTTCAGCAGGTGTTAAAGTAGAAAAATCCATTGCCAAGAAGGACCAAGGAGCATTCGAGTTCCATAGCCTGAATTTCAGCCAAGGCAGTAGCATTCCGTGGTGTGCCCAGTAATGAGTTCAAATCTGCATCCCCCATGAAGGGCAACTCATAAGCAGCTTCCCGTAGCAAAAACACCCTTAACTCGCATGTCTGGTAATGAACCCTCAGGGAGAACATCAACAGATCAGCGTCCAATGAAAGCAAGCGCTGCGCAGAAAGGCAAACTTTCAGTGCATATTTGAATGAGCACCAGAGGCATCGAGGCATCGAAACACAGGCTGCACACAATGCAAAACCGGTCTGAATGACAGAGATCAGTCATACTCCAATTGCTCCAGGAGTGATGCTCAAAAGTACTGCATCATGCGTTCACGACACAACTGCACTGGTGAGAGCGCTTTCATTCCTCCTTGTAGCTGGCAATGCGCAGAAAAAGTAGCAATAGCAAAATGCCACCTATTGTAGCCAAAGTTATCGGAAATCCCTTGAAAATACAGGCGAATATTGAGGGGATGGCTGATGGTATTAAACTGAATATAGAAGAGAAGGTGCCAATGAAACCAGACCAACTGCATTAAAGAAATTTGCGATTCCAGTAGTACTGGATGCATTACAAATTTGTCCCATGAGCTCACCAAAGTGTCTCGGAAAGTTGGTACTTCAAAGGGACTGTATCTCCGCTGATGACCTTGCCACTTGAAGTGCGTAGGTCTCGCATGAAGATGTGAGCGCAACATGTTTTTGGAAAAATAAAGCCTTGAGTCAGCTCCGCTTCTCAAAATTCACATTTGATGTAGTAATATGGGGCCAAATTTCAGCTACCTCTCTTTGTCTAGTGGGAGGAAAAGTGCATTCCCGCAGCATGTAACAACCATAGAGACCGAAACAACATAAACTATTCCGACTCGCATCCCACAAGAGTCTTCACTATTGAGGAGAACATAGCTGCCATCCTCGACCCATTCATCGAGCTGATCTTCTGTTACATTTATATATTTTTGCCATTTGTAAAAGTTTGCAGGTGCAGGAATACTGGGCGCATTTAAATCCTTAATCTTTGCTAAGCCTAAACAACTTGTTTGTTGTACAGTTTCATTTAAAACTATCATTTGAACAGGTATCAGGCATGCTCTAAACAAAGCTTCCTTCCCCTTTATTTGCCAATTTTGTGTTCGCCACACACTTTTGAAGTCAATCGACCTCAGCCAATATTCATAGCCTTCTAAAGCCAACCGGGAAACAAAGGAATCCAAATAAATAAATGTTGTATCTGTCAATAATATATGTACATTTTCTATTGATGGCAATTTAAAATGATATGACTCAGTATTTTTAACATTGTGCCCAGAAAAATATGCAAACTTTTCAGAATGTGTTGTAGAACTCCCCTGTGGTGGAGTCGGACAATGTTCCCATTGTGTGTAATTAAAAACAGTCTTTGGGGTACTTGCTCTGTGAATGAAATGGTGCCCATAATAATTATAGCAAAACATATCACCATAATTCTCTTTAGGTTGATACACATCTTCACTTTCAAATACAGTATAATTTTGAAATTCAGTCATCATCGAATCAACAGTTTTCACACCCGTTCATCAGAAACAACTCCTGCATGAATTTGAATTGTGCATTGCGCAAGATGTGTTTTACGAGTTCTAGGGCCATTGACCATTGCTTATCTGTCAAGACTAAGGCCAGGCAGTCATCCCACCTGGTTTTACTGCACTGGTGGGGTGGGGGAATTTACCTCCAGCAAGGCCATGTAAAGGGTTGAAACCACTCTCTTGCTTAGGCCATGTGGTAGTTTACAATGTAGTCCTCTGTGGGGCAGTGGCTCGGTAGGGCTGGCCTTTCAGATCTCCCTAATCACTGTTTTGATGGGGTTGTGTGCGAGAAAATGACCCGGTCCTAGGCTATACATATCTGTCAGTTCTTGAAAGGACATTAGAGTGCCATCCCTGTTTAGCTTTCCTATAAGGACAAGCCATTCCTCCCTCCAAGGGGTATAGTTGTGTATGTGTCAAAGATGGCTCAGTTGGGTGGCACTCCACAAGGGGAGCTGCAGGGAGTATGGGGTCATTGGCCTTCTGGGTTGGATGAAACAGTTCCAAACTAGTTTTACAGTGCACGTAAGCATCCCAAGCGTGTTGGAGGTGAATCTGAGTAAAGGAGCCATTCCAGTATATCTCTCTCACCAGTGTCTATTCAATTCATGGCACCCTCCATCGTATTATCCCCAGAAATCCAGCGCATTGGCCACTGCAGCTGGTCTGCTGCAAAGTAGCGCTCCATGTCTGGTACCGCTAGTCCCCCCTCTAGCAGGGGTCACTGGGTCGCGGAGATGGACACCCTCTTTCGCCCTGTTCCCCATATGAGCTCAGTCTTGAGGCCGCAGAGTCAGAAAGAAATTTTTAGTGGATCTCACAGGTAGCGCCACAAAGAAGTACAAAAGCCTGAGGAGGACTAGCATCTTGGCTATCAACATGCTTCCCATGGGTGAAAGGGGAAGGTGTGTTCAGAAAGGTAATGACTGCCAGATTGAGGTTAGGGCCCTACCATGGTTGCCGTCTATTAGGTCAACATCTGTATTGTAGATATTGGCACCAAGGTAGCGTAAGGTCTCAAGAGACCATGGGAGACATCTGCGACTGAGATCTACCTGGTGTGTCGAGTCCAGTGCACGCAGAAGAAAGACACAGGACTTGCCCCAGTTCCCCTTGAGGGCAGCTACTTTTCCAAAGTGGTCCAGCAGGTCATAGAGGGCCTGGAGAGTGTTCACCACATCTCGCACATCATCTGCATACAGTGACGTTCTGTGCCAGACCGCTCCCACTGGACACCCTAATTGGATCTCCTGCTGTGCAGCTAGGGGCTCCCTAGCCAGTGCCAAGCTCACCATTGAGAGGGATAAATCTTGATGTGCCCCTCTCTGTATGACGACGGAGCAAGAAATTGGGGTGCCAGTACAGACTCCCGCCTGTGGGGAGGTATATAGGAGTTGTATCCAACATAAGAAGTTAGGGCACATCCCGATTTGCTCCAGTATCTGTAGCAAGTATAACTAACTTAATGTGTCAGATGCTTTTTCGAAATCTAAGGAGACAGCCACTGAATGGCCAGCCTTTCCAGATACTGTGTCTATAATATGACAGAGTAGCCTAATATTATAGTGTTTCGCTCTCTGTGGTACAAAACCACACTGGTCTGGGTGCTCACTCTTGCTGAGCATTGGAAGCAATCAATTAGTAAGGATCTTGCTCAGTAGCTTGCAATCAATGTTCAACATTGATAATGAGTGGTATGAGCTCATCTTGAGGGGGTCTCTACTGGGTTTGGGTAATACCGCTATGAATGCTTCACGTAAAGAGCTTGGTAATTCACCCCAATGGTGCACCTTCTTATACATGTCCAGGAGGCGAGGTGCAAGGGTAGCCTGGAAAGTAACATAGTATCCGACAGGAAACCCGTCCGCGCCCAGTGTTTTACCATGGGCCATCTGTATAGGTTGCTCTAGGTCCTGCAGTTGGATAAGGGTCAATCTGGGAAGAGTAAGATCCTGCAGGAAAGCTTGAGTGTGTGTGAGGGGGAGACTGGAAACAGAGGAGTACAGCCATTCACAGTAGCGAGTGGAGATTTTATTAATTGTTGTCTGAGTATTTACCACCTGGGCCCTGTCATCTCGTATCGCCCATAGGATAGTTTTGGGTGTATTTGAACATAGGAGCCATGCTAACGTACCTCCAGGTGTGTCCCCATCCGTATGTTGCTGGGTCAGGTATGTCTTATAATCTACCTCACAAAGGTGCTGTAGCTCCTCATGGTACTGGTGGCGCAGGTTAATCAGGAGGGGTGCGCCATAGGGTGTGAGACCGTCTCCTTCTCAAGTGTGTGAATGCTGTTCTCAACAGCCGAGACACTGTGTGTGAGAGAGGAACTAACTCTCCAAGTTGTGGCAATAGAGTGGCCTCTCATTACCACTTTCATTGTGTCCCATTCCACTCCAAGATCACCCACAGACCCTGGGTTGTCATTAAAGTATGCAAAGATATGCAAACCTACTGTCTCCAAGTATGCCATGTCATGTAGGGCCTCTGCCATGCGTCTCCATGATGGGATGGGCATTCTCTCCCTCCCCCATTGTAATGTAATCTTGAGCGGGTTATGATCAGACAGGGTCCTGCCCAGGTAATGGGAGCTTCTAAGAAGGGGCCAGTAGTCTGTAGTGCAAAAGAAGTAGTCCAGCGGCATATGAATTTGGTGTCCCAGTGCTTAATAGGAATATTCCCTGTCACTTGGATAGCCTAGGTGCCAGACATCATGTAGGTCTGATGATGTAGTCCAAAGTTGGAAATGTTTAGTGGCTTGTAGGCCAGGGGTATTCTGGAGGGGGAACCGAGTGGTCTAAAGCTGTGTTATGAATACAATTAAAGTCCCCTCCCCAGAGTCCTGGTGCCTGAAGGTCATTCAATAAAGTTTTGGAAAGTGTATTTAGAAATGCACCTTGGGCTGTGTTAGGGGAATACATTGAGGTGATCCTGATGGGGCGCCCATCCAGAGTGCCTTCTAGGAGAACATAACACCCCTCTGTGTCCATGTGGACTGTCTGTTGAACAAAAGGGACTTCCAGGGGAACCCAAATAAGAACCCCTCTAGCATATATCTGGCCACTCCATCATCTGTTTAGTTTGAGCAGTTCCTCTATTGTAAGGTGCGTCTCCTGTAGACATGCAAATTGTATCTGTATGCACCTAAAATATGCATATACCTTGGGACTTTTGGCTGCAGTACCACTACCACCAATGTTCCATGTTAAGGCAGCGTAAACAGTGGCCATGTTAATTACATGCGATGCCCAAGGTGTCTCCAGACACATCCACCTACCTCACCCCCTCCCGCCTTCTCAAATTGTCAGGTCACAGTGTGGCCAGCTAGACTGTTCAAAACAACAATGTAAACATGTGTGACAACTTCCCTAACCCAGGCCTGAGCGCCTACAGTTGTCATGCCACAGCTCCACAATTCAACTGGTGCCCAAAAGGTTCTTTGCATTCAACCAAGTCAATGGAGTCCATGTGGTCGAGGTAGGTATGTCTGTCTCGGAGGGTGGTAATCAGTTGCGTTTGTTAAGAGTTCCATATTGGAGGCCCAACCAAAGGAATCGGGGAAGTGATCTGGAGCTTAAAATGGATGCGTATGAGTTCCTGGGGTGGGCAGCCATTGGTGTAAGCATCTGGTGCATGAAGGAGGCCACCGGATCAAGTGAGTTCAGGGCAAACATCCATGTGCTCAAAGGTCGTCGGCCAAGAGTAGGGTGAGTGTCGGGCCCCCGATTGTGAGGCCCGGGAGGATGCTGTGGTCCCTGCGCCTGAGCCAGAGTCTGTATGGCAATGTTCTTGTATGGAGGAGAAGGGATTGAGAGTCAATTGTGATATCTTGAGCACCACCTCAGCCCCCTCCCTAGCCACCGGAGCCCAAGATGGCTTGGCCATAACTGGATTACACACGTTGTTGTGTGCGGGGAGTCAGCCAGGCCTCATCAGCTGGATCCTCCTGTGAAGATTGCAGTAAGCCTTTCACATGCAACCAAGTACACACATCCGCTGGTGTGGCGAACATCCAAGTCGCTTCACCATCTATTAATCAAAGTTTTGCCGGGTAGAGAAGTGTATATTTATAGTTTAACTCTCTGAGAAGCTACTTGACCTTACTGTAGGAGCTGTGCTGCTTCTGTACTTCAGCAGTGAAGTCTGGGTAGTCTGTGATCTCTGTGTCCTCATAGTGCCATGGACCTTTTGTGTGGAACAATTGGAGAATTTAGTCACGGTCTCGAAAGTGGAGAAGAGAGTTAACAATGGGATGAAGTGGAGCACCCGGTTTGGGCAGTTTCCCAGGAAAAGTTCCGCACTAAGGCCTTCCGCCTGTTCAGGGAAACCCAGAATCCTAACATTATTGCATCTAGATCTCCCTTCAGTGTCCTCTGCTCCTGGGTGTAGGGAAGCCATGTCCACTCAGAGCTGCACCATCTGTGTCTGCAGTTCCTGTACTGTAGGGCAAAGGGAGGCAGTGTTAGGTTGCCGTGATCCGCTTGGAGTATATTTACATCTATGGATATTGCGTCAATCCTGGTCTCCAAGGAGGCCTTAGTTTTTAGGATGGCTTGAAGGACCTTGTCATACTGGGTGAAGTGCATCTGAAGCGGGGATTTCAGGTGAGTCAATGCCTTGCCAGTTTGATTCAGTGAGTCAAGGGACGCTGAAACCTTTTACAGGGTTTGTTAACTTTAGGCTTCCCCATCATAGCTAACCAGTGTAAGATGGTGGGCTCTCCAAATGAATGAAGTGTTACTTCCGACGGTACCCACTTTGAGGAGTATGTAGAGTATTATCCGCCTCTCAGGGCTAGTGTCTGTATGACTCAGTGAGGCACCAGCAGGTCCCCCGGCCTCGCAGCCACAGGAAGGTGGGAAATCAGGTCCCCTGTGCGCGCTCCGCCTAGGGTCCCTGCAGCGCTGCGGGTGGCGGTCATCCAGGTCTGGTTCCTCTTCAATAGGACATCGGGGAGGAGTAGGTGTTGTGGGTGGGGGTGGGCTTCCCGGGTCCAAGCCAGTGGCCCTGGGCCCCGCTCCCTGGCAGCCAGTGCAGTCAGCACAGGGGCCACCTCCTTCTGGCGAGATCTTCCCTGCGCCACCCTCCCACCATGGCACGGAAGGTGATTTTCATTATTTATTCCCTTTCGGACATGGGTGTATCTAGTATTTATTTAAAAAAATGTCAGTCTCTGTATATAATATTGGTATCCTAAATCATAGATACTGTTTGAATTGTTGGTAATTTGGTCTTTTGATTCTTCCCTGTCTATGTCCTCACATGTTAGACTACGTTGTATACACTGTGTTTTCACATACTTTGCAGCCTTGAAAAAGTCCAGGAGGGGACAAAACACTTGTTAGCTGTCTTTACATTTTTCGAACATATGAAGAATGGATGTTCATACGCAGCAGTAAAATAATTTAATCCACAAGCTCTTCAAGAACTCTTATTCGTGTATACTATGACATACATTATGGTCTTACTTTGAGCGTTGTGGTATTTTTCTCTTATATGGAAAGTTAATAATGCTTGTTTCTATTTTCAACATCAATTAGGATTTTCTTAGGAATAATCAAAGTTACTATAGGAGCATACTGGTACATCCTTTCCTTTATTGTCATTAATTTAAATTTCATTGTCTGACAATTTCAAAGAGAGACCAGCTGGTTCTCTGTGTATATTTTTAATATCATTGCTGATTGTTATCCTTTATATATAATGATTATTCATGAAGCAGACCTGCTTCTCATCATGTCATACAAATACCTCATAGTGGCGGTCAGAGAGAGGTGCTCCCTTTCTTCTACAGTTGTCCATCAAGGAGGGAAACAAAGCAGTTCACAAATCTCCTGACATTAATGACACTTTTAGAATGTCAAATAGTAACATCAGCAGTTTGTCTTTTAAACAAATATGATTAGTCATTTTGCAAGAACTGGATTCATAAGATGAATTTAGCAGTTTTTCTTTTTTTGCATATATATATATATGTGTGTGTGTGTGTGAGCGTGTATATATATATATATATATATATATATATATATATATATATATATAAAAAAACGAAGTTGTCCTCATGTGAAAGCGCACTCCCAACAGGTTATATAAACGGGAAGAAAAAGCACAGCCAGCAACTCACAGTGAATTCTTTAAGCAGTTTCATTATTCCAGGCCTTAAGTTATAAAATCATCTCTGGACACGTGTTTCAAGGTCAATCCTTTCTTCAGCAGAGAAAAATATTAAAGTGTTTCACCCTCGTAGGTGCAGCCAGTGCTGGAGGTGTTCCAGGCATCTCTTTCTTACTGAAAAGACCGGCACGGCTTCAGCTTGTCTAATTACAGGCACCTGATTAGTCTCTTTAAATACTAGTCCGCCCCAGTGGGCCTCTCAATTGAGCAGTGCATGCTGGTTGTGGTGGTCCTGCAATTTTTTCATTTTGCCCCAAGTGGGTTGCTGGAGCCAAACGATATAATGACCCAAAGTGCAAAACCTTTGTAGGCGAATCCAAAGTAAAATTGTCAGATTTGCTGTGAATAACCCAACCTGATTGCTCTTATGTGACAATCCATTTTTAGTCACACAGACCTGCTTTGATGTCTGTCGGCCTGTCCAGCCGGGAAGGCAGCACCACTGCACATCGAAGCAGGTCTGTGTGACTACAAATGGATTGTCACATAAGAGCAATCAGGTTGGGTTATTCACAGCAAATCTGACAATTTTACTTTGGATTTGCCTACAAAGGTTTTGCACTTTGAGTCATTATTTCGTTTGGCTCCAGCAACCCACTTGAGGCAAAATGAAAAAATTGCAGGACCACCACAACCAGCATGCACTGCTCACTTGAGAGGCCCACTGGGGCGGACTAGTATTTAAAGAGACTAATCAGGTGCCTGTAATTAGACAAGCTGAAGCCATGCCGGTCTTTTCAGTAAGAAAGAGATGCCTGGAACACCTCCAGCACTGGCTGCACCTACGAGGGTGAAACACTTTTATATTTTTCTCTGCTGAAGAAAGGATTGACCTTGAAACACGTGTCCAGAGATGATTTTATAACTTAAGGCCTGGAATAATGAAACTGCTTAAAGAATTCACTGTGAGTTGCTGGCTTTGCTTTTTCTTCCCGTTTATATTAACCTGTTGGGAGTGCGCTTTCACATGAGGACAACTTCGTTTTTGAGAGATATATATATATATATATATATATATATATATATATATATATATATATATATATACAGTATATGTATCTGCATATGCAAAAAAGGAGAAACTGCTAAATTTAAAGCTATAGGAAAACAAAAAGATAACATATATATATATATATATATATATGTGTGTATATATATATATATATATATATATATATATATATATATATATATATATGTATATATATAAATATGTTATTTTTTTGTTTTCCTATAGCTCCAACATGTTCTGAAGATAGTACAGAGCTCTGTAGAGAAGTCGTGTAACAGGCTGGAAGAGCAGTGGTGCAATAACTTGAGGAGACCAGGGACACCAACATACTGTGCACATAAATATGGATCAGTGAACGAATACCAGGATAAATTGAACATGAGAATAATAGCTTCCATTGGAACATGCAGATTATAAAGAATTATAAGAACAGGTAGAATAGTGAGCTAACATTGATCAATTAGGGAGATAGCACTATGAATGTATACTACCATGAAATAAGCAGTCTGATAGTTGATGTAAGGAATAAAAAATAGAATATATAATGCAGGGGTCAGGACAGAAAAGGAAGTCCAATGAAATATAGGAGTTTAAGGATTAAAAGATTTATAGACCATTTTTGAATCAATTTGTTGATAATCTATTATCTCAAGGGAGATCATTCCATATTTTTGGGGTATAGCCTGAGACTGTAGCTTCCTTTTACAGGAGGCATTTACAAGCCATATTATGCATTTAGATTATCTTTTTTCTCTTTCTAAATTTGTTTTATAAATCTTTATCCATATTTAGTTTTGAGCTCTATTGACAATACTTGCTAATTTCCAGATGCATCAACCTTGTACTGGCAATGTTTTGACTGCAGGGGAAATATGATCAAATGGGCTGGTGTAGGAATAGAATCTAGCTGCAACACAAAGGACAGATTTAGTGGGGCAATGTGATTGACTGATAGCCTAGTGAAGAGAGAGTTTCCAAAATCAGTTCTCACGATGAAAGGCTCTTCAATAGTAGTTTTAAAACACTCCACAGGAAATAAAGGTTTAGTGGTTCAGTGATTTATTTTGGAAGAAGATATATTTTTGTTTTTTTGTGTCCATCATATGGTGGTCAACTATGGCATTTGCATTAAGAATAAAGTTTGTAGTATAGCATTCAGTACTTTTAACATTGCAGTTTGTTGATGTGACCGTCCCTGAAACCTGATTGATATTTTTTCAGTACATGATTCTAATTAATATTTTGTTTTGGTAGACCACATTTTCCAGTAGTTTATTTGGTAAGGGGAGGATACTGATTGGAGGATACATTTCATTAAAGTTGGGGCCATTTTGGGAGTTTTTAATAATAGAATAGGATATTTACGTTTTTCTGGAACAGCACCTTATGCTACAGAAGCATTGTTGCCAGGGAGGCATGATATGCAGGCTCATGAATTTATCGAAATATGGAGGGTGGATTGTCAGGCTGTGGTGGTGACTACATATTATGCAAGGGCTTCTGAATCTATTGGAGTGAAAGTGATCTATAAAATTTAAGGTATGATAAGCATATTAAAAGGCATATCATAAGGTATGTCCAAGAAACAGTTACTGATATTTTTTGTATTGTCTTCACTTCTTTATTTACATAGTTGTGGCACATAATTACAGTGAATCGTGAATGGGACCCATCATTATTTGCTCAAATGTTAATTCAATTTTATAATAACGAATAAACACATCTAAACTGATGTTTACAATAATCACAGTATTAAAATATTGCAGGCATACAGAAATGATAGTACAGATGTACAATTTTTTATGGTTTGGTAATGAGGAGCATTTCGTGCTACATAAGGCAGATCATCTCAGCATGTGGTCAGTGGCATTTCCAATAAGCTTTTGCACGGTGTATGTTGTCCATATTACTGTCTACCAAAGATTTATCTAAGAAAACCCTCCTTGCTTCCAGAATCGGACTGCACAGAGTCTGGGGGTTAATAAATAGGGCATAATGTATTTACACATTTAAGGCATCAGGAGGTCGAAGCTATATTCTACTGTACACTCACCCAACTAATGGATCAGGGTGATAAAAACTGTTTTATGCATGATCACCCCAATATTTTGCTGACTTGTACTGCTGAATGCAACGCTGGTTTTTCAGCTCTGCACACTGGGCCACTGCTGACCAGTCTTCGTTGTATGTGCTCAGACACCTAAAGTATGATCAAATTGGCTAGTCCTCAATTAGCCTATTTAACTTTCAGCAAGGCCTTCATATGTGTTACTGTAAAATACACCAATGGCAGGAAAATGTCAGCTGCAGACTGTAACACCTATCACACCATCCACTTGGCTGACAAAAAAATATGACTTCAGACCTCATGTGTATCTTGACCGCTGCAGCTTTTAAGCTTGAAGGTGAATTTATCAAAATAACACTTTTTGACAGGTGAGAACCCTACATTCAGGTATTAAATAAGTCACGGTTAAGTAGGCCTCGTAGGCCACAAGATTGAGTGCTTGGTATTTAAAAGTGGAACATGTAAGAACATTGGGCCCAATGTATTATTTGGGGGACAGAGTAATCTCTGTTGGCCTGAAGGAAAAATTAACAGCTTCCAGGCTAGACTATTCCACATACCAAGTTTAGAAATTAATGTCCAGCTGGTAGCCTTTTCAAAGCATTGGCAGGAACCGCTGTCATGTTGGTTCCTGTCACTGCTTTTTCAAAAGTTTGGCACACGTCTCCATCATCATGACAGAGCTGTCTGCCAAACGTATCATTTTTTTGTTTTAAAAAAAATCCAGAGTTAGGATTCTTTTTTATCCAAATCACCATGGGAGTTCTTTCTCATGATTAGGGCAGCACTTTTCATTGTCCTTACCACCAGGGTGTTCATGGCAGTGATTGGCAATGAAAACTAACCTCTATGTCTGCCACTCTAAATTTAGTGGGGGAACATAGAGGTCAGCCTCCAATGTCCCTTACTGTCAAAGCCCAGCTCACCTGAGTCCTTGTTCAGTTCTGATGGAGGTTGAAGACAATCCGACCCCACCCTGAAACTGCTTATTCCAGCACACTAGTTTTTAAAACAGTGCACTAAGAACAGAAGCTCAAGGGAAGGGGGGAAGTGGATAAAATAAAATAAAGAGACAACACCGTTCTTGCGTTTCCACTGTTGAAGTGCTGCACAAATCTGCGGCCCTCTCTGACTTTTGTAGAAACTGGTGCCTAATGAAACATAAACAAAGAACAGATAAGTACAACCTATTCCTAACTGGGTTCCTGACTATCCCTTTATTTATTAGAAATTTTCTTCTAAAAGTACCTCTTGGATCCTGGTCTCTAGTTTCCAGGTTTGGAATGTGTTACTGCTCTGGGATGTGCTTTCTATTACTCTAAAGCTTCTAAAACATTAAACAAATACCGTTATCAGAATTACCAATATCAAACATTCATCTTAATATAACTAAAGCCTAAATTCCCAATAGCAGACTCACTTTTCCCATATTTCCAGAATCTTTTATAAAACAAATACTGTACTTTTACGTCAAAATACAGCATGTAATTTGTGCAAGTCCTTGATTTACTGTTTGCCTTGCTGTTAATGGTTTCCACAGTTCGATTCTTAAAAGTTCCATAAAAAAAAAAATGTTTGCTTCACAAAGTTCCGCAAAGTATTCTTGTAACAAAGAGTTTGAATCACAATGTTCGTGGAAGGTATCTTGTTTCAAATTGTCTATACACGAATCCAGAAATTGTTGTCAAAGTTCTTTCAGGTAATAAAAGTTTTGCACTTACTTGTTGCTGGCAAGAGATACTGATCAGTCTAACCTTGTCTTCTTTCTCTTTTGCAGGTTGCTTGTAGGAGCGAGGCTAAGGCAAGGAGGAACCGGAAACCGGAAGAAGGAAGAGCCAGCAGCTGCGCCCATTGAAGCCAATGAAAGTCTGTAGAGAGCAGGAGTGCCAGCGCCGAGGGATCTGTCCTCAGGTAAGCGGGAGGTAGACGAGCACAAGCACTGGGTGAGGCTCGGGGGCTGCCTTTTATAGACAGGGCTGGGTGTGGTCCTCACATGCTGCACATGTTCTTGAAAGGTGTGCAGAGCTGGGTGTGGTTTGAAGAGCTGGGTGTGGTCCTCACATGCTGCACATGTTCTTGAAAGGTGTGCAGAGTTTCAGTTATTATGCAAATGAGTTAAATTAACACATGGCCTAGAGAGGAGTGTTTTAAAGAAGCCTTGGTAAAAGCAAGGCCCAATGTGTAAACAAAACAGCACATTAAACAACATACACAGAAGCCTGGGGGGGGGGGAAGGTGAGATAACAAGAAAGGCTTTCAATAGTAAGTTTAAAGGGAGCTATTACAGAACCCACTAGTGCAGTGAGAGGGGACATGCTCTTTGCTGTGCACAAACCCTAACAGTTACTCTGTTGAGTCATAAAAGATGTATAACCATGGTAGAAATGGAGTAGTCTCCTCCATGGTTGGACCTATGGTTTACCCGCATCTAAATTCATCTTGGTGGTAAGGATACACTGTTGCCATTGTAACCGAGTATCTGCATCGCCAAGACTCGAATCAGCCCCTTTACAGTGGCAGTTCCCAACAGTGACTAGACAACATAAGCAATTTCATTGTAAAGGGTTCTAGCTGATCTTTTAAGGAAAACTAAAGTTTAAACATTGTTTTGATAACCTTAGCCTAGGATAACCTGCAGAAATGATTCAACTTCTGTTTTTAGTTTTTATTGACAATCCAGTTCAATGTTGAATTTCATTTTTTAAAACTATTTAGGAAAAATAACTTTAAAAAAGTTAGACTTTGTCTGCCTGAAACTCCATAGCCTAATTAGCATTAGCCTGTCAGCAGCTGGCCCCTGAAAGTGCTTCCCCTTACTGGGGTGTGAAAATGTGTTCTCGGAACAGAAACAATGGCTTAGGTCTTTTGCCTTCTAGACCTGGTTGTGAAGTATGTGACTCCTCTTAGATCAGGAAGGAATCAGAGTGACTCCTGCCCATTTATAGTTAAGTGTAAAGGCAGACCTGGCAAATAGAATCCTTTGTTCTCAGGCCAGTTGTAGCCAACTTAGCATCAGTCTGGTGGGAGCTCATCCTAGATCCACTTTGATACAATTGAAGAGGAAGGACTACTCATTTCCCTAGCCGGTCCCTGTCTGGGAAACCAGACATCTCCAAGGGCAGAAGGGTACTGCAATGTTGAATTTAACTCAAAATAGTGCCCTTCTGCATAGTTTGCAGTAAGGCAAACAGGATGTGCTGCAAAAGTGGGAATGTTTGCCCTTGAGAACTTTTTCTCATTGGTTTAAGAGTGCCCAGGAATCACCCACAAGCTAGTAAATCCTTCAAACATGACACCACACCCACAGCTCATCAGAATACCTAGACCAGGACAGGACATAATCCTTTGTTTATGGCATATGTGGAGACCTGAGGGTCTGAACCTGCTACCACTTGAACATAGGATAAAGAAGTGAACTCCCAGAGTCAGTTGCGTGGCTACAGGGACACAACAAGCTGCAAGCTAGCCTTTTTCTGGAATGACCAGCTCACAGGTAGTAATTGGCCCTGGACAGGACACTTTGTGTGGCCTCTTCTGTTAGTGAGTCCTAGGTTTCCAATGCTGTCCTTGAGGTCCAGGCAGCCTTAGGAGAGACCAAGAGGAAATTCTCCTGACAATCTAAAAAGTTAGGACTTGGAAAACTGTTTGGACTTCAAAGACCTCTAGAACTTCAGGATCTCGCAGCAAGGAGGTGCGATTTTGAGGGGATTTGTTCAGGTATAGCTCCGAAGCTTGCCCTGCTGGATGATTTTGAGTTCCAAAAATGAGGCAAAGAATCTAAATTAGAATATGGCAGATGGTACTCTGTCCATCAGGGTTTTAGAGGACATTACCTCCGTCATCCTGATGGACCACCGCCAGCAGATTTAGAAAAGACTACTTGTCCTGTGGTTATCTCTGTTAATTCAAAGAAAACACCTTTTTGGCCCCTACTTCATCATCAGCCATAGTAAGTTTTCCAAGGACGGACCCAATGGGGGCTCCATTGACAGAAAATTTAAGGACCGTCTGTACCTAAATGAGGTGGGTGAATTAAAGGGAGTAGTGGACAGGCTACTTTGCATGTTTGCGACTGAGTACAATGTCTGCCCAACTCTAAAATCAGGGCCTAGATCAATAGGTAGAAATCTGGACTGGGCAGAGGTTGGGCAGAGGTGCAATAACTATCTGACAAACAAGGGAGTTCTGCATGTGCAAAGTATTAGATTTTTCCTAGCCAAACCAGTGTTTTCAAAAGGACCTCCGACAGCTAGCCAACATCAAGAGGACTTCGTCATATACAGTACGCAACCTTGCCCCACAGGAGGATTTCTTCTTCCATCTCAGAGACGAAGTCAGAACGTAAAATCGTTGATCAGGATAACCCACGTGGTTTAATTGCACCTAAATCCTCGTCAACCATGACTAGAGACTTCCCATTGATGCTTTACTTTTTCTTGGTACTTTTTGCCCTACACTTTAAAAGTTCATATTTATGGTATCTCTAAATATTTGTGTCACTTTTCTAATTAAAATGTTCCCTATTTTTATAAATTGGTTGTGGAGGTTTTTATTGTGTTGTGTTTTTACATTTTAAGTTTTGGTACTGCTATGTTCCCCATTTGTCCTTAAGTTAAGCCTGTCTATTCTTTGCCATGGATATCAGGTGCTGAGCCATGTTTATTTATTGAGCTTGTGTATTGGACATGACAAGATTTTTAACTTATGACTTGTGAAGGACTCACATCCTCCCCAACTAACACCCCATTTTCATACATGGGTATAGAGAAGCTCCTGTTATATCACATAATGTATTATTTGTAATAAAGAAACCCATTATCTTTGAATTTATACACATGTCCACCACATATGCATCCAAGGCCCTCCTTACAATCCTGGCAGTCGTAATAAAGTGGAGATAATACCGCCAACAGGCCGGTGGTAATAACTGTGAAATTATAACCACAGCGGAAATAGCTCAGACAGACAGCCACTTTAACACACCGACCGCCAGGGCAGAATCAACAGGCACCACGGCGGTAACTGCCTACAGCCAGGCAGAAGAGAATGTTCCGCCCATTGTATTATTGTACAGGAAACCACCACCTTTTCCGGGGCGGTAGCAATGACATCAAAAGCCTGGCGGAAACACTGCACAGAAGGGAAACGACTCACCTGTGGAGACTCAGGGAACAACCATGCCGCCATAGAGCCCGAGTTACATGTCTTCCCCATGCTCTTCTACATGCTGCTCCACTACGAACACATTCGAAAGTGAAGACAACGACGGTGAGTACTGCCCCTAGCACACAGGGGAGGGGGAGAGGAAAAAGAGAGTGACACACACGCAACACACAACACCCCCACCCCCAACACCATACACACAAGCAGATGCAGTAACATAACATATTGACCCCGTACCCCTCAGGAATAATGCAAGGACAACTACAATAGAGTAAAAAGAGTGTAATAAGATAAAAATAGCACTAATACGTGCATCCAAATAAAAAAGTATATACATTTCACAAATCAAGGGACATTGCCTAGTCCTCAATGTCCTCAATGTTCGTGGGCCACAGGGTCACATCACAAAGTCCAAGGCCCCACCTCACTCCTGCAACAACACGGAGAGAACACTTCAGGGGCATCAGGTTGAAAATAGCCAGGCACCTCAGGGGGACGGGGAACGGGGGGAAGATGTTACAACACCACTGGTCCTGGAGGGGGCAACATGCCCTGTGCTTGGTCCTGGGGAGTGCAAGGCCACAGTCTCTCAAGTGGGTGACTTGCCCTCATGCTCTGAAGGGGGCAGCATGCCCTGTGCTTGGTCCTGGGGAGTGCAAGGCCACAGTCTCTCAAGTGGGTGATTTGCCCACATGCTCTCGAGGGGGCAACATGCCCTGTGCTCGGTCCTGGGGAGTGCAAGGCCACAGTCTCTCAAGTGGGTGACTTGCCCACATGCTCTGGAGGGGGCATTGTGCCCAGTGAGCTTCATCCTGTGGAGAATGGGGTGAGTGGATGTGTTCTCCACTTGTTCTGGAGGGGCCTCGTGCCCAGTGAGCTTCATCTCATCATGTGGAGGATGGGGTTAGTGGATGTCTTCTCCACTGGTTCTGGAGGGAACATCGAGCCCTGAGATCTTCATCCTGGGAGGATGGGGTGAGTGGATGTCTTCTCCACTGGTTCTGGAGGGGGCATCGTGCCCAGTGAGCTTCATCCTGTGGAGAATGGGGTGAGTGGATGTGTTCTCCACTTGTTCTGGAGGGGCATCGTGCCCAGTGAGCTTCATCTCATCATGTGGAGGATGGGGTTAGTGGATGTCTTCTCCACTGGTTCTGGAGGGAACATCGAGCCCTGAGATCTTCATCCTGGGAGGATGGGGTGAGTGGATGTCTTCTCCACTGGTTCTGGAGGGGGCATCGTGCCCAGTGAGCTTCATCATGTGGAGGATGGGGTGAGTGGATGTCTCCTCCACTGGTTCTGGAGGCGGCATCGTGCCCAGTGAGCTTCATCCTGTGGAGGATGGGGTGGTGGATGTCTTCTTCACTGGTTTTGGAGGGAGCATCGTGCCCAGTGAGATCCATCCTTTGGAGGTCATCAGGGGGTTCAGGGTTCGATGGGCACCCCTTCTTCTTTGGGAGGCCACCCCCAGCTGGGCCTCAGCGGTCTTCCGTGCCCAGCGTCTCAGGTCCTCCCACCTTATCCGACAGTGGGTGCTCCACCTGCTGTAGACCCCAGGGTCCGCATGTCCTTGGTGATGGCACGCCATATACCCTTCTTTTGATGGGCGCTGACCTGTATGGAAATGGACACAGGGAAAGGTATTAATCTGACCATCCTGCCTGTTACACTCATGGCCTACCATGCCCCTTCCCATCCCCATTAGCACAGACATGGCCCATCATACATGCTACACGCTGCCCAGGGCCCTTCCACCACACACCCCCTACATGAGGCCTTCACACATAGCACTCTATGAATTCATGCTCCATGCATCTTACTCACGGTGTACTCACCTGTTGGTTTGGAGGCTCATACAGCATTCGGTACTGGAGTAGGACCCCATCCACCAGTCTCTCCAACTCCGCAGAGGTGAAGGCAGGGACCCTTTCCCCAGTCACACGAGCCATGGTCAGTTCCAGACACAGGTCACAGCAGCACATGCAGTGTAGGTCCTCTCCTGTTGAAGGTCAGGTAGCAAGTGTGTGAACAGATAGAAAATACCGTCACCACCGGCATACATCACCATTGGCCACTGTACCCCATAGAGCCCAATGTTAACCAATGAGGAGTTGCACAGCAGTCTTCGACCGTTTCCTGAAACGGCGCACAACATCAGCGGAATAACCTCAATTCCACCTCTCCCTCCATACAGGTCAGGCGGACACCATTTTAGGGAGGTGGGGGGCAGGCCATGGATCCTAACTGCGTCACAGTACACAAATGCACCATTTGGACATCTCCAACAAAACACTGTTACAATCACAACATGCATTGAACTGTAGTGGTTGGAATTAAGAGATAATGACTAGCTGCTCACCATTTTGCCCCATAGATTGCAACCGCTGCGGATGAATAGGAGATGGAGACATCCCTCCGTGTACAGACCCCTGGTGGACTTGGCAATAATGGAGGACAGGCACATTATCCTCACCGATAGACTGGACAGGGCCACAATCACAGAGCTCTGTGCCCAATTGGAGCCTGACCTAATCTCTGCTATCTGTCACCCCACCGGGATCCCCCCTCTTGTGCAAGTGCTATCAGTGCTCCATTTCCTGGCAACTGGGTCCTTCCAAGTGACAGTGGGCTTGGCAGCAGGAACGTCTCAGCAAATGTTCTCAATAGTGCTGACCAGAGTGTTGTCTGCCCTGATTAAACACATGTGCAGCTACATTGTTTTCCCCCAGGTGGAGGATTTGGCCACAGTGAAAGCTGATTTCTATGCAATGGGATATATCCCCAACATTATTCGGGAAATTGATGGAACACATATTGCATTTGTCCCCCCTGGCAAAATGAACAGGTGCTCAGAAATCGAAAGAGTTTTCACTCCATGAATATGCAGATGGTGTGCCTGGTGGACCAGTACATCTCCCACATCAATGCAAAATATCCTGGGACTGTGCATGGTGCCTTTAAACTGAGGAATAGCAGCATCCCAAATGTGATGGCTCAACTCCAGAGGCACAGGGTGTGGCTAATAGGTGAGCCCTTGTTCCCACCCAGTATATATTGGTGTATGGATATGGTGTGGGCCCTAAGGGTTAGTTTGTGGCTAACAGTTGTCCCTTGATATTTACAGGTGACTCTAGTTACCCTAACCTCTCATGGCTACTGACCCTTGTGAGGAATCCCAGGACAATGGGCAGAGGAACGTTACAATGAGGCACATGGGCGAACAAGAAGAATTATAGAGAGTACTTTTGGCCTCCTGAAGGCCAGGTTTCGTTGCCTCCATGTAACAGGTGGATCCCTGTGCTACTCACCCAAGAAGGTCTGCCAGATCATCGTGGCATGCTGTATGTTGCACAACTTTGGCTTGTGTCGCCAGGCGCCTTTTCTTCAGTAAGAGGAGGCTGGAGATGGCCTTGTGGCAGTGGTGGACCATGTGGACATTGAAGATGAGGAGGCAGAGGATGAGGATGAGAACGACAGAAGTGAACTAATTCGTCAATACTTCCAATGACACCCAGGTAAGACAGTGTAAATTCACATGTAATTAACAGTTTTGTGTTTGGCAGGCTGTTTTTCCCACTTCTATGGCCACTCACTGTATCCCTTGGCATCTCTATTTGAAGATACAGGTCTATCCTATGTATACATTACTGTACAGTTGAATTGCAATGTTTAAACCTTGTTAAACCAATACATACTTAAATCATTTGACATACTCCATACTTGTATTTTTTCAAAGGGTGTTTATTTAAGTGCTAAAATGTAGAGGGGGTAGTGGAATGGGTCGGGTTGATGATGAAGGAAAGTCCAGGATAGAGTCCAGTCTATTTGTATCACAGGTGCATTGTTCAAGGGGGGCATAGGAAGGGGAGCAATGGCAGTTCAAGGTGGACAGGGTGACAGAGTGAGACACAAGGGTGACAATCAGGTGAGTCTTATTTCCTGGTATGGGTCTTGGCAATACTCTCTGGCTTCTGCCTGGATCGCAGGGAACGTTTGTGGGGTGGTTCTCCTTCTGCAGGGAGAGGGGTGCTGGTGGCCTGTTGGTTCTGTGACGAGGCCTCCTGTTCACGAGCGGCAGCGGAGATGGAAGGCTGTTCATCGGTTTGGCTAGTGTCAGGGGCCTCGTGGTGTGCCACTGCCTCCCTCATAGTGTTGCCTGTGTCTGCCAGCACCCCTGCAATGAAGAACAGGGTGGTGTTGATGTCTTTTAAGTCCTCCCTGATCCCCAGGTACTGGCCCTCCTGCAGCTGCATGTTCTCCTGCAACTTGTCCAGTATCTGGCCCAGTGTATCCTGGGAATGTTGGTATCATTATCACGTTGAGTGCCTCCTGGAGAGTCAGTTCCCTGGGCCTGTCCTCCCCCTGTCGCACAGCAGTCCTCCCAGCATCCCTGTTGTCCTGTGCCTCTGTCCCCTGTGCTCACTGCCACTGACCCCAGGTCCCTGATCATCCTGTGTTTGTGGTGTGGCCTGGGGTTCCTGTAGTGGTGGAAACACTGCTGATTGATGTGTCCTGGGGACAGAGGTATGGGCCCGCTGGGTGGGTGCTATGGTAGCGTTTCCTGAGGGGGGAGGCTCTGTGGTGGTGTGTGACTGTGCCTGAGTAACCGACCGTCAGAGATTCCTGATGGACCACGTTGGTCATCCAGATCCAGGCGACCAGAGCTTCTGTCATCACTGTGGGCCTCTTCTGTGGGGGGACCTCTTCTCTGGTGACATTGGCTGGGGTACCTGTGGGAATGTGAATACAGTGTTATTGTTTCTGCGTGTGACATGTTGTGTATGGGTGTGTTGCCCTCTATGGTTGTTGTTGCCATGGCAGATTTGCCTTTCTGTGAGTTGCTATTTGGTGGGCAAGGTGATTCTCTCCAGTGTACATGCAGTGGTGATAGGTGTCCATGCAGGTCTGTGAGGGGAGTCCATGCACTGGTGTTGCATACAGGGCTTGGTATTGGGATGAGTGGGTTGTGATGGTGGGGTATGTGGGTGGTGGTGAAGTGATGGGAGTGAGGGCAAGGTTGGGGGTTTGTGATGGCATGCAGGCAGGGAGGGTGATAGTAATAGAGATTTTACTTACCAGAGTCCAGTCGTCCTCCTACTCCTGCCAGGCCCTCAGGATGCATGACTGCCATGACTCGCTCCTCCCATGTTGTTAGTAGTGGGGGAGGAGGTGGGGGTCCACCGCCAGTCCTCTGTACAGCTTGTTGGTGTCTTGCTGTCACTGAACGCACCTTCCCCCGCAGGTCGTTCCACCTCATCCTGATGTCATACCTTGTTCTGGGGTGCTGTCCCACGGCATTGATCCTGTCCACGATTCTCCGCCATAGCTTCATCTTCCTAGCAATAGATGTCTGAGGCACCTGTGATCCAAATAGCTGTGGCTCTACCCGGATGATTTCCTCCACCATGACCCTTAGCTCCTCCTCTGAGAACCTGGGGTGTCGTTGATGTGCCATGGGTGTAGTGTGAGTGGTGTGGGTGAGGGTCTGTGGGGTGATGTGTTGGGGTGTGTGATGTAAGGTGCGTGGATAGTGTATAGGTAATGGTGTTATGTGGCTCTGGTTGTGTGGGTGCTCTTGCTGTATCTCTCTCTGGTGCCAATTATTTCGAGTCGTGAAGGGATGTGGGTATTGTGGGTGTGTGTTTTATAGTGGTGTGGGTGTGTGTATGGGTGTCAGGTGTATGTAGTTTGAATTGTCCAATGTGGTGTTGTTTTGTTAGTGTGTGTGTAATTTGAGCGCAGCGGTATATACCACCAATGGTTAACCGCCATTAATTGTCTGCCACAGTGATTCTTGGGTCATAATGTGATGGATGTAGTTCTGTTGGCGTAACGGTGTGGGTTTGGATAACGCCAGTTTATCACTGACCTTTGGGCTGGCCGGATTGTGTGTGTGGCTGTATAGTGACAGATTGGTATGTGTGTGTCATATTATGGTTGGAGGTTATCCGCGGCGGCAGTGTTATGTTGGCAGCAGTCGGCATGGCGGTAAGTGGAATTTACCCCCAGTGTCATATTGAGGGCCTATGCTGGGATAGTAATCATCAAAGGTAATTGTTGTTTAATGTGAATTTTGAAAATTGCAGAGGTAATGTTTGTTCTATTTGCAAAAGCTCATTTAGGTGGACAAAACATGCCTAAATTATCTTGAGTTGGGCACAACAATATAGAATTTTGTATGTTGTTTCTTAGACGTGAGGGACATTGCAAGCATATAAGCCAGAGACCGGTATTGGATTATGTAAAGAAATGCCTCCTTGGCATGGTTACCCCCTGACTTTTTCCCTTTTGTTGATGCCAGTTATGACTGCGAACCAGGCTCCAGCACCAGTGTTCTTTCCCTAAACTGTACCTTTGTTCCCACAATTGGCACAGCCCTGGCACCCAGATAAGTCCCTTATAAATGGTACCCCTGGTACCAGGGGCCCTGATGCCAGGGAAGGTCTCTAAGGGCTGCATCATGTCTTATGCCACCCTGGGGACCCCTCACTCAGCACATGCACACTGCCTCACAGCTTGTGTGTGCTGGTGAGGAGAAAATGACTAGGTCGACATGGCACTCCCCTCAGAGTGCCATGACCACCTCACACTGCCTGTGGCTTAGGTAAGTTACCCCTCTAGCAGGCCTTATAGCTCTGAGGCAGGGTGCACTATACCACAGGTGAGGGCATATGTGCAAGAGCATTATGCCCCTACAGTGTCTAAGCAAAACCTGAAACCTTGTAAGTGCAGGGTAGCCATAAAGAGTATATGGTCTGGGAGTTTGTCAAACACAAACTCCACAGTTCCATAATGGCTACACTGAAATCTGGGAAGTTTGGTATAAAACTTCTCAGCACAATAAATGCACACTGATGCCAGTGTGGAATTTATTGTAAAATGCACCCAGAGGGCATCTAAGAGATTCCCCCTGAATACCAGTCCGACTCCTGGTGCTAGACTGACCAGTTTCTGCCAGCCTGCCACAACCAGATGAGTTTCTGGCGACATGGGGAGAATGTGTTTGTCACACTGTGGCCAGGAACAAAGCCTGTCCTGGGTGGATGTGCTTCTCACCTCCCCCTGCAGGAACTGTAACACCTGGCAGTGAGCCTCAAAGGTTCATGCCTTTTGTTACATCACCCCAGGGCATCCCAGCTAGTGGAGATGCCCGCCCCTCCGGCCACTGCCCCCACT
The DNA here is from genome assembly GCF_031143425.1 of Pleurodeles waltl. NCBI lineage: Eukaryota > Metazoa > Chordata > Amphibia > Caudata > Salamandridae > Pleurodeles > Pleurodeles waltl. The sequence continues at coordinate 613,083,740 of NC_090436.1, read as the reverse complement.
TTTGGCGATAAGCCTGGAGGAGATAATGAGAAAAACAAGGAGGAGTCACGCACCAGTCAGGACAGCCTCTAAGGTGTCCTGAGCTGAGGTGACCCCTGCCTTTAGAAATCCTCCATCTTAAGTTTGGAGGATTCCCCCAATAGGATTAGGGATGTGCCCTCCTCCCCTCAGGGAGGAGGCACAAAGAGGTTGCAGCCACCCTCCAGGATAGTAACCATTGGCTACTGCCCTCCTGACATAAACACACCCCTAAATTCAGTATTTAGGGGCAACCCAGAACCCAGGAAATCAAATTCCTGCAACCTACACAAAGAAGGACTGCTGACCTGAAAGCCCTGCAGAGACGACGGAGACAACAACTGACTTGGTCCCAGCCCTACCGGCCTGTCTCCAGACTCAAAGAACCTGCACAGCGATGCATCCGACAGGGACCAGCCACCTCTGAAGCCTCAGAGGACTGCCCTGAACCGAAGACCAAGAAACTCCCTAGAACAGCAGCACTGTTCACCAACAGCAACATTTTTGCAACTTTAAAGCAACTTTTAAAGAACTTCCTCTTCCCGCCAGAAGGTTGAGACTTCACCCTCTGCACCTGACGCCCCCTGCTCGAGCACCAGAGAACTAACACTACAGGGAGGACTCCCAGGCTACTGCAACCTCGTGAGTAGCCCAAGACGACCCTCCTGCTCCCCGACAGCGACGCATTCAGAGAGAATCCAGAGGTTCCCCCTGACCGCGACTGCCTGTAACAAGGAACCCGACGCCTGGACCAAGCACTGCACCCGCTGCCCCCAGGACCAGAAGGAACCGAACTCCAGTGCAGGAGTGACCACTAGGTGACCCTCTGCCTAGCCCAGTCAGTGGCTGGCCCGAGAAGCCCCCCTGTGCCCTGCCTGCACCGCTAGAGTGTCCCCCGGGTCCCTCCATTGATTCCTATTCAAAACCCGATGCCTGCTATGCACACTGCAACCAGCCGCCACTGTGCCGCTGAGGGTGTGTTTTGTGTGTCTACTTGTGTCCCTCCCAGTTCTCTACAAAACCCCCCTGGTCTGCCGTCCGAAGACGCAGGTACTTACCTGTTGGCAGTCTGGAACCGGAGCACCCCTGTTCTCCATAGGCACCTATGTGTTTTGGGCCCTCCTTTGACCTCTGCACCTGACTGGCCCTGTATTGCTGGTGCGTGACTTTGGGGTTGCCTTGAACTCCCAACGGTGGGCAGCTTATGCCCAGAAACTTGAACTTGTAAGTGCCTTACTTACCTGAAAAACTAACCCTTACTTACCTCCCCATGTCACGACTCACGTGCTGCTTGCGCCTGGAATTTGCAGATCTGGTGGCGTGAATCTTCAATGTTCGGCTTTGGCCCAAAAAGGGGCGACTCTTTCTGGTAGCCACGGTGCTGTAGGCAATGGAGACACCAAGAACAGACCGTGCCCTTCAGAAAGTAGCGCCAGAGGGAAAAACCCCTTCCAAGGGGAAAAACCTCCAAACAGGAAAAGTCCTGGAGAAAAACAAGAACAACAAACAGGAATCCAAAAGGAGCAAAAATCAGAAAATACAGAATGCTGAGTCCAAAACCAAAAGGCAAGGAAATCAGGAGCGAAGACACCAACTGAGCAGAAAGTGTTGCAGCGCAAGGAAAGAGGAAAAACACAGCCCTTATATACCAACAAACAGGAAGTGACCCACAGGAAGTAAAAGGACACCATCTTAGATAGGGAAACAATATATAGAACAGAATAGTAGAGGAACCATAGAGAATAGGGAACAAGGAATGCTGGGAAAGCACAGGAATCTGGGAAGGAGGAAAAGACATAAAGAAAGGCACACAACAGACTGCAAACAGAAGAAAGGACAAAGAAACGAAGAAAAACAGGTAAGAGGGTTCAGAGACCCCTGGGACAGTGAAAGGCAGAAGGAAGAACGAGGCCCCAAGCAAATCTGGGGCCTCGAAACGCGCAGGAGAGGCTGGGGGCGCGCCGCGTCTTAATAACGCGGTGCGCGGCCCGAGCCGAACGCCCGGTCGAAGTCGAGCTCTCGGCTCGCGCCGCACCGCGCGGCGCGACAGTAGGTCCCCCTCCCGAAGGCCCAGGTTTAAGAGGGAATAAACAGTGAAAGCGTTGAGTCAGGAGAGGAGCGTGAACGGAAGAGGCATCTTCCCATGAACATTCACTGAGAGGATAACCCTTCCAATGAATCAGATACTGAAGTCGTTTATGAAAAAGACGAGAGTCACAGATTTCCTGCACTTCATATTCAGGAGCATCATTCACAAGGACAGGAGGTGGACAAGGAAACTGACGTGAGTAAGGATCAGGCACATAAGGTTTAAGCTGAGAAACATGAAAAACCGGATGGATCTTCCATGTATGGGGTAAGTGAAGACGGACAGTGACAGGATTGACCAACTGGAGAATACGGAAAGGCCCATAGTAACGAGGTGTGAACTTGTTTTGAGAGAGACGTGAGGGCAAGAATTTGGAGGAGAGCCAGACTTTATCTTGCAGATGATAATTTGGATTGGTTGTACGTCTCTTGTCTGCAGCCTTCTTCATATACCTCTTGGTATGTAACAAATTAGATCGAATTAGTTTATGGAGTTGGAGAAGGCGTTTGGAGAAATAGTTAATAGCAGGTAGAGGAGAGTTGGATTGTGGAGAAGTAGGGAAAGAGGTAGGATGAAAACCATAGGAACAGAAAAAGGGAGTGACCTTGGAGGCACTATGGACTGAGTTATTGTAGGAAAATTCAGCTAAAGAGAGGTAAGTGCTCCAGTTACTTTGGGTAGAATTGCAAAAGCATCGAAGATATTGCTCTAGTCCTTGGTTCAGACGCTCAGTCTGTCCGTTGGTCTGAGGATGGAACCCTGAAGACAGGGCTCTATTCATATTCAGTATTTTACAAAAATGCTTCCAAAATCGGGAGATGTACTGAGGTCCTCTATCAGAGATTATGGTATGTGGAAGTCCATGGAGACGGAAGACATGATCTATGAATATTTGACCTAGTTCTTGGGAAGTAGGCAGCTTTTTTAGGCCAGTGAAATGAGCCATCTTTGTGAAAGAATCCACTGTGACCATGATAACCCGGTTTCCTGCTGATGGTGGGAGCGAACACATAAAATCAGTAGAGATAGTATGCCATGGGGCCGATGGAACAGGCAAAGGTTGTAGTAATCCTGCCGGTCTGGTGTGAGGTATTTTGACTTGGGCACATATGGGACAGGCCTGAACGTATCTTTCCACATCCAGTTTCCAGGTAGGCCACCAAAAAAATCGTGAAAGTAATTCTTGTGTGGCTTTGATGCCTCTGTGACCAGCTACAGGGGAATCATGGCACATTTGTAATGCTTTCTTTTGCACCTTGTTTGTAGGGAGGAATATCAGGTCTTGGTAATAAAAATATCCTTGTTTCTTGTACAATAATGGTCTTAGTTCTTCCATGTCATGGTCCGATTGGTTGGCGTATTCTTGTTGTACTTCTTCCAGGAAAGACTGAGCCACTCCAATGATCTTACTGGGTTCTAGAAGATACTGGGATGAGGAAGGAGAACACTCTGGATATCGGCGAGACAGAGCATCAGCCAGAATGTTTTGGGATCCTGGAATATATGTAATATAAAAATCGTACTGACTGAAGAAAAAGGCCCAGCGGGCCTGACGACTATTCTGGCATACAAAATTTCTTAAACATTGTAAATTACGGTGGTCTGTCCTCACCTCAAATGGTTCCTTGGAACCCATCAGAAACTGCCTCCACTCAAGGCAGGCTGTTTTCAGAGCCAATAATTCCCTTTCAAGTACGGAATAATGTTGTTCAGCTGTGGAAAGGATATGAGACAAATAGAAAACAGGATGTTCAAGGCCATCATCCTCTTGTCGTTGGAGTAAGACAGCTCCGATGGCTCTCTCAGAAGCATCAGTTACTACTAAAAATTGCTTGGTGGTATCTGGATGTCTTAAGATGGGGGCTTGGGTGAAGGCTCTCTTTAAGCTTTGAAAGGCTGCTTCAGCAGCCTCAGTCCAGACAAATCCCTTCTTTAAATTGTCCTTCTTTAAGGTGTGAGTTATGTGGCTAGTCTGACTGGCAAAGTCTAGAATGAATTGTCGATAGAAGTTTGCTAAACCTAGGAAACATTGTGTTTCTTTTATGGTAGAAGGAGAAGGCCACTCTAGGATAGCTTGTACCTTTTCTTGGTCCATAGCTATGCCGGTGGGACTTAAATGATAGCCCAGATATTTGACTTCCGTTATGTCGAACTCACATTTCTCTGGTTTGCAAAATAGTTGATGATCACGAAGTCTTTGAAGAACTTGTTTCACATGGGAAGTATGGAGTTCAGGATTTCTAGAATAAATAAGAATGTCATCTAGGTACATCACGACTGTCTGATTAAGTAGGTCTGAAAACACTGAGTCCATAAATCTCTGGAAGATTGCCGGGGCGTTAGTAAGACCAAACGGCATAACCCTATATTCAAAATGGCCAAATGGGGTCCTGAATGCTGTCTTCCATTCGTCGCCTTCTCTTATGCGTAAAAGGTGGTAGGCTCCTCGTAAATCCAATTTAGTAAAACGTTGGGCCCCTCTGATTGCTTCCAGTATGTCCCTGATGAGAGGCAAAGGATAACGATCTTTAATGGTGATTTTATTCAGACCTCGAAAATCCAGGCACGGACGAAGATCCTTAGTCTTCTTGGGCACAAAAAAGAGAGGGGCCCCAGCCGGAGACGACGATGGAACAATAAGACCACTCTGTATATTTTCGTCCAGATACTCCTTTAGAACTTCCCTTTCGGGTTCCGTGAGGGAGTACATCCTCCCAAAAGGAACAATTGTGCCGGGTTCTAATGGAATTGCACAATCATATTCTCGATGTGGAGGTAGCACAGGTTTTGACGGTTTTTGGAAAATATCCTGAAACTCCAAATAGTGGTCTGGGACCCCTTGGACCGTATTAATGGACATACCAGTGGCACCTTCAGTAGCTAAGGATCTTTTCGGAGACCAATACTTGTCGGAAGTAAAACAGTTCTCGTGACAAAATTGCGAAGACAAAGAGACTGTCCGGGTAACCCAATTTATATATGGGTTATGTCTAATGAGCCACGGAATTCCAAGAATGATGGTATGGTTAGGGGACGTAATAAGATCGAAGGAGATGTGTTCTTGATGGTTTCCCACCTGTAGACTTAACATCAGGGTAGTGGTGTCTACAGGACCAGAGGATATCAAAGATCCATCCACAGTGTGTACCTGTTCGGGTACTTCTTTTGCTTGAGTAGGAACTAGGTTAGCAGCAGCCCATGTCTTGTCCATGTATATACCACTAGCACCACAGTCTAGTAATGCCATAGTCTTTTCTTGACGACCGTCAGGAAGTTGTAACAGGACAGGAAAGATGAACAAGGCAGTTGTATTGTCATTAAAGGAGCTAATGGAAGGTATAGCTGTAGATCCCGTCCTCTCCCTTCTTACAGAGGACGGGAGGTGGCGTTTCCCGAAGGTCTGGACGGACGTACTGGACAGGTACGGAGTATGTGACCAGCAGAACCACAATACAGGCACAACCCTCTCTTGCGTCTGTCTTCTCGTTCACTAGCAGAGAGCGGACCTCGGGTAGTATCCACCTGCATGGGTTCCCCTTCGATGTCTCTAGCAGGAGTGCGAGGTTCCTCGGAACGCTGCAGGTATGCACGGGAGCTACTTGGTTGGGTAAACCCTCTACTCCTTTTCTTTTCCGATCTCCGTTCCCGAAGACGATATTCGATGGACAGTGCTTGATCCATCAGGCCACGAAGATCTTCCGCTCTGGTAGAATGCACTAGTTCATCCTTTATTTCTTCTTTGAGTCCTCTACGAAATAATGTTACCAGAGTACGTTCCACCCAAGTGGTCTCTGCCGCCAGCTGACGAAAACGGGTTATATATTGCAGGACGTCTTGGGAGCCTTGTTGGATGTCGCACAAGGCTTCTTCAGCGGAGGCTTCCAATCCAGGACGGCTAAACATTTGTTTGAAGCGACTCACAAAGGCGGAATAGTCTGACAATACAGGGTCGTCGGAGGACACCATCGGGGTTGCCCAGGCCAAGGCTGGGCCGGATAAGGCACTGATAAGATAACCCACCTTGGTCCTGTCGTGGGAGAATTGCGTAGGTCGGAAGGCGAAATACACCGTTAAAGCATCCAAGAACTCGCGAAGCTTGGTTGGTTCACCAGAGAAACAAGGGGTAGAAGCGGAGATTGTCGGAACATCACTGGTGCGGAGGGCCAAAGCCTGTCGTAACGCAGCATTTTCATTACGTAGTTGTTGCAACTCCTGGGCTTGTTGCTGAATCGTGGTTAACAGAGATTGCTCCGGATCTGCAGCAGCCGCCACTGTATTATCCATGGTGTTTGAGGACGTCGGAATGGTTAGGCGCTGCAATCTGTCACGACTCACGTGCTGCTTGCGCCTGGAATTTGCAGATCTGGTGGCGTGAATCTTCAATGTTCGGCTTTGGCCCAAAAAGGGGCGACTCTTTCTGGTAGCCACGGTGCTGTAGGCAATGGAGACACCAAGAACAGACCGTGCCCTTCAGAAAGTAGCGCCAGAGGGAAAAACCCCTTCCAAGGGGAAAAACCTCCAAACAGGAAAAGTCCTGGAGAAAAACAAGAACAACAAACAGGAATCCAAAAGGAGCAAAAATCAGAAAATACAGAATGCTGAGTCCAAAACCAAAAGGCAAGGAAATCAGGAGCGAAGACACCAACTGAGCAGAAAGTGTTGCAGCGCAAGGAAAGAGGAAAAACACAGCCCTTATATACCAACAAACAGGAAGTGACCCACAGGAAGTAAAAGGACACCATCTTAGATAGGGAAACAATATATAGAACAGAATAGTAGAGGAACCATAGAGAATAGGGAACAAGGAATGCTGGGAAAGCACAGGAATCTGGGAAGGAGGAAAAGACATAAAGAAAGGCACACAACAGACTGCAAACAGAAGAAAGGACAAAGAAACGAAGAAAAACAGGTAAGAGGGTTCAGAGACCCCTGGGACAGTGAAAGGCAGAAGGAAGAACGAGGCCCCAAGCAAATCTGGGGCCTCGAAACGCGCAGGAGAGGCTGGGGGCGCGCCGCGTCTTAATAACGCGGTGCGCGGCCCGAGCCGAACGCCCGGTCGAAGTCGAGCTCTCGGCTCGCGCCGCACCGCGCGGCGCGACACCCCAAGGAACTGTTGATTTTTGCAGTGTCCACTTTTAAAATAGCTTTTTGCCATTTTAACTAAAACTGTGTATCTTACTGCTCTAATTCAAAGTTCCTAACTTACCTGTGTTGAGTACCTTGCATTCTATGTATTTACTTCAAATCTTGAATCTTGTGATTCTAAAATAAATTAAGAAAATATATTTTTCTACATGAAAACTATTGGCCTGGAGTTAAGTCTTTGAGTGTGTGTTCCTCATTTATTGCCTGTATGTGTACAACAAATGCTTAACACTACCCTCCGATAAGCCTACTGCTCGACCACACTACCACAAAATAGAGCATTAGAATTATCTAATTTTGCCACTATCTTACCTCTAAGGGGAGCCCTTGGACTCTGTACACACCATCTCTTACTTTGAGATAGTATATAAAGAGCTAACTTCCTACAGATTACATTTTTAATTTATACAAAATCATCTTTGTTTAATGAGAATTTGTTGAATTCAATTCAATTTAGCAAACTTCATTATAATTTTAAAGCTGGAGTTTGCTCAGGACCACTGGAGTTCAGTTATCAAAACAGGGAGGAAGTATTGAGACTTATTACAAAGCTAAGAATATTTTCCGCGAATAATTCCAGTTATGTTATGCAAAGTTATGTTACACATGTTTGTTTAGTGTGTTATCACTCATGAGGGTATCCTGGTGCTTAGCAGGTGTGAGGACCTTGCCCAAGGGTGTGTTAATCAAAGAGCCATGTCTTCAGCTTCTCGTGGAATTCAAGAAGAGAAAAGGCCTAAATATGTGGTGGGTGGTTCTTTTGTTCTCTAGAAGTGATATATGAGGAAGCTCGACCTCCGTCTTTTTTTCTGTGAATGCGTGGGGTGTGTGCAAATAGCAACTCGGCTGAGCGAAGAAGTCTGACTGATTGGTGGGAGGAGATGAGATTGTTCAGGAAGCCTGGTCTTGTGTTGTGTAGAGCTTTGAACGTATTGATGAGGAGCCTGAACTGAGCATGCTTGTGTACAAGGAGCCTGTGGAGCTCTCTGACGTGTGGTGTGATGTGAGCAAGAAAGGTTGATGATGAGTCCGGATAACGTGTTGTGTGTGGTCAGCAGTCTTCTGGTGAGTTGCTTGGTTATTCCAGTTTAGAGGGTGTTCCTGTATTCCAGTTTACTGATGATAAGACTTTAGGTGATAGTTTTCCGGTGTTGATCGGAAGCCATCGGAGCCATTTGAAGATCTTCTTCAGCAGCTTCAGGGGGTGGTGGCATGCAGCTGTGACAGCACTGACTTGTGTGGACATGTCCAATTTTTCATCAATGATGATTGCGAGGTTCCGGATATAGAGGCTGGGGATTGCTGTGGGTTCGAGGTTGGCCAGTCACCAGGTAGAATTCCAGGGTGAGGTGTTTTTTTCTTAGGATCACTACTTCTGTCTTCTCTGAGTTAAACTTGACACAGTTGTCGTTCTTCTAGGCCGCAACATCAGTCACGTAGGCAGTGAAGCAGTTCCTGATTTGAGAGTTTTGTCTGAGAGAGACAGCAAATTGAGTGCATTCTGCATATGAGGGGATATTGATGCTGTGGTTCCAGATGATGTTGGATAGTGTGTCCTACATATATGTTGAGTACGGTGGGGCTGATGGATGAGGGTTGAGGCACTCTGCAGATGACTTTATGAGCTCCTGTGGAGTATGGTGCAAGGATGACCTTTTAAGCTTTTCCCATTAGGAATGTAGGTCCTTGAATGCCAATCTTGTGGAAGAACTTGAAGATGAGTATAGGGTATTAGAGTATGTTGAAGGCATCTGAAAGATCCATGAGGATGATAGCTGCAGAGTACTCTGTTCAGGATCATGCACATGTAAGGCCCAATTCACAAAGGTAAACTTAGACAAAAAGTCAAATTTTACGACTTTAGGTATTCACAAAGGTAAGTTACGAGTAGTATTTTTACATCCCCACTCGGGGCAGATTCTCCACACACGGGGTCGATTCTCTGCACTCGAGTTGGAGTCTCTGCACTTGGGGCAGAATCTCTTCTCTTGGGACAGCAGTAGCTGCCATTCCCCTATCCAGCTCCAGCTGAAACTCCATAGCCCAACAGCAATCATAACCTTGCTGCACACATAAAAGAAGAGCTGCCACAAACAAACTTTTTCAGACCTTTAAACATTTCACTGGATGTGGTTGTTGATTTGCCCCTTGCCATGAAACAGGACGATTCGAGGGGAAGGAGGAGGAGTACACTAGAGAGGATTTTTAGACAAAGGATAAGAATCTTTGTGGTGTCCAACCAAGATGTCATGGTCGGATACTGTTTTCCCCCTGATGTCATCTTAGAGATGGTTTGTGAGTGGGAGCAGGATCTGGACTCAGTAACCTGTTGTTCCCATGCCATCCCAGCCTATGTCAAGATCCTATCAGCTCTCCATTTTATCAAATCAAATCAAATCATTAACACTTATAAAGTGCGCTACTCACCCGTGCGGGTCTCAAGGCGCTAGGGGAAAGGGGGGGGTTACTGCTGCTCGAAAAGCCAGGTTTTTAGGAGTCTCCGGAATGCGGAGTGGTCCTGGGTGGTCCTGAGGCTGGTGGGGAGGGAGTTCCAGGTCTTGGCTGCCAGGAAGGAGAAAGACCTCCCACCCGCCGTGGAGCGGCGGATGCGAGGGACGGCAGCGAGCGCGAGGCCAGAGGAACGGAGGAGGCGGGTGGGGACGTAGAAGCTGAGGTGTTGGTTGAGGTATTCCGGTCCCTTGTTGTGGAGGGCTTTGTGTGCATGGGTGAGAAGTCGAAAGGTGATCCTTTTGCTGACTGGGAGCCAATGCAGATGTCTCAGGTGTGCGGAGATGTGGCTGTTGCGGGGTACGTCGAGGATGAGGCGGGCCGAGGCGTTTTGAATGCGTTGCAGGCGATTTTGGAGTTTGGTGGTGGTCCCAGCGTAGAGGGTGTTGCCGTAGTCCAGGCGGCTCGTGACGAGGGCGTGGGTCACGGTTTTTCTAGTGTCGGCAGGGATCCAGCGGAAGATCTTGCGGAGCATGCGGAGGGTGAGGAAGCAGGCGGAGGACACGGCGTTGACTTGCTTGGTCATGGTGAGAAGGGGGTCCAAGATGAAGCCGAGGTTGCGGGCATGGTCTGCGGGGGTCGGTGCGGTGCTGAGGGCCACCAGGAGTCGTCCCAGGCGGACGGTGTGTTGCCGAGGATGAGGACTTCCGTTTTGTCAGAGTTCAGCTTTAGGCGGCTGAGCCTCATCCAATCTGCGACGTCCTTCATACCCTCTTGTAGGTTGGTCTTGGCGCTGGCGGGGTCCTTGGTGAGGGAGAGTATAAGTTGGGTGTCGTCGGCGTAGGAGGTGATGATGATGTCGTGCTTGCGTACGATGTTGGCGAGGGGGCTCATGTAGACATTGAAGAGTGTCGGGCTGAGCGATGAGCCTTGAGGTACGCCACAGATGATCTCGGTGTGGTCTGAGCGAAACGGTGGGAGGTAAACTCTTTGGGAGCGGTTTGAGAGGAAGGAGGCGATCCAGTCCAGGGCCTGGCCTTGGATCCCAGTGGAGCGGAGGCGGGTGATTAGGGTGCGGTGACAGACGGTGTCGAAGGCCGCCGAGAGGTCGAGGAGGATGAGGGCGACTGTTTCACCATTGTCCATCAGGGTTCTGATGTCATCTGTGACTGAGATGAGGGCGGTTTCCGTGCTGTGGTTGGTTCGGAATCCGGTTTGTGAAGGGTCGAGCAGGTTGTTGTTTTCCAGGAAGGTGGTCAGCTGTTTGTTGACGGTCTTCTCTATTACCTTGGCTGGGAAAGGCAGGAGAGAGATGGGGCGGAAGTTTTTCAGGGTCAGCCGTAGGTTTCTTTAGGAGGGCGTTGACTTCGGCGTGTTTCCAGCATTCGGGGAAGGTAGCAGAAGAAAAAGAAGAGTTGATGACGGCCTGGAGGTGCGGGGCGATGATGTCGTCGGCTTTATTAAAGATGAAGTGAGGGCAGGGGTCCGAAGGGGCGCTGGAGTGGATAGAGTTCATGATGGATTTGGTTTCTTCAGTGTTGATGTGGGTCCAGTTGTTGAGGGTGAAGGCCGGGGGTGCGGGTTCGGTGATGTTAGTTTGGGTCTGGTGTCCGAAGCTGTCGTGGAGGTCGCTGATCTTGCGGTGGAAGAAGGTGGCGAGGGATTCGCACAAATCCTGTGAGGGCATGACGGTGTTTGCGTTGGCGTTGGGGTTGGAGAACTCCTTGACGATGCTGAAAAGTTCTCTGCTGTTGTGGCTGTTTTTGTCCAGTCTGTCGGTGAAAAAGTTCCTTTTGGCAGCGCGGATCAGGTGGTGGTGTTCGCGGGTAGCGTTCTTGAGGGCGGTCATGTTGTCAGCGGTGTGGTCCTTGCGCCAGGCCTTCTCGAGGGTGCGACAAGTTTTCTTTGATTCTTTGAGGGTGTCAGAGAACCAGAGAGGTTTTTTGGTGTTGGTCTGTCAATGTGTGCGTTTGAGGGGAGCAAGGTTGTCTGCGCAGTTGGAGATCCAGTTTGTGAGGCTGAGGGCTGCGTCGTTGGGGTCGGTGGTGAGGGTGGGTTGGTTGGCGGCGAGTGCGGAGAGGAGTTGCTCTTCGGGGATCTTGTTCCAATGTCGATGAGGGATGGGTTGAGTGCGGAGGTGGCGGATCTCGTGTCGGAATGTGAAGTGGATACAGCTGTGGTCGGTCCAGTGTAGAGCGGAGGTGTGGCTGAAGAAGATGTGTTTGCTGGCGGAGAAGATAGGGTCGAGCGTGTGTCCGGCGATGTGGGTGGCGGTGTTCACCAGTTGCTTGAGGCAGAGGTTGGCGAGGTTGTCGAGCAGGGCGGTGGTGTTGGGGTCGTTATTGCTCTGGGGTCGTTCCAGAGGGTCTCCGGTGATAGTGTGGGCATCTCTCAGACAAGCCAGTCTATGCTTGCATCAGGCACTGAGCTGCATCAAAAGAAGAGCCTGTCTCCACATATACCAATGCCCCATACACTGGCCAGAAGGCAAAGGGTAGCTTAAGATTTCCACATCATTTCCCACTTCCCACATGTGCTAGGTGCTATTGATTGCACTCATGTGGCTCTTCAGCCACTTCACCACAATGCACACATCTTCTGCAACAGACACTGCTGGCACTCTATCCACATGCAGGGTGTCTGTGATGCCAGTGGTAGCTTTATTGATTTGCATGCAGTGTTCCAAGGCAATACCCATGACAGCTATGTATTCCACATGTCACCTCGTGCCTGGCAGATGGCAGCGGGAGAATTTGGCAATATGTGGCTACTGTGTAAGTACCAAGCACCATGCAAGTATGATATGTATAATTGGTTTTGTAATATACACGGCCATTGTAAAACAGTAACTCTCATGCCACATACATGCCCCCAAGAGACAAAGCATATACAATTTCATACATCATGTACTGTATGGATGTAAGAGGGACATGCACAAATATTACTTCATTTTCCTCCTCAGGTGATGCTGCCTATGCACTTTCCCCTCATCTCTTCACAAAATGCAGATATTAAATCACTGTACCTCAGCAGAGGTACAATAGGGCACACATACGTACATGAGCCATCATTGAATGTAGTTTTGGTCTCCTGAAGTCAAGATTCAAATGTTTTTACCATACAGGGGGTTGCTGCTGTACTCCCCTCAAGTTGTGTGCACGTTTATAGTAGCCTGCTGCGTATGGCAACATAGCATTAAATCATGGCTTTCACATACCTCTGGACCCTCATCTAGGACTGAATCTGGGCAATTGGGCCATTGTACAAAACAGAGGGCAGGGTGTGCAGGTCCATGGCCAGCTAGTTGACATTTTTCACCTGAGCAACCTTTTGTGTTATGACCTTCAAGTGGTTGGCCGTCTATTGTCAATTATGACAGCTGGACTTTTAACACTGTCAACAAATTCCATCCCAAGACTTCTCTGTAAGCCATACCTGATGTCTGTAGACAGCCGATGACAAGAGTCAAAATATTGACTATGCAGCACGTTATGTGCACGTCAGTGATCAGTGTGGACAACGTCTTTAAGGGCTCCACTGACTCATGGGATTAAGGCCCTCATTACAACCCTGGCGGTCAGTGATAAGGTGGCAGTAATACCGCCAACCGGCTGACGATAACTACCGCCAAATTACGACCATGGCGGTGATATCTCCGATAGACAGCCAATGTACCACACTGACCGCCAGGGCAGAAACAACATGCACCACGGCGGTAGCCGCCTACAGCCAGGCAGAAGACAAAGTACCTCCCACCATATCATGACCCTGCAAACCAACACCTTTTCTTGGGCGGTACCAACGCCATCAAAAGCCTGGCGGTAACAGAGCACAAAAGTCAAAGCACTCACCATTGGAGACACAGGGAAGAACCACGCCACCATGGACCCCAAACTGCAAGTTTTCCTGATGATCTTCTACGTTATGCTCCACCTGAAACACCAACCCCGGCGAAGACGACGACGGTGAGTACAGCCGCCTAGCACACAAGGGAGGGGGTGGAGGAAAAAGAGAGTGACACACACATACACAACACACACCCGACACACACACACCCTACACACAACCATATGCATTACAAAAACAATTTCATCATGAAAATCTGCAGAATAATGCGAAGGCAACAGGAATTTACAAAAATGATTGTAATCAGTCCAACAATAAATTCAGCAATCCGATTTACACATTAAACAGATATGTACACATGTATAAAAAAGGTACACTCCCAGTCCATAGTTCACAGGGCCCACATGGCCACAGGGAAAAGTCCAAGACCCCACTCGAATCCTGCCCCAATACAAAGAGAACACTGCAGGGGCATCAGTTGGCAAATAAGCAGGCACCTCAGGGGGAGTGGTGGGGGGCACCTCAGCTGGATGCGGAAACAAGCCCACTGGTTCTGGAGGGGGCAACATGGCCTGTGCTTGGTCCTGGGGAGTGCAAGGCCAGTCTCTGGAGTGGGTGACTTGCCCACTGGTTCTGGAGGGGGCACCATGCCCTGTGCTTGGTCCTGGGGAGTGCAAGGCCACAGTCTCTTGAGTGGGTGAATACCCCACTGGTTCTGGAGGGGCAGGCCGCACAGCAGCCCTTGGTGGCTGGACTATATGGCGTCTGCTGGCAGCGATGGCTGCACTGTGGTGGTTGCTGTGGGAGGCTCCTGCTCAGCCCCTGCACCCTCCGATGGCTGCACTGTGGTGGTGGTTGTTCGAGGCTCCTGCTCAGCCACTGCACCCTTCGATGGCTGCACTGTTTTGGTGGCTGTGGGAGGCTCCTGCTCAGCCCCTGCACCCTCCGATGGCTGCACTGTGGTGGTGGTTGTGGGAGGCTCCTGCTAAGCCCCAGCACTCTCTTATGGCTGCACAACTATGGCTGGTGGTGGGGCTCTGTGACAGCTGCTGGTGCAGGTTCCTTGCCCTTCTTTGTTTCTTTGTAGCTGGTGCTGGCTCCTTCCCCTTCTTTGTGGCTGGTGCAGGCTCCTTCCCCTTCTTTGTGGCTGGTGCAGGCTCCTTCCCCTTCAGTATTTGTGGCCTGGAATCCTTTTCACCACGAGTAGGTGCTGCTACCTTTGGGCCCGTGGACTGTGTGGCTGAGGTGCTTGCTGCCCTGGCCATACGTGCAGGACTGGGGGATGGAGGGGCAGGAAAGAGGACAATCTGGGAAAGGAAAGGCTTTTTAGGGACATTGGAGCAGGAAGAGGGAGGAGTCATTGGAGTGGAGGATGAGGGAGTGGTTGTTGGAGGTGTTTGTCTGCTGGATTTGGGTGCAGGTGCATGGGCTGTATGCTGTTGTGAGGTGGATGGCTGTTGGGTGTCTGAGTGCTTGCATTTGTGTACTTTAGTGGGGGGACAGACACAGTGGGAGAGGACACAGGGGATGTCACCTGTATCAACACGGAGAGAAGACTGCAGGGGCATCAGTTGGTAAATAGGCAGGCACCACAGGGGACGTGTGCATGGCTGTTGTGGAGGTGTCTGCCAGTGAGGTGTGTTCTGCTTGGTGTGGTGATGATGCTGGTAGTGGATGATGATGTAGTGCATGCAGGTGTGAGTGTAGACGTAACTGGATGGGAGGTGGAGGAGGAGGCGGAGGGGGAACAGTTGAAATAGTGGATGTTGTGTCTGCAAATGAATGGTGTTTGTGTTAGTGCCTGTGGGATGAAGTGTGGTGCTTGTGTTTGCCTGTGACACTCTTGGGTGTTGTCTTGTGTGCATGCTCGTCTGGCTGTGTGCTTGGGATGGGTAGGGGTAGAGGAGAATAGGTCTGGGAAGTGGAAGTTGGGGGGGGGGACTGTTGAAACAGGGACAATGGCTGCCATCAGAAAGGAGGCCAGAGCCTGAATCGATCTCTGTTGGGCCACCAATCCACCGTGAATGCCCTCCAGGAATACATTAGATTGCTGCATCTGGGCTGCCAGCGCCTGGATGGCATTCACTATGGTTGACTGTCCCACAGAGATGGATCTCAGGAGGTCAATAGCCTCCTCACTCAGGGCAGCAGGGCTCCCTGGGGCAGGGCCTGAGGTGCCTGGGGCAAAGGAGATGCCCAACCTCCTGGGTGAGAGGGCATGGGCAACTTGCTGAAGGCCTACTGGGAGGGTTGTGCTGGTACGGGGGTGGTGGCTGTACCTGCAGCTAGGTGGTCACAGAGGTGTCCGCCACCACCAGGGAGATCCCATCTGAGGAGGTATCTGAGTCTGTATTGTCCCCTTCAGTCTCCGCTGTGGTGCTCCCCTCACCCTCCGTCCCACTGGTGCCCTCAGCGTCGGTGGACTCTGCCTCCAGGGTCATGTGGCATGCAGCTCCCTCTGTCGCCGGTGCCTCTGCTCCTCCGCCAGATGATGCTAATGCACATGAGGACAGGATGACAAAACAAGAAAGGGGGAGAGAGAGACAAAGGTTACACTGGGTCAATGACTGCACCAACACCACTGCTAGCGTACACCACACCCTCACACACAGGGAACAGGCCTACGCACTATGCATTGCACTACCAGTGAAATGAATACTCAACAAGGAATGAGGAGGGGTACACACCGCCAACTGCAGAACACCCACGCAGCCCTGACCAGTAGTGAGTGCTAACAAGCTAGGTAAGCGGTATATCCCCTTCATACCCTTAGCCACCAGAGGACCTACGCTGCTATGTCTGGCCTGGCCTAGGGGCACCCACTGACACACAACCACCACCCGGATACCACCCCTCCAGGAGTGAGCTTCAATGATGGCCACTGGCCACTGTACTCTCACCCTTGTGGCTGCTGTGATGCCCTCAAGCGCCCATCCAGCTCAGGATAGGCCACCACCAGTATGCGGGCCATCAAGGGTGGTCAGGATCCGACGGGCACCCCTTCCTTGTTGGGAAGCCATCCCCAGCTGGGCCTCCGCGGTCTTCCGTGCCCAGCATCTCAGGTCCTCCCACCATTTGTGCCAGTGGGTGCTCTGCCTGCCATAGGCCTGCAGGGTCTGCACCGCCTTGGCGATAGCACGCCATATACCCTTCTTTTGATGGGCGCTTACCTGCAGAGTCAATACAGACAGGAGAACACCTTTAGACAAACAGTCCAGCCAGTAACAACAAAACAACAAATGGCCCACCATACTCGTTTCCATCACCTTTGGCACACACATAGTTCAGCACACAACGTGTACACCGCCAAGAGGATATCCACCCACCCCCTTACACAATGCCTTCACACACAACTCCATGCATTCATGCCACGTGCATCGTGCCCACAGTGTACTCACATGTTGGTCTGGAGGCCCATACAGCAGTCCGCACTGGGGTAGGACCCCATCCACCAGTCGCTCCAACTCCTCCGAAGTGATGGCTGGGGCCCTTTGCCCTGTCACACGGGCCATGGTAGGTTCCAAACACAAGTCACAGCAGCACATGCAGTGTAGGTCCTCTCCTATGGAAGGTCAGGAAACAAGTGATGAATATGATAGAAAATGGCAGTCACGTCGGTGGCGGTGCATACCGTCATCACTGGTGCAGATCACCATTTGCCACTATACCCCATAGGGCCCAATTATAACCAATGAAGAATTGCACAGCGGTTCACGACCGCCTACAGCCACGGTGCACAACATCAGCGGCATTACCTCACTTCCACCTGTCCCTCCACACAGGACAGGTGAATGCCATTTCGGGGGGGGGGCAGGCCTATGGATTAATGCTGCGTCACAAGATAAATTGGAACATACTTCACAAATTACACTGTCCCATAACATGTTTGCAGATTGCGGACTGCTGTTGTGGCTCCATTGTTCATTTTGTGACAGCCTCCTCACTCTGTTGTCCCTTAGATACCTACCACTGCGGATGAATAGGAGATGGACACATACCCCCCTGTACAGACCCCTGGTGGACTTGGCTACACTGGAGGACAGGCACATAATCCTCATCTATAGACATATAGACTGCCCAACTGGAACCTGACCTGATATCTGTTTTCCGCCACCCCACTGGGATCCCCCCTCTTGTGCAAGTGCTATCAGTTCTACATTTCCTGGCAACTGGTTCTTTCCAAGTGACAGTAGGCTTGGCAGCAGGAATGTCACAGCCAATGTTCTCAATGGTGCTGATGAGAGTGTTGTCTACCCTGTTAAAACACATGTGCAGCTACATTTTATTCCCTCAGGTTGAGGATTTGGCCACTGTGAAGGCCAGATTCTATGCAATGGGACATATCTCCAATATAATTGGTACGATTGACAGAACACATATTGCATTTGTTCCCCCACCCGGCAGAATGAGCATGTGTGCAGGAATCATAAGAGTTTCCACTCCATGAATATGCAGATGGTGTGTTTGGCGGACCAGTGCATCTCCCACGTCAGTGCTAAGTATCCTGGGTCGGTGTATGATGCCTTTGTCCTGAGGAATAGCAGCATCCCAAATGTGATGGCCCAACTACATAGGCACAGGGTGTGGCTAATAAGTGAGCCCTGGTTCCCACCTAGTATATGTTGGTGTATGCTATGATGTTGGCCATATAGGATAGTGTGTGGCTAAATGTTGTCCCTCAATATTTGCAGGTGACTCTGGTCACCCCGACCTATCATGGCTGCTGAACCCTGTGAGGAATGCCAGGACAAGGGCAGAAGAATGTGATAATGAGGCACATGGGCGAACCAGAAGAATCAATGAAAGGACCTTAGGCCTCCTGAAGGCCAGGTTCCGGTGCCTCCATCTGATAGGTGGATCCCTGTGCTACTCACCCAAGAAGGTCTGCTAGATAGTAGTGGCATGCTGCATGTTGCACAACCTGGCCCTCAGACGCCATGTACCTTTTCTGCAGGAGGAGGAGACTGGAGATGCCCCTGTGGCAGCAGTGGACCCTGTGGACAGTGAGGATGAGGAGGCAGGGGATGAGGATGTGGACAACAGAACATATGTTATCTGTCAGTACGTCCAATGACACACAGGTGAGACAGAGCAACTTTACATTTCAATGACTTTGGTTGTATTCTGTGTGGCATTGGCATGCTGGTATTTACCACTTCTTTGCCTACTTAGTGTTACCTCTGGATATTCATTTTGCAGATGTTGGTGATTTGACAAATACTCCTGGTGTGATCATAACAGACAGCTGCAGGTTATTAATTCTATGTTCATTCTATGTACAGTTCATGTGCAATGAATGTAGCTGTTTCAATCAATACATATTTGAAATACATGACATACCCGAAGTCGATTTTCATCAAAGGATGTTTATTGTAGTGCTAAGATATAGAGGGGAAAGTACAATGGGATGTGGTGATGATGGGGGAAAGTCCAGGGTATTGTTCCAATCTGTTCGTAGCACAGGTGCATTGTCCAAGGGGACATAGGAAGGAGAGCAATGGCAGTTCAAGGAGGACAAGGTGACAGAGTGGGACACAAGGGAGACAATCAGGAGAGTCTCATTTCCTGGCAGTGGCTTTGAGAAGTGTCTCTGGCTTCTGTCTGGATTGCAAGGAATGTTTGCGGGGTGGTTCACCTTCTGCAGGGGGGTGGTGCTGGTGGCCTGTTGGTCCTGTGGTGGGGCCTCCTGGCCACTAGCGGCAGAGGAAGAGGATGGCTGTTCAAATGACTGGCTAATGGCAGGGGCCTGCTGGTGAGACACTGCCTCCCTCATAATGATGGACATGTCTGCCAGCACCCCTGCTTTGGAGATCAGGGTGTTGTTGATGGCCTGCGAGTCCTCCCTGATACCCTGATACTCTCCCTCCTGCAGCCGCCTGTTCTCCTGCACGTTGTCTAGGATCTGGCCCATCGTGTCCTAGGGATGTTGATAGGCTCCCAGGATCTCAGAGAGCACCTCCTGGAGAGTCGGTTCCCTGCTCTTGTCCTCCCCCTGGTGCACAGCAGTCCTCCCAGTGTTCCTGAGGGCCTGTGTCTCTGTCTCCTACACCGTGTGCCCACTGCCATTGACTCGAGGTCCCTGATTGTCTTGTGAGTGAGGTGTAGCCTGGGGTCCTTGTACAGGTGGGCACACTGCTGATTGACGTGTCCTGGGGACAGAGGTTTGGGGACACTGGGTGGGTGTTGTGATGTTGGTTCCTGATGGGGGAGGCTCTGTGGTGGTCTGTGACTGGGCTTGGGGGACCGGCTGTCCAGTGGTCCCTGATGGGTCAGGTAGATCGCCCAGATCCTGAAGTCCAGAGCTATCACTGTGGGCCTCTTCTGTTTGGGGGACTGGATAGTGATGGCACCTCCTCTCCTGTGACATTGGCAGTGGTACCTGTGGGGATGTAAATGATGTATTATGCTTTATGTGTATGACATATTGTACATCCCTGGCTTCCTCTCTATGGTTGTTGTTGCTCTGCCAGCTTTTACTTGTGTATGTTGGTGTACAGGGAGTGCAGAATTATTAGGCAAGTTGTATTTTTGAGGATTAATTTTATTATTGAACAACAACCATGTTCTCAATGAACCCAAAAAACTCATTAATATCAAAGCTGAATATTTTTGGAAGTAGTTTTTAGTTTGTTTTTAGTTTTAGCTATGTTAGGGGGATATCTGTGTGTGCAGGTGACTATTACTGTGCATAATTATTAGGCAACTTAACAAAAAAAAATATATACCCATTTCAATTATTTATTATTACCAGTGAAACCAATCTAACATCTCAACATTCACAAATATACTTTTCTGACATTCAAAAACAAAACAAAAACAAATCAGTGACCAATATAGCCACCTTTCTTCGCAAGGACACTCAAAAGCCTGCCATCCATGGATTCTGTCAGTGTTTTGATCTGTTCACCATCAACATTGCGTGCAGCAGCAACCACAGCCTCCCAGACACTGTTCAGAGAGGTGTACTGTTTTCCCTCCTTGTAAATCTCACATTTGATGATGGACCACAGGTTCTCAATGGGGTTCAGATCAGGTGAACAAGGAGGCCATGTCATTAGATTTCCTTCTTTTATACCCTTTCTTGCTAGCCACGCTGTGGAGTACTTGGATGCGTGTGATGGAGCATTGTCCTGCATGAAAATCATGTTTTTCTTGAAGGATGCAGACTTCTTCCTGTACCACTGCTTGAAGAAGGTGTCTTCCAGGAACTGGCAGTAGGACTGGGAGTTGAGCTTGACTCCATCCTCAACCCGAAAAGGCCCCACAAGCTCATCTTTGATGATACCAGCCCAAACCAGTACTCCACCTCCACCTTGCTGGCGTCTGAGTCGGACTGGAGCTCTCTGCCCTTTACCAATCCAGCCACGGGCCCATCCATCTGGCCCACCAAGACTCACTCTCATTTCATCAGTCCATAAAACCTTATAAAAATCAGTCTTGAGATATTTCTTGGCCCAGTCTTGACGTTTCAGCTTGTGTGTCTTGTTCAGTGGTGGTCGTCTTTCAGCCTTTCTTACCTTGGCCATGTCTCTGAGTATTGCACACCTTGTGCTTTTGGGCACTCCAGTGATGTTGCAGCTCTGAAATATGGCCAAACTGGTGGCAAGTGGCATCGTGGCAGCTGCACGCTTGACTTTTCTCAGTTCATGGGCAGTTATTTTGCGCCTTGGTTTTTCCACACGCTTCTTGCGACCCTGTTGACTATTTTGAATGAAACGCTTGATTGTTCGATGATCACGCTTCAGAAGCTTTGC
The DNA here is from genome assembly GCF_031143425.1 of Pleurodeles waltl. Classification (NCBI taxonomy): domain Eukaryota; kingdom Metazoa; phylum Chordata; class Amphibia; order Caudata; family Salamandridae; genus Pleurodeles; species Pleurodeles waltl. Next base: position 613,062,440 of record NC_090436.1, on the reverse strand, counting down.
AATTTTAAGAGTGCTGCATCCCTCTGCAAGATATCTCACTATTTTTGACTTTTCTGAGCCTGTCAAGTCCTTCTTTTGACCCATTTTGCCAAAGGAAAGGAAGTTGCCTAATAATTATGCACACCTGATATAGGGTGTTGATGTCATTAGACCACACCCCTTCTCAATACAGAGATGCACATCACCTAATATGCTTAATTGGTAGTAGGCTTTCGAGCCTATACAGCTTGGAGTAAGTCAACATGCATAAAGAGGATGATGTGGTCAAAATACTCAGTTGCCTAATAATTCTGCACTCCCTGTATGGTGGGATGTATGGTGGGATTGTTAGTTTCCCTATGCTGTGCATGCTTTAGTGATGAGTGTCCATGCAGGGCTGTGAGGGGTGTCCATGCATTGGTACAGCATGCAGGGCTTGGCATTGGGATTAGTGCGATGTGATGGTGGAGTGTGTGGGATGGAGTGGAGTGATGGGAGTGAGGGTGAGGGTATGTGATGGCATGCAGGCATGGGGGGTGATAATTGTTGAAAATTGACTTACCAGAGTCCAGTCCTCCTCCGACTATGGCCAGGCCCACAGGATGCAGCATTGCTAAGACTTGCTCCTCCTATGCTGTGAGTTGTGGGGGAAGAGGTGGGGGTCCACCGCCAGTCCTCTGTATAGCGAGCTGGTGTCTTGCTGCTATGGAACTTACCTTCCCCCATAGGTAGTTCCACCTCTTCCTGATGTCATCCCTTGTTCTGGGGTGCTGTCCCATGGCGTTGACCCTGTCCACGATTCTCCACCATATCACATCTTCCTAGCTATTGATATTTGCTGCACCTGTGCTCCAAATAGCTGTGGATCTAACCGGACGATTTCCTCCCCCATGACCCTTAACTCCTCCTCAGTAAAACGGGTGTGCCTTTGTGGTGCCATGGGTGTTGTGTGATGTGTGTTGGTGAGAATGTGTTGGCTAATGTGAATGGGGTGTGTGATGTGGAGTGCGAGAGGGGTTTATGGGTGTGAGTGGTGTGTGGCTCTAGTTGTCGCAGTGGTCTTGGTGTCAGTCGTGTGCCAAGGATTTCTATTCGTAAGGGGTTGTGGGTAATGTGGGTGTGTGTTTTTTTACTGGTGTGGGTGTGGTGTGTGTATGTGTGTCAGGTGTGTGTTGTTTGAATTGTCCAACGTGGTGGTGTTTTGTTTGTGTGTATCCATTTTGAACGCAGCGGTATGTACTGCCAATGGTTTACCGCCGTTGAATGTCCGCCGTGGTGATTCGTGGGTCTTAATGTTATGGCGTTGTTCTGTTGGCGTAACAGTGTGGGTTTTGGGACCGCCACTATTCCGCTGAACTTTGGACTGGCGGATTTGTGTATGTGGCTGTATTCTGTCGCATTGATGTGTGTGTGGATATCCGCCACCACGGCGGTAAGTTGGCGGCTGTCAGCGTGGCGGTAAGCGGGATTTACCGCTAGTGTAATAATGAGGGCCTAAATGTCAGTACATGTGTGGGACCTCCCTGGACTGTTTCACAAGAGGGGTCTGATTCACAAAGGGCCTCTGCACTCGGGCAGAGATGGCACATAAGAGGGGTGTGTCTGTACTCAAGGTGAAATCACTGCAATGAGATTTCACAGAGCAGAGATCCTGTCCCAAGTGCTGAGACTCCCCCACAACTGGGGTGCAGAGGCCAGTTGTGAATCAGACCCGTTGTATGTGTGTGTGCTGCAAATCATGTGCCAGTGTGGCCATATGTCTGTCATAAGTACACCATGGTATAAGTGGACCAGTGTAAAGACATTGAAAGCCCATGCTCACTGCTGCCATGTGTGGCAGCTGCTCATGTGATGTGCCACTCCAAGCCTGTGGTTAACTATAGTGGAAACTGTGTCTTGTGTCCCTGTTCCACTATGGATTGAAAAGGACCACAATTCCAAGAATTCATCCTGATCATCTGGCCTGAATCAGCACATTAATAGACCTGGGAAAGTTGGCAGGGCTGTGTGATCAGACACAGTCTTCCCAAAGGATCATACCACAACCCACTGGTCCCATGCTAAAATGTCTAGACAGTTTGCATTGTGTGTAATGCAGAATGCATCACACATGCATGTCTATTGTACCCATATGATGATATGTCAGTGTCTCATATTAATTTAACAGGTACTTTGCAAGATATATGACATGGAATGGCTGCCACTGTCTGAGCTGGTAATGTTGTACTAACACACACACCCTGCTCTAATGGCACATTTAGGCTTATCGCAGATACAAAGACACACTACCCTGCTGTGAATAAACTCCATTGGCTGTTTACTACAAAATGCCGCAGATGTGCAACATTAATGTGGATGCACCCTCTGTGCTCACCCCCGGGGCACTTCTGTATTACAGAAAGGGCCCAGACGGTTGTGCTGCCCTTTCTGTAATACAGGTAGCCCTTGTGTACATATAGTGCCTGCACTATCACCAACGAGTGTCCACTTAATTGCATGGGGGCATAACTGAATGCAAATGAGGGAATCACTTTGCCTCTGAGCCCAAGTCATACATTAGATATGGGTGATGAGGAGGCACACTAACTGTGTGGCACAAAAAAGGTGGGGCACTGTCAGTACATCCTGTGATAGCTGCCCTCTGGAGAGGAGAAAGGTGGTCCTATGAACCCCTCAGACATCCCATTGCTGGCGGGTGTAGTCACTCACTGCACCTGACTGCTACATTGAGCAGCTGCTTTAAGGCTGGTCCATTTTTCACTTGACTGTCCTGCCACCTGGGGATAGCGCATTCAATACAATTGGGTGCACTTTCTATGCTTGTGCATGGAGCACCTGTTTTAAGCTTCGCCATGGCGCAAAGAGAACATCCTATATCCAATAAGGCCCAAGATTACATTGTGCACAGCAGCACTCATTTGTTCCTCTGGGACCTCATAATGCAGAGACTGCAACCCCCTCAGTTAGTATGTTCATGTCAGTATCACAGACTGTGTGGGTGCCTTGTCCCAAGTCTCTCAGCCATGCTTGGTTGAGGTGGGTTCAACAGTGCAGCAGAATGGCAGAGGATCCTGCTTGGAGGTGAGGATGACTCAGAATGACCATAAAATGGATGTTTTCCCCTCCATGTATTGAAAGGGGTTGGGAGTGCTACTCCCTACTGATGAAGGACGAAATTCAGAAACATTTTTATGGGCCTGTGGAGATTCTGCCCTGAGTGCTATGACTCCCCTATGACTGAGAGGCCTCTGCCACTAGTGTGGAGGTCATTTGTGAATCAGGCCCTATGTGTCTAGCAATAAACAACACTACCTGCTCCAAATTTGATGAAACACTACAGTCTACTTTGATGTAAATGCCAATAGTGGACTGAATGTACCATAATGCAAAGGGGCAAACTGTTCTGGGGTGTAATGTAGAGTGTAAATAAACACTCTTTCCTTCCTGAATTGGACATACTGTCTTCTTTCACATGTTTTCAGGTTTTACACTTAATAAAGCTTGTTTTCCATCCCGAGTCCAGAATCTCCACCCCGAGTGTGGAGTCTACGCCTCAGGTGTGGAGTATGCTACGGGGGCAGAAACTCCACACTCGGCGTGGAGGTTCCAAAATGGGCCGCAATCACAATGTTTTCATACAGAAAATGACAAAGAGGAAATTCAAGACAGGAAGTTCTTGACAGATAGTTGCAGGCAGCCATTTTATGGTCATTCTGAGTCATCCCCACCTCCTAATAAGATCCTCTGCCATCCTGCTGCTCTGTTTATCCAAGATGCCACCAGCATGGCTGAGGGACCTGACAGGAAGTCACACCACTTCAGTGAAGCTGAATTTGACATATTAGCTAGGGGGTGCTTGATAAGCTTTATAGGGGTCCAGAGGACCAGCTGAGCAATGCAGCACATGCTCCATTCTGGGCCGACATTGCAGTGTGCTGCAGTGCAGGGGTGTGTACCACTGGCAGGCCAGAACATGCCGCAAGCGCTGGAAGGACCTGAAACCCTGGGCCCGTCCGAAGTCTCAGGAATTATTGGGCCAGTTGTCCCAACCCCATGTGCAAGGCCCCGCCTTAGGTCACTGTACAGGAGGGTCCTGAGGGTAGCCTGGCCGACCCTCCATGACCAACTGGAGACATTTGAGCAGCAGAGACCTGGGAAGTGCATGGCCTGCATTATGTGTCTGGTAGTATGATGTGAGTGGTGACAGAGGTGTACCAAAATGTTTCTCCTGTCACCATTCACATAATCAGAGCAATTGCTGCAGTTCTTACATGGCCAGTGCCTGACTGGAGCACATTGAATACACTAACCAGAGTGGACCAGACAATGTACAGTGTGGGGACACTGAATCGTGCATGCCTTTTGTGTGTTTCTCATGTCTCCTTTCACATAAACCGAGCAACTGCTGCAGTAATCATAAGTCCAATGCATCATTGGAGAACACTGGATACACTAACCAGAGTGAATCTTGGGACTTGTAGTGTTCTGAACACAACTGGAGAAATGAGCCTCACACTTGCCTTTGAATAAATAAATGCAATGCTGACACCCTGACTAGTGAACCAAGGGCCTTGTAACTGCTGTGTGCAATGGCAAAGGAATGGGCCAGACAATGTACAGTGTGGGGACACAGTGCCTTTGGGTGTTGGATGCCATATCATGCATGCCTTCTGTGTGTGTTTTATCAATGTAAAATATTATTTCATGGGCCTTGGAGTAAAAGTTGGCTTTGGGATACTGGGATACGCATGCATGTGCTGATAAGCAAGCCTGAAAGTGAGAAGAAGAAAGTACAAGTGAAATCTCCTTCTGTGATGTGCGGTACAGCAGCAGGGCAGAGAATCTTGGCCAGGTTTGAGAGCAAAGACGGTTATGACTAGGTGCAGGAACAGACGTTGTGGTGCTGGGCACAGTTCATGTCGACCATTCTGGGTAAAGATACCCATAATACTGGAATTGTTTTGAATATCTGTATTAAATGGTTACTTAGGAAAGGCCAAGACTGGTGAGGAATGGGCACTCCTGTCTTGTTTTCCTTGTTAGAGTCATCCTATCTGATAATTTGACTTTAACTTTAGATCACTCCTTTGGAAGTCTGAAATTGGCCAGAAAAAATGTTTTCATTGTTACACACAATCTTGTCTTATCCCACAATTTATTTCCTTAGAAGACTAATTGTCAGCCCTAGGGTGGTCTTCCCCAAACTTTTCTCATTTGATCTAATTTTGTTGGCCTTAGGATTTGCAATGGAAAATCCCCTCTCATTGTAAAGTCAGATGTAAATCACAATTTTAAAAATGCCATTTTTAGAAAGTTGGAATTTTCCTGCCCTCGCCATTTAGTACCCAAAGCCTGTTTCTGCTTCATATGGCCGTGTATCTGACTGTTGGGCTTTGTATATTCCTCATAGACAGCCAAATTCAATAGAGAGCTTAGGTCTGACTGGATGGGCCACCGCTGGCAGGATGGGAGGGTGAAGCTGGGCACAGCCCTACTTACACTTGGATTGGCTGAGTCCTGCATCCACTCAAAGGGCTGCACATCCTCTGTAGTTAGTCTAGTGTCAGGACAGAGAAGGCAGGATGTAAGGGGACTTCAAAGGGAAACCTCAGAAGTTTCTCTCATTTTCCAGAGAGAGGGCACCAGGTGTAAATAATGGACCTCAGACACCACCTCTTCGGCACACCTTTGGACCTGTAGCTACTCTGCCAGGAAGAAGGACTACTGTGCTGCTGTAAGGTCTGCAGCTCAGCTGGACTGCTGCTCTGAAAGACTGCTGCCCAATAGTGCTGATCCACTGCCTGCTGCTCTCCTGCCTGGGTGGACCGGCATCTGTTGAACTCAGGACCCCAAAATGACTCCAAGGGCTGGTTGGCTGGCCTCCTGACTAGAGCCTCAGGGACAGAAGGCTCCAACAACCTTGAACCCAGCACTTGGACTCTGCCATCTGTTGGTCATCCCTGCCATGTGGTGCCACCCCATTCCTGTGCCCTTGGAGGTAGACCTAAGGAGTTCAGCCAACCTCTGTGGATTGAATGGAATGGATCCATCTACTCTGCTGTGCTTCACCACCCTGAACAGAACTGATGCATCGTCACTGCTGCATAAATTGGTTCTGTTGCAAAGACCTACATTCCTTTGCAACCCATTGTTTCATCGGAACTGACATTGTGAAACATCCTTGGCACAGGACTTAGCATCCCTCATTGACAGCAGCCTCGATGATGAGGCTGGATTCCACATTGCAGCCTCACAGCTCCTCAGAGGTTTGACTGCGTGACGCATCCTCAATGCCAAACTTCACACCCAAACACTCACCAACGGAATACTCAACAACAATGCAGGACCTCACACTGCAGCCTTGCCGCATCTTGGAACTGATGCATCACTTTGGCTGCATGACGCATCTTCAAAGCGGACCCTCACAACTCTCCAAAGAACAGGATTTAAGATACTTTGTTCAGCAGGCCTAGGTGGGCCCCTGTAGTCAGCTCGTGCTCCATTGCAGTTGTCCTGAACTTGTGACTTTGTCCCAATCAGGTGTGATCAGATATCCACAGTTTGTGCTTTGTGCTATTTGGCACTATTTTCACTGCAAACTTTATACCTGCATATCTCCTGTTCTACTGATTGGATGTTTGTTGTTTCGTTCTTGTTTGTTATTAAAAACTACTCCATGTTTCTAAACTGGTATGGGATCCTTTTGTAGTATGTTTGCAAGGAGTTACTGTTTGAAGTGTTGCATTTATGCTTTATACATTGCCTCTGAGTTATGCCAGACTTCTTGGTGCCAAGCTACCAAGGTGTTTAGACAAAAAATAGAGCTGTAAACATTAGGAGATAGCAATATCTGAAAAAGATATTGTGATTTAATATTATCGTGATACAGAAATATTGTTGTCAAGAATATCTTTTCTTTCAGGTAGGTAATATCATTGTTAAGAATATCATTGTTGTTAATATCATTTTCAATAATATAGTTGTAAAAAATATTGTTCTTTAACAATAATTACTTTAATGTGTTTTAGCTTATATAATAATTTTATGTGTTACTATTTTTCGTATGTTGTAGCGGGCTGTTGGGTTTGTAGGGGGATAGGGTGGGAAGTTAAGTAATATTTCATTATGAATGAATAATAATTTTTAAGTAAGTATGTGCTTGATATTAATTATGTACATTATGCAATACTGATTTATTTACTTTGAATAGGTAATCATTATTCGACCATTAATGTCTAATTTATTAACAATTATTTAATTGATTATCAACTATGCAAATTATGTCATCATCTATTTTGTGATATTTTAGCTGTGGGCTGCTAGGTTTGTAGAGGTTTAGGGTGGGATGTTATTAAATAATAATTTATTAACAATTAATTGTTAATGCGTTATTAATGTATTGATTATTAGTTTTGTACATTTTGTAATACTGATTTATTATAGTTAGATTTTACTTATGGGTTGCTAGGTTTGTAGGAGTATAGGGTGGAACGTTAATTAAGTAATAAATAATTATTATTATTGTATCATTAAATAGTTAATTGATTATTAATTATGTATCTTGTGTAATTATGTATTTTATAGATATTTTAGGGGTAGCTATTGGATTTGTAGGGTATAGGATATGAGGTCATAATAGTTGACAATTAATTATTAATTGTTAATTAATTATGTAATTGATTATTAAGTATGTAAATTGTGTTGTACTTATATATTTTAGCTATAATTTAGGTGTGGGCTACTAGGTATGTAGTTTACAGAGCAGTAAGTTAATTAAGAGGCTTGACAGAGTGGTCCCAATGGCAATTGGAGGAAGAGATCAATGGAGAGGGGGTAAAGAAATCCACAGTGGTTTTGCTTTTGTGCTTTTTTCTGTTAAAAGCCAGGTAGAGCTATTTTATAGGCATCTATTAGAGTTTATCCAATGGCAAGTAAAGGGATGCCTCCCAAAAATAAAAGAAGGCTAAGACTCAAGCTCCCTCAAAGCTAGTAAAAGGTGTAACAACCATAAAGAAACCTGAAGAACATGTAAGGATCTCTTCTGGGCTTGAGAACTCTTCTCATGGACACGATCCATTTGAGCCCTCTGCATGTAGATTGGACTTCTGGTAACAGGTCCCTTACTGCACACTCATCGGCTAAGACATTAATCGTTTCAATCAAGGATTTTTATAGGGTAACACTTTAATATCATAGCGAAACAAGATCACACAAATACCAGCTTTCTTTAATTGGTTGAATGTAGGAGCTGGCCTCACAGATGAGGGAGAACTCTGACATGGCAGAAGACGTTGTGTCAATTAATCCCCATCTATCTACATCCCTATGCTTGGTCCATCATTCTCCTTTAAGTTTTGCTGTTTCCGAGGATAAGCCTGAAGTGGCAGGACTATGAGGGAGTGAGGCAAACAGAGAGGCCTCTGTGGCCTTTGTGGATGTCAGACACTAAATGGCCTTCTGGAGTCATCAGTCACTGTAAACGAGTCTCTGAAAGGTGAAGCTTGTATTTTAAAAGCGATTCTACACAAACTAAAGTTCATCAAATTTTATTTGCTGTCTCTTTTAAGGTCTGTTGAAAATCATTCAGCATATTTGTACAAATGATAAAAGTTGGTAAAGAGATGTCATCAAGGGTGGGCAGTGAATTGCCACCTTTGGTGCTTGAGGGAAAGGAGAAATACATTAGAGAAAGAAGGTGCTAGGAATTTTCCCACAGGAGGTTAGGAAGACTTGTACCACCAAAGAATTGGCCATGCCATTACCATCAAGGTACAATCAAGGAGATATACAAAAGTAAATATGTGAGCGAAGGGAATACAGGAGGGTAATTAGGTACAGAGAGGGTTCCTGCCCATAACAAGCCAGGTACTAAAGCTTTGCATGATGAACCTAACTGTTAGTCTATTAATAAGGGGTTCAAGAATAAAAGGGTGGTTAGGAGAACCACATGTTTGACTGGTAGAAGCGTAGATCTGTCCTGTTTAGATAGCTCTCAGTATACAAATCATCTAGCCTATACTGTGGCTATCTAGGCAGATCCCTAAATGGAGCAGATGTCATCCTGTGCGCAATATAGAGATCGTAAATCCCTACATGTGTACCTCAATGTTTTCTGTAAGGAGAAAAGGCAAATAAATGGAAACCGTCGAATAGATCTATTCTATTGAGGGTCTTTCAAAATTTTAAGATAATGGAGGTGATCACATGAAGAGGCATGGATCACGTGGCTGTAGGAAATCTGTAACTGGGAGGGAACTTATGAAAGTTACTTTCAGTTCCCCTCTGTTTGTTGAACTGTTTTTCAAAGCCAAAGGTTGGAGAAAATTGGCTTCCCATAGTGGAAGTTCAGCTTTCTTAATCAAATAAGCCTCTATTTTAAAAGGAGGGCTGTTAACAATGATTTCAACAAAATATATAAAAGGAACACTTGTGAATCAGATAAACAGCAATTGGTTATTGGCATGCCATTTAAAACTGTATGTCGAGTAACTCTCAACAAATAGTTTGAGAAATTTGAATGTTTATGTGAATCATGGGGAGGTTTAGAAGGAGACTTGGCAAATATTAGAGCCTCCCAAACTTTTGTCCATGGCAATCAGAGCTGCCCCATCAATTATATTTTCATGCAGGTGTGGTATTTTGAGGCATTGAAAAGATTTAGGGCCTCATTACGAGTTTGGTGGTCTGACTCCAAGACCGCCCGTGTGGCAGCTGCCAGAAGACCACCATGTTGGTAGTCATACAGACCTCCGTATTATGAGTTACACAGCTAAGCCTGCCAAAATCTAGCAAAAATCCCAGCACTGCCAGGACTCTGGAGAGCAGGAAAGAAGCAGTCCGATCACTGGTACCGCCAGCCCGCCAACCCGCCAACCAACCACCGGATCTATTACAAGTCGAAAATTGCCATGGCAGTCTTGCCTTGGCGGTCTTCTGGGGCGGTGAGAACTTCGGCTGTCGGCAGTCCCCACATTAATATAATACACCACATTGTATAGATTTGAAAACAACACAGCTAACACACATACACACACCTGATGCACCCGCCAACCACACTTTAAAACACAACCCTTCACATATCACAATCCTTTGCCTCCACAATGCAGAACACAACAACAGAAGTGCAAACAGTCGGATAGGCACCACTCCACCTCACACAGGGCACACATTACATATCTGCACTGTACCCCTAAACACATATGTGCACACTATCACACACTTCACTACACGTCACCCACTCATCAGGCAGCACCTACTAATGTATTGTTTTTTCCCATTCCCTACTTTTCTTACACCACCATGTCACCACAAAAATACCAATGAGTCACGATGAGGAGTTAAGGGTCATGGTGGATGGTGGCTCCGGACGTGTATTGCAGTGTGCAGTTGAGTGTCTCCCTTTATACTGCTCATTTCCGCCTGGTGATCCTTGGTGGTTGCACCGCGACAGTCACATTAGCAATGTGTAACCTTGTAATAGGTCCAGCAGAAACATGGTCTCAGCTGGCCTGTTTGTTGCTCCAGAAGACTGTGGTGGTCTGTGCTGCCTGGCGATGGTGGTGACCCCTGGCAGTCTCCTATTTCCTATGCTGCAATTCTCATAATATGGCAGCCTGCTCTGGGAGACTGTTGGCAGTCGGACCGTCAACATGGCGGTCACTGGACTGCCAAACTCATAATCAGTCCCTTAATATGGTAAGAAAAATAGGTAGTGATCATTAGATTTCAAAAATCTATTTTGATTCTGCTCCCTGCCCAAGAGAAACTGTGATCCCTATGTAAGTGTCTTTCCCAAAACACTTGACAATGAGAATTAATGACAGGTATATCATGCAGTTAGTGCAATATCAAGTAGTTAAAGGCTCTGCCCTGGGAGCTGTGCCTTATGCTAATGTTTTAAATTGGTATTCCAAGACCATTGCAGAGGTAGTTAACTGCTTGACTCCTTTAGTCAGAAAGTGTTATCCTGTGGCTAAAAAGTTAGTCCCCTCCACAGTTGTTAAACCAGCCCTGGTTTGATGAGCAATAGGCTGATGAATGCTAGATATAAGAAACGCTTTCCTGTGGGAATGTGGGGAAGAGATACTTATACCACTGTAGTGAAGGAATACATAGCCCTGATTAAAAAAAACGGAAACAAGATTTTTGTAAAGCAAATTGGGAAGCAATGGTTAGCACCCTCCTTGCTAAAAATATGAGTACATTTTGAAAGTTAGTGCAGGAAGGGTGCAAGAAGGCATATAACCTGTTTGGTGTATGATTTCAGAAGATGTTTAGATTGAATATTTATCTATATGGGCCAGGAGATAACATGGAGAGGGAGACAATAGACAAGAGTTATTGGATTTATTTTCTGAACAGTCCTTAGGTAAACAAATACCCTCCCTTAAGTTAACAAAGGCAGCCATCCCAGACAATCTTCTGGAAATCATTTTGAAATCTAATCCTAAATGATGGGCTAGTTTTTCTCTAAAGCCTACAATTCTATAACAAGAATGGGAGACTTTCCAGCTAACTGCATGGGCTCAATAAACAAGTCTACACATAAACAATGGAGCCAGACCATCCTACAAACTTTTGCCTGTTAAGTCTACTCAAAGCTGCAGCAACATTATATTCCAAAGTAATCTTACCACCCATGAAGGATTGTATTGAGGCCAACAATCTAGTGCCCATGGAACAAGGAGGCTTCAACAGAGACATAGTGCAATTGATCACTGCTTTAACCTGTGGGCTATTGGTCAGAAGGCAATGCACATGTCAGACAGCCTCTTTTGTTGCTTTTTTATATTCTAGCCCCATCTTAGACCTTGTAAATCACAATATCTTGTCAGTTAAGCTGCGGAACATGGATATTCCCCGTACGCTTGTTGTTGTTCTACAAGAACTACATTGGGAGAATTGGGCTCAAGTAGAAACAAGGTTTACAGAGTTATGCTATTTCTCTATGAAACCCATAGCCTGTTATATGATGAAGTCCTGGGATAATCAGTGAGTATACCAGTATATAATTGAATTGCCAACACCCATTTACAATTGCTGCTATTAAAATTTTAGGATGCTTTAAGCCTTTGGTTCTTAAATTATGAAAACATTTCGCACCGTAAAACTGCACTTGCAGGTTATGGTATAATAATTTTAATTATCTGTATTTTATCTGTATTAGATGCCAGATTCCTAAACCACTAAACCACTCTTTTTAAAATACTGCATTTACTATTGCTATGAGGTGCTCTCCCTACTTTCAATCGTGGAGTTTTTAGAAGTGAGGTGTGCTTTGCAACACTTTTTAAAATGAGTTTCGGATAGGAAGGTGTACAATCTTAAACATTATCCAAATGTTTATTGACCTCCTCGTCGATAGCATGCTTGCTCTTGTACAGTGGTAGAAATGGATTTACATTCTTTGGTTAGGCAAGACAATATTGTACTGTGGGTTTCTGTTCTTGGTTAGGGTGCTTCTGAGCTGTTCTGCAAAAAGTTTGTGTTTTAAGAATGTATTGTATAGTATGGGGAAGGTTGGGGCCATTGTATTTTAGATTGTATTTGATGTATAGTTATTGTTTTATGGACAAATGCCTAAATAGTAAAAAAACAATTCTATCTTCTAAGATTTTTATATTTTTTCCAACTGAATAGGTTCATTCAAGTATGTAATGTGTTTGAAGTGATGTATTTTACCTACTGATGCTTAGACTGGAGTGGGAATAGTAAATTTAACAACCTCCAATGCCCAATGCTTTTCCTCCTGTAGCACACACTGGAGTTGGAATAGTAAATCTTACCCCTTTGAAGTCCAATGCTTTCCCTACTCTTGCTTAGATTGAAGTGAGAATAGTACATCCTACCCCTCCTAAGTCCAATGTTTTACCTACTGTTCCACAGACTGGATTGGGAAAAGTAAATATTACCTTTCTGAAGTTCAACACTTGCCCTGATTTTGTGCTGTTTGGAGTAAGAATAGTAAATCTAACCCCTCCAAAGTTCAACCCTTTCCCCAAACATTGTGATGTTTGGAGTGGGAATTGTAAATTTAACCCCTCAGTAGTCCAAAACGTTACCTACTGTTGCCCTGGTTGCAGTGCAAAGTAAACTTAACCCCCCCAAAACCCAACACTTCCCTACTATAATAATATAATATAATATATTTAACCTCTCCAAATTCCTACCCTTTTTCTAGTGTTGCATAAACTGGAGTGGGAATAGTGTATGTGTAATTCTCAGACTCCATAACTTTTCCTAATATTGATAAAATATATTTATATATATTTCAAATATGTGTTTATAATTTTAATTTTATAATATGTGTTTATATTTGTATTCGTTTTTAATTTTTGTATTTTTTAAATGTCTTTTTAGTTTTTATATCTTTTAATTTGTATCATTTATTTGTTTGATAATTTATTTAGATTTTTGGAATTGTTAGGTTAATATTTTTGGATTTCATGTTTTATATATGTGTATGTTTGCGCCAGTATGTAGACGAATGTATATATATATATATATAAAATGTGCTTTGAATAGTAGTAGTAGTAGTACAAACTTTATTCGACTTTCAACAAGTCATAAAAGTATCAAATATTATACATTTCAGTATGTAATAAATAAAATTAAATAAGTTAAAATAGTAAAAGGATAAAAAACAAACGTAGTTTCTAGTATATCATTAAAATTTCCCAATCGCAAATATTTAAATGAACTAAATAAAATTACTTCACTACCCCATAGACTTTCTTGTATTTAATACAATTACACGTATAAAGGTATGTGTTTATATAAGCCTATATGTGTATATAGTACTAAATATTACTGAGATGCATTTAATTAACATTATATTTATGGTATATATTAAAATATTTAAGATTTACCACTTCAAATTATATATATATATATATATATATATATATGTATATATATATATATACACACACACACACACACACACATATATTTATGTTTTTGTACTTCCCATTATAAGGATAGGGACACAATAGTTTTGTAAACAATGTTTTTGTACACATTATTTGTGTATTTGTGTTACCCAATATTGTTGATTTAGATATTGTGTCATTGATTCGCTACCCAAGGGTTGAGCACAGGTTAATTGAGCAATTGCTTGTGACTTCACCCTGACAAGGATTGTGGTTCCTGCCTAAGTAGGGTTTCACCCCCCTCAAACCGGTAACCCAATGACTTTCAACTCCACTCTATCCTATTTAATGCCGTTTGTGATTCACGTCTGAGAAAGACAGTGGGCCCAATTTAAAACTTCCTTCGCCATGGCTATAGAGTAAATTACTCTGTCGCCCTAACATAGGTGCCACTTGCCAAATTTGGAAATGCCCACCGGTCCAGCAGACATTTCTAGCATTGACAGGAATCACCATCACAAAACACTGCACTTCAAAGAGGTTCTGTGTCTTTCACTAATGAGCTTCCCTTGGGGCAGCTGCAACTTCACATCTGCCCTTGGGCTGCGTATTATCTTTTGTAGGGCCCTCTATCCTTGTTCGCACACAGCATGTGCCAAGGCACAGAAAGGGAAAATGTTCACTTTGCATAATGTAGCCCCAGGTGAGTAATTGGAAATGTTCTCACAAAGCAGGGCCAAATTTGGAGTAAAACCAAGCAAAGTGCCAAAAATGGATGGATTGTCAAACCTTGACCCCAATGGCATATGATGGAGAAGACCTACAATGGCAATCAGCAAAACTTTTGAAGTCTGCGTTCACTGTATGCAAATGTATCAGTTAATCTTCAGGTACTGTTACCATCTAAGAAAAAACGTGCCAACACCAAGGGAACTGTGGAGTGTGGAACTGGAGCATGCCATGTGACCTACTGCTCTTGTTGATTCACAGCATACCATTCTAGTTACTTTTGTATAATTTGAGTCAGATTCTCAGTCTGACCGTCTGACTAGGACAAAAGCTGAAGGGTTTATAATTTGTTGTACCCAATTCTTTTGCGAAGCATAGTCCTGAATTTGAAAATAAACTGCAAATCCAGGTCGGCGATAATAATTGACACCAAACCATGTATATGTACATGTAAACCATAGCAAATTCTGAAGCAGAAGAAGAAATGAAATGTGCATAATTTGTGAAAAAAATCTGCAGTAACCAATATAGTGGTGCATTTCTGTCATGACCACACAAACTTGCCAAATCAAATCAAAGAAATGCTTGAGAAAAGCAAAGAGATATCCTCAGTGGAGACAGCAAAGCCCAAACTGGAAGAAGGTTTGCAGAGTAATCTTGCGCTTATTTCAAAGGAAGTATCAAAAAGAGAAGATTCAAGATGGCCGTCGTGAGTCCTGAAGGTTGGTTACAGTTCTAGCCTTGCAATCGGTTGGTTGCTAGGTTACGAGCTCACCAGCTGGAAGCTTCGCACTTCAACTGAGGTCTGACAGGAATCAGCTGTGTGGAGAGAGAGCGCGCTTCAGAGCAGAAACTCCTGTGAGGTAAAATTACACTTGAAGACTATTTTACAGAAAACGTGATAAATATTGTCAAGGTTTATTCAAGGAGTTTGATAGTAGACCGTTCCAGTGGAGGTTTGGCAAGGCTACAGAGTTTAATGTATGAATAAACCTTATGTTTACAAGGTTCCTGTTTAAGATACCAAAGTCAAAAGAAAAACGAACTTTAACAAGCAAGTATTTACAAATAACAAGGTTATAAACGAAGGCTGAGTTTAACAGAGAAATGAATGTTAGCAAGTAAGCATTTACAAATGCAACGGTAATAAACCAAAGTAGAGTTTAAAAGAGAAACAAACTTTAATAAACAAGCATTTACAAATACAAGTTATCGACAGATGTCGAAGTAAGAAAGGAGAAACTAACTTTAATAAACAAGCATTTACAAATACAAGTTATCAACAGATGTCGAAGTAAGAAAGAAGAAGCACATTTTAATAAACAAGCATTTACAAATACAAGTATTGACAGAAGTCAAAACAAAACAGGAGAAACAAACTTTCACAAGCAAGAATTACCAATGCAATAAACGTAATTGAACTCTCTAATGTAAAGTAGAAACCAACTAACATCAGCTGATTTGGAGAACGCATTATCACCAATTATATATATATATATATATATATATATATATATATATATAGCAACATAAAACCAATCTCTAACAAAGGTTGAGAAGTTCTTCCAGAATCAGTAATAAGCATTTTTAAGAAGAGCTTATCATTCATAGAGAGAAGCAAGGCTATAGAGAACTCAGGGTGAGTGAAGAAATAATAGAATTAAAGAGAATTAAGTGTTAAGAGTAGAAATTGTAAAACTGATGTTGTATGTCCCTAGTAATTGCGACTGTGACTCTTGCAGGTGCTGCATCCAATCTTAGACGTGAAGAGGCAGACTGAGTACTGACGTTCATCATCTCTGTGGCAGTCTCTCTACAATCCCATTCCCCTTTCCCACTCCGGGGTACTCAGCACGAAGGATTAAAATTAGTTGTGAGTAGCTCGGGTCGGGACTGAGGAGTTATCTTCTGCTTCTGAGGAAATCTAATTGAAGTATCCTGACAATTTCTTACAATGGGGAAGATCTGTGATGAACTACATTTAAATTCTTCTCAAGTGTTTGTCAACAATAGGCAATCAAACTAATGGTCCAGCAAGTCTTTAATGGCATACTTTTAGTTAGGCATATTACCCACATTTCTTCACATAATTTTGAATAGTTGCAGAAAGAGCTGGCCATTAGAAATTTCTCTGTACCAGACCAAATGCCTTCCTCTCTGCAAAATATTCTGCCATCAGGATTTCATAATAGCATTGAAAACTGTTTTCCCTAAGATTTTCTCTAGGAATATTATTTTCCTTTGTGACACAGCAATCCATCCACTTCAGTTCATCCTTGGGTATCTTTCGACATCCATGTTTGAGGAGTTTCAGAATTTAAGGCTATGTTTACTTCTGCTTAAAACTCTTCAAAGTAATTTGCTATGATCTTATTGAGTACAAGGATACTAGTTGCATATTAAGATGTATCACATTAGTTATCTCTTCTTGAGAAACATCAGTTTTTCTTTGTCTTTTGCCTATATAAATAATTACACTGAAAGATGAATAGCAATCAACGGGCACGTCGAGCATTAGTGACCTTCATTGACTTAAAAAATATTGAGGCCCTGATTATGAATATGGTGGTCCTAGGACTGCCATACCTGCGGTGGAGGTCTGACCACCGCATCTTCTATGGTCCGACCACCAGATTACAAGGAAGGAGGTCGGACCCCCACAAGACCGCTGTAACCACCAGGATCTTTGATCCTGCAGCGGTAAGAAAAGCCGTGGTCACCCATGTGCTGATCACGACCTGCCTTTCTGCCGAGCTTTTCATGGCGGGGACCCCACCATGAGAAGCTTTGAAGAAAGGCAGGGAAAGGGGCCACAAACAGGGCCATGGGATGATTTTTCCAATTGGGTAGTGAGGCTGGGGGCACATGTTGTGCCCCCATGCCTGCATTGTCGGTGCACACTGTTGCGATGCACAAGATTGTGCATGACAACTGTGCACCCGAGGTGCATCTGGCGCTGCACTGCGGTGGCATTTCTTCAGGTGCCCTTTCTGAGTTGAAGTCATGCCGTCGCAGTTACACCACAGCAGACACTAGCGCCAGCCTGATGGTTGTGTTGTAATATGGCAGTGGGGAGGCTGCTGGCTGGTTGCATCTTCCTGACGTCGTATTGGCAGTCCTGCAGTCGGACCGCTGAAGTCGTAATCAGGGCCTATGTTTCTACAGACTATCCATGCTGTTATTGGAAATCTTGGATCTCTCCCCATAATGCCTTCAATGTCAAATTATTTTTTAGTTGCCAGTAAGTCAGACGTTGCGTTCAGTGGATGAATGTATGTAAGGAACAAAAGGTACTGGTTGTAAGTCTCCAGTCTTGGGATCTCTGTATGACAGAGTAGAACCTAGGATGAATAAGGAGGCATCACTCTCTTTCTTTTGCAGAAGGGAAATTGGTGTCAAAAAGGTCTAGAATAGAAGCTGAGCTAATACATTGTTTAATCTAACAAAGGCCTGTTGTTGCTCTCAACCTCATTGAACACAAACTTTGGCCTTGTTGATTTGGTCTATAGGTACCATAACCACTGAAAACCCATCAATGAAGGTTTCATAAAAATTATCGGAGCCTAAAAATAGTTTTGCCTATTCTTTTACAGCAGTGACTTTCTATGAATCCATGCTGATGAACGTATCTAAAGTGACATAGTGGAAATATGACATAGAGAATGCTTCAAAAGTACATTTATCAGGATTAGCAAACAAGACATGATACTGCAAATGCACCAATACCTCCTAAACATCTTTTCTGTATTCCGCTAGAGAATCGGAAAATATCAAGATGCCATCAAAGTATATGAATATATAGGTTTCTAGGACCGCATGAAAAATTTAATTTACAAAATGATGAAACACTGCTGGAGCATTGCATAGACCAAACAGCCACCAAATACTCATAGAGGTCATAACAAGTATAAGATGCCATTTCCCACTCATATGCTTTTATCCTGATCAAATTATATGCACTGCAAAGAATTAACATGGTAAAACATTTGGCTGATTTAATTTGATTCAATAGTTCAGAGGTTAATGGCAGTGCATAGTGGTTCTTCAATGTAATGTCATTCAACTCTTTGTAAATTCACACAAGAGCTAAGCTTCCCATTTAACTTGAACACAAAGAAAATACATTATCCCACTAGCGATGAAGAATGTCTAATAAACCCCTATCCAGATTTTTTCCAGGTACTTTCTTAAGATGTTATCCTCTTTAGCAGTCAGTGGATATGGATGGGAAATTTTATTTCCATGGAACAATCATATGTGCAAAGAAGAGGTAATATTTCTGTTTCTTTTTAGCAAAAAAAAAGTCTGAGAATTATATATGTTTTTGATAACAAGTCACATGAGTTTTTTGTTCCAGCTGTAACTGCACAAACTAGTGGTTGAGTAGTAATTATTTGTCTTTGAGGTAAACAATGTATTTTACAATAGAAAGAAGAAACACTTACAATAGGACAGTGATAATCAATGTAAGTAAAGTATTTTCAAAGTCAGGTAGTATCTAGCATAATAGGAAAACTGGGAAAATCAATGAGATCCAAAGATGTGGTTTCACAGTGCCTACTTTTGTTAACAGTGCAAGAGATTTGGTTTGCTGTCATAACTTCCCAGCAGTGACAGGTGTAC
Source organism: Pleurodeles waltl (assembly GCF_031143425.1). Taxonomy (NCBI): domain Eukaryota; kingdom Metazoa; phylum Chordata; class Amphibia; order Caudata; family Salamandridae; genus Pleurodeles; species Pleurodeles waltl. Next base: position 613,043,238 of record NC_090436.1, on the reverse strand, counting down.
CTTTAGTTCCTCTAATTATTTCTGATTATTTCTGCTTTCTTCTTGTCTCGAATGAGAAGGCCTTTTCTGTTTGCATATTTCCAGTTAATTAAACTTTAAATGCACCTAAATTAATCAGGGAAACGATTGGTAAGAGACCTGAGATTTTAGATATAATAGAAAAACTGATAGAGACTTCCTGCAAACTCTTGAGGATTAGAAACCCTTGATCTGGGTCTGTGTTCTAGGAATGAGCAGACTTATTTCCCTGCAGCTGAGGGTACCTTCAGACACAATAAGCTGCCTTGCCACAATATATGTAAAGACCTCTGCAACTTCATTGTGTACAGTCTTCCCCATTCAGAGGGCCTGATTCATAAACTGCATTTTGTAGTATAAAATGTAGTACTTCAGCAATACTAATCACATACTGCAAAATGCAGTTCATGAACCTCTGGCTGGGGACCTCAGAGTGGTGGCTAAATGAAAAATAATTACTATTAAATTGGATGGCTTGTGTAAATTTAGGGAGGGGTTTGAGAGGGGAATGCCAATACAAAACACATATCTACAATGTAGTAACACCACTGTAATCTGCAAGATACACTTCTAAAGTTACATCAGCCCTAAAGGTGTCTAAACAGTCTCAGACTTACTACTAGTGGTGTAAACCAAGCACTGTTATGTTATGTTTATTTGTAATGTGCACAATCACCCATTAGGGTATCCTGGCTCTGACCAAGTGTGTGCTTAGCCCTGCCTATGGTAGGTTGGTTTAATAAAAAGCCAGCCCTTCAGCTTGTTGCAGAATTCAAGAAGAGAGGAGGAGGCTCTGATGTGGTGTCCAAGGCAATTCCACACATTATGATTGATGTAAGAGAACACTTGTCCTCCTGATCTGTGTATGTGTGGGATATATGTGAGTAGGAGATTTGCAGTGTGGAGGTGTCTGTGGGGTTGGTGAGAGTAGATGGGAATGTTCAGGTAGGCGGGCCTAAGTTGGGTTACTCCTTGAATGTGTGTGTGAAGAGTTGGAAATGAGCATGTTTGTGTATTGGGAGCCGGTGGAGCTCCCTGAGGTGTGGTGTGATGTGGGTTCAGTGTGGGAGGTTGAGGATGAGTACAGATGCTGAGTTCTGGATGGTTGGTAGTCTTCTAGTAAGTTGCTTGTTTTTTCTTGCATAGAGGGTGTTTCTGTCGTGTGAGTGAGGGTGTGAGTGACAGAATTTCAAGTGCTGTATGGGAGCTATTTGAAGATCCTAATATCTTCAGGGTGTGGAAGTAGGATGCAGAGGTGGTGTTGACTTGTGCAGTCATGTCCAGTTTGCTGCTGATAATTGTTCTGAGTCCACTGGTATGGTTACTGGATGTGGGTCCAAGTTCGGTCAGCCACCAGTTTGAGTCCCATGGTGAGGAGTCCTTGTTGAGGCAGTTGGCTTTCATCTAGTTAGCAACTTTGGTCGTGCAGGTGGTGAACTTGTTTCTTATGTAGGTGCTCTTTTCCAAAAGTATAAGTTGAATGTCATCTATGTAGGAGAGAATGTTGATGTCATGTGCAGAGATAAAACCGGCCAGAGGGATCACGTATGCATTACACATGGCCAACCTTTGACACTGAAACACTCATATAAAATAATAGCACAGGAAAAAAACATGTAATATAAACTCAAATTGAACTAATTAAATTAGTTCTACATAAATAAACAAATTAACCTTGTTAACTAAATAAATAAAAAAGAATGAATTACATAAAGTTTAACCAAGTTTCATAATTAGTAATTCAAAATAAAGATGTGAGGGTGAGTATTTTTTTATTTCTGGTAATTATTTCTCAAAAATTATATTCATTTTTAAATTATGTTATTGATGAATACAAATTTAAATTGATGAGCTGATGGGATGTAAAATTTGCACGTTATTAATAAATAAGTTAAATTACATTTACATTATACTTGAAACATTTTTAAAATTTTTTCAATAATAAACTGACCAAATATACCCACTCTTTTCAATAGATCGTGAGTTCTCCATCCCTGGTTGCGGAGTTCTCCCCCAATAGCTGAAACGTTATTCGTAGTAACTTTACTCTTGTAAGCTCTCTTTACATGTTTTTCCAAGAGCAATCTTAGTTTTTGCCCGTTCTCTAAGCCACATGTCTAGCCTTCTAGGGTCGTTTTTCAATCTTTTGCTAATCGTAAAATTGTGGCTACATGTGAAATTAATTCTCTCTTTATAACTGCATTAGTACACCCCAGGCCATACATTAGGACACCTCATTCTCTGTATTTTCTTGAAAAACGATTTCCCTATAGTTTCCCTGATTGAGCCCCACACAAGTGTCTCAAAATGCTGTCTGGTGTGTTTACCATGGAGGGCCTATTTCTGTTGTGGTTATTATGTGCTCCGAGAGTAGTGTGACAGTTGACTCTTCTGACAGACGTTTTGTTTGTATTTGAGACTTCTGTATCACTGAGCCTAATGACATATTATTAATGAGAAATATGTCTACCCCTTTGTTTGATCTATGTTAGGTTAAAATGCATAACATTTGTCAATGGGATGTTGCTCCTTCCAGATATTTAGAAGGGCTAGGTCTTCAGGTCCATGTGTCAATGTTGTAGGTATGAGCTGTAAGTAGGTTCTGGCTGTTCGTTGATTTGTATCTGGGTTTAATGCAGCCTTAAAAATGCTACCTACTATACAATCTTACCTTATTAAATTAGTTGCCGTCCTAAAAATGTCCGCAAGATTTCGTAATTGAGTGATTTATAGAGATCAGAGTTATTAATCCATTCTTCAGTTTTCCTCTTATGGCAAATACCCTCCCGTATGTGTTTCAATATTGCTCTTGTAATTTAAAAGGCTTTTTAAAAGTGATATCTCTTTCCATGAAAATCACTTACCTTATGTTTGGACTGTGCTGACCTGAAACTGATAGAGGTAGTGTAAGGTACTGAGTTCTGACCTGCAAGAACCACCATTTTTTGTGCTTTGGGACCTCTGCTGTGAGTGTGTATTGCTAATGGAGCCTTATCTACGTTAACTTGCAGCTTCAAATCGCTTTCTTCTGTAACCATCAGTTCCCCTCTTTAACAAAAACAGGTTTTGCTGCTGCTTAGCTGGGGTAAGAGGTCCTTCGATGTTTATGCGTGAACACTGGTGCACACACATGTCCATATGTGTGCAGATTGACTAAGCAAGATTGGTGTCTGACTTCGACTGGAATCTTCACAGAGGTAGCACCGTGCCTGTTAGGACCCACAGTAAATTGGTCATGGCTTGTTGTGGCCTTATAATTCAAAACGGGATTTAAGCAAAAATTTACCCTTTCTTCCAGGCTGAAGTGTAAAAGCTTATTTACCTGTTTTTAAACTTTGGGTTAAATGTGCCTGTAATATAACTTTGATTGATGTAACTTAGGCGACAGATTGACATGAGTTGTATTTACTTTCCTGAGATCAATAGCAGATTCAGGGTCAAAGTCAGTTTGGACCTTATGCTTTTGTTTATGTATTTTGAAATTGGTCAAATTCTCTTGAGCTAACCTTAGCTGAATGTGGATTTTGAATTACACTGCTGTGTCAAGTTTACTACTTTTTTTTGTTTGCTAGATTGAAGCTCAAAGCTCCCCTCCGAACAATAGGCATCCATTTTTAAGTACCCGAATAAGGAAAGAGACTTTGAGAGGAGAGGAGTAACAGAGTATGAAGTACGGACCTACAGCATTTATAGATACGTGTCTATAGTAGAAGGACTTAGGACCTGTATTTTTTGGACTCCTGTTGGGATCCATCTCCAGAGCAGGTGCCACTAGCTCCGTACTGCTATCTTGGGAACAGAAGAGGATGAGCTTTATGGGGACCCTGAAGGAAGGAAGTCATTGGAAGATAGGCCATACGCTTTCTAAAGTCAACTGCTGCTAGACAGAGGATGCAGCACTGCCCATGTGGTCTAGAAAGCATCAAGAAACCTTAATCGAAAAGCTGTCACAAGGTGTACCAGGCAATCTTTTCCATCTCCTCCGCTGTGCAACGAATAAGGTAATACAGCAAAAACTAAGGATACAGGAAAAGAAGCTATCTACACTGTTGGTATCAGGAGTATGCTAAGCAGGCAAGAAGTTGGTCGGGACCATGTGGACTTTGGGACTCCACTTCAGGCCCTGGCATTGAGTGTGTGGGTGCCCCACAAGAGGATATTGGCAACCCCGAGGAATGCTAGCAGACACTTTAAAGCAAAAGTGAAAAGGAACAAATAATGCGTCTGTGGAGGACACGTTAAAGGGCAAAAATTGCTCCATAATTCCAGGCAGGTTTATAACAAATTGCATTTTGTCATTTTTTCCTAGGAGGAGCAGGGGCCCTGACAAAAATTCACACCTTTTTGTAGGAGCTGCCTAACGTTTTTACTAAAACGCGGAAATCTAAGTATCCGAGGACCCTGCAGACATGGCCCTCTGACAGGTGCTGCTACATTCAAAACAATCCTGAGGCTGCCATTGTGGCACACTCTCTGAGTGAATGGTCCAGTTGACTTTCTAATTCCTATGTTGTTGCTAGATGACCTAGTCTAAGGGCAGAAATAGGACTTCTAAGGGCTGAAATGATCACTGTTTTGTAGGGTTTTTCTTTTCCGAACAATGTATATCAAAGCCCAAAGCTTAATTTGTAGTGAAAGGCAAATTAAGCACGTATTCATAATCGTGGAAACCTTCTGCAATGTTTTATATCGGTGAAAAGCTGTGTATTATTGGATGGTTGCTTATATGGTGACACCTCTAAACAAAGTCAGTAAGCCTGACTCTTACAATTGTATACTACATATTATTGGTTAGGGTCTGATGGTGCACAAACTGGTAAAGGTGCTTCTCCAGCGGGGTCTAGTCCATAGGTAAGGGTTTTGTTTTACCTTTGTGGTCTTTCCGTTTTTGCGCACCTTATAGACTGCAATGCTTTTTAGGAGTTTTCCCATTGGCTTTTCCACCCTCCATCTCGTTTTTAGTTGTCACCTTATGCATAATAATTTTACAAGCATTAAAAACATTAAACTAAGTTTTTTCTTTTGAAGGAAATTCACAGACTAAACGTTGTTTTATTGAGTGGTATTTGTTGTGTTAGAGAGGAGATCCTTAATGTAGGCTGTATGTCAAAGAACATCCCAGGTGGCTAGCCACATGAAGAATCTTTCGACTCCTGTGCCACATATCATTTGCGGTTCTATTGAGATAGTGATTAAATGATTTAGAAAGGAGTAATGGCGAAGTGGTTGTCAATGAGCTGGAAACAACTGAGAAAACGAAAACGAAAGAAAGAGCAAAACACCTTTAAAAAGGTATTCAGGCATTTTAATATCAAATAACTCATCCCCAACGCCCTCCCCTCTCCCCACCACCCCAGGTTCGAAGTAATTCGTGACGTATCTCTCTTTGTCTCTTTAGACCAGTGGTCTTCAAACTGGGGAACGGGCCCCCTCAGGGGAGCATCGAGTGATGACAGGGGGGCCCCAGGCTCTGGTCAAAAGAAGCATTATGCACATAACTGCTTTGTTTAAAGCAAAAAAAACATTTCATGCATTCTTAAAAAGGAAAGAGAACTTAACTGCAATGTTTAAATAAGTCTAGGCATATTTAAACATTGCCAATTTAATAGAATAATTGTCAAAAATTCTGGGATGGGGGTGATTTTTCCCCCCCACTAGGGGGCGGTGCATTAAAATGTTTGAAGACCACTGCTTTTGGCGATCCTGGGCTGCTCGGCATACTCTGCTGGTGCTTTATTTCCTCGAGCTAATCGGAGAATAGTGCTCTAGCCTTGAAGGGCTTCGCTCTGAATCCTGCTTTTTATGGTTCAAAACTGCTTGCGCAATGTCCACAATGAGCTTTTCCATTAATTCTGAATTTCAAGCTGAATGGAAAACGGTATCTATATAGATTTTTTTTATTTCTGAGGAATGCTGTGGCTCATTCTTGTCTCTGTGCCACGTCAGTGAGACTGCTGGTACATACTGAAACAATATTATGTCGCCGTTAGAGCTTACGTTTTCTTCTCTAAACACTGCTTCCAGGTTGTTTTCTTTTATTTGAGAAACGAATTCGTGTTATAATGCCTGGCCCCAGTCTCATTTTAATTTGACACAAAGAATGTAGTTAACGGGTGCCATCTAGAATCGTTACATTGTCGTCTAATTCTTGCTGTTTGTGGCAAACTAGTTGCTGGACGTCGGATCACAGTTCTACATTAGTGACCAGAACATACTTGCCGAGCGTGTGTGCTGCTTCGATGGCCGTGGATGCGGTTTTCCCCATTGTTGATTTCGTCACAGAGTGATGTAGTGTAATTCGTCCCGACTGTTAACCGTGTGCGTGTGCTTGCTCGACCAGACTGGTCTCTGCCCTTTCAGGAATATATATTTTTTTGTGATTTGTCGAGGTCTCTATTGGCGCCATGCTAGAATGTACCTTTTCAGTTCTTGAATGCATATATGAATGTCGCCTTTTGTTGTCGTAGGCTGCAAGCCCGTAGGTGGAATGAAAGGGTCATTTGACATTGAGGAGACAGCTATCCTGCCCCATCCCTCCCATCAGATTTTTCCAAGGTCGTATGTCTTTTATTCAAAGGGTGTTTGTAGATTTGTTTTTATTTGAATCCATACTGGCTGGTGATTATCTTTCAAGTTTTCAGTATGCTTCGGCCAGTTGCTAACCGTCTTGGATTTGTTCTCTGTACCACCTTGACGATCAATTTAGGCAGATATATGATTGAAGTCTGACACCTGTTCATCCCGCATGTGGCAACCTCGATCTAGGAACTACTTTTCTGGAGTTCCAATATAGATCTTCCTGGTGAAATTCGTTAATCAGAGCAATTTGTGCTCTTTCGGCTGGATATATTCACTTCACATTTCCATCTGTTGGGAATGTAGGTGTTGAAACTCTCCCTGCAGTGTTACAGTCCAGACCAAATGTTCCTGCTTTCTGAGTGTCCAAAGGGGATTCTGTAAACACACAAAACTAACAAGTAATATCCTCGTCCCCTCCTCCTGAGCTCTGGCCCGTGAAACTTGTAACTCTTTGCAGACATTTCTCTCATATCATGGACAGCAATCCTCTTTCCATTCCATTTCAGAGACAAGAAACGGTGTCTCTTCCAATCATCTGCAATGTAGTTTAGGGCTTTCCCTTTATGTCTGGATCTTCTGGTCCAGGGATTCATACCTGAATTGCTGTATTCTGAGCCATCTTGGGACATCTCTAAGGAGGGCGAAGGCAGGCCACTTCCGCAGGCTGGATCGTCAGTCAATTGCAATCTTTCTGGTTGGCACGTTAATTGAGTTTGATACATACTGCTTCCTCTGTAAAGATCCTTTCACATTTTTATGGTGTTGACTTTTAATCCTTTTTATTAAATCATGCATGGAGCCTCGTGTCTGGAGTTCAATAAAGACATGTGGCAGGTCACTGGTCCTGCTACACCTTATTTTATGCCGTAATTTTGGGGATCCAGTTTAAGGAGTGTGTGAGGTCTTAAACCACATATGTGTTCTGGTTCAGAGAGGACTTTGCTTGGCAATTCAAGCAGGGCTGTTTCCATTGGAGCATGGCCAAGACTGATTTGCATATAGCTGGGTCCACACTGAGCTGGTTTTGATTGCTGAATAACAATGGATTGGGATGCGGTGCTGAGTAATTGCCAGTGGCTGAGATTAATGGAAGCATTTCATCTATCACCTTTTGTATACTTTAGTGTGTGATGTCAGCTCAACTCTCAAACTTAAAAGATACATTTATAAAAAATGGGAAGGTTGCTCTATCATTGATGGGGTTATTTAATTGGGTGATTTTCTGTATAGTTAATTGATTCTTAAATACGTTTTTGTTCATAAACATATTTATTTTTAAGTGTTTCTATTCTTTTTAATAAGGTGTTAAAGGTTTTTCTTCATTACAACTCAGTCGTACAAATGCTTTTGCTTTCATCATTTAGGTTGAGGTTAACCATCTGCTGCGGGATGATTTACTTATGAGGTCTGAAGAGTGATTTGGTATATATAAGGACTGTTGGGATTTTGTAATATGAGGGTGCTCAGCAGTAGGGATTTCACAACTTGGAATTATTCATTTGGAAAAATAAGAAGAAACATAATAGTGATGAAAGATTTTCTTTAGTATGTGAAGATTGTATAAACACAGCAGTGGCACCTGGTGAATTCAAACAGTGGTGGGGGTAAAACTCAATCTGAGTTGAATTTGTTAATGAGTGTAGTGAGCAGGCTGAAACCAGCCTAAGAAATGCAATGGTATAGACCCAGCCAAAAATGTGAAAAATAATGCATTAAAGTGGTACTTTTTTCAGCATATCCAATCTTGACTCCAAGCACACTCACATGTAACTTCAATCACAGGCAATTCTAACTCAAAGTCACATGCTTGGATTTGGAGTGCCCGTGGCTGGAGTTAGAATTGCATTTACTGGCTTTAGAAGTGACTCTTCTTGAAGTAAGGTTAGGCTTGTTGGACCAGAGTCAGAGTCAAATATCCCTTACTGACCAGAGCAGTTAATCATTGCTTCCTTCTCATAGCAATTCACTGTGCTTGGAGTTGAGTTTTATTGGAATCAGTTTAGAGCAGCTGACACATTAGTATCATTCAAAATTCGTAGTCTACAAAATATGCAAAATATGGATGCACTATTTATTATCTGGTGGAAATATGTATTTGTATTAGGTCTGCCTGTGGTGTGTCCTGTGAAAAATGCACAACTGTGTATGTTCTTAACTCCAAACTTGCAGAAATTCTGCAATTCTGAACTCATGCAATAAAGTTGGCACATATTTAAAGCACTGACTTACGTATAACCGATAAACAAAAAAGTCCCGTGTGCAAGTGGAGTGAATTACCAAAATATGGTTGACAAAATATTGTGATCCTCAAATATTGCATCAAAAATATTGTGAACAGAATATAGAAGGTGAGAAAATAATTATTTTACATTGCTTGTATATTTTATTGTTTTATTTAATATAGTTCTATAAATATTTTTATTAATTTGTTACAAATGAGATATTGTATTATAATTATAAAAAATGTTTGTATTATAATATTTCTATTATTATTTTGAATGTACTGTATTATCATAATATGTACATTAAAATACAAATTGATTGATTTATTTATTAGTGTAGTTTAATTTTTTAGGTGAAATGCATCTTTTCAAAATAAATGTAGTTCTTTTTTTTAAATCTTGTAGTGGGTTCTTTGATTTTTAGAGGATATGGGTTGGAAGTAATTTAAAATTGTAATTGTTTTTTTGAATGGATAAATATTTCTTATGTAGTGGGATTTATTAAATGATAAATAATTGATACTAATTCATACATTAAATAAAATGTTGATGATTCGTTGTTTCTTAATTGCTATTTTTTATGTTAATTATTTAATATTAACAATTTTTCATTTTTATAATTTTTTCATTTTTTCAATTGTTTGCTGGTGTTGGTTTATGCTTTTTAGGTAATAGAGAGGGAATTATTTGTTTTAAAATGTATGATTTTTCAATATATTTTTATATTTTATTTGTACTATACAATTAGTATTTTTAGAATATAATGTAATTTGATTCATATTTAATTAATACATTTTAGGGCATGTTTACACTTTACTGGTGCCGTTTTAGCATCAATAATTTTGCTAACTCCATATTTATATTTTGACGCTAGACCTGTCTAACGTCAAAATATTGGAGTTAGCGTCATGTTGTGGATGTGACAAACTACCTTGCGCTAATTACCCCCACCCACACTAGAAGGACACCATAGGATGGTGTACCCCATCCTGGGTAAGTATTTTTAATGTGCCATTCGGGCCCCTTACATGGGCCCCCAGCCTGGCACAGGGTCTTATGGCCTTGCCCAGGGGACACTGGTTTCCTGTGCTGGCCATTGGGGTGGTGGGCATGACTCCTGTCCTTACTAAGACAGGAGTCATTTATGGGTGCTAGTGCATCAGAAAATGACGCTAGACTGGTTAGCGGCATATTTATTGCTGCTAAGCAGCCTAGCGTCATTTCTAACCCACTAGCGCCTTTTACCCTACTGCAATCCCCCTCCCGGCTAGTCTCTTTTTTTCAGACGTTAGCCTATCCTTAGACCCAGCGTGCGCCATTCCATAGATATGGTGCACGTCTGCCACTATGGAATGGTGCTAGCTGGTGCTAAGGATTTTGCCGAAAAATGGCATTGGTGCCGTTTTCTGGCCAAAACCATACATATGCCCCTTTGTATTTAAACAATGTTTGATGTTTTCTTTATGTTTTTCTATATCCAAATGTTTTTTAAAAAATGTAGGAGTTGGAATAGTAATTATGACTCCTCCAAAGTTCACCACTTTCCCTACTTTTGCCTATGTTAGAATGAGAACATTATACCCAATCTCTCTTCACAGTCCACAACTTTAGCTGCTTCTGCTTGTGTTGGAGTGGGAATTGCAAATTTGACCCCTCCAAAAGCCAACACTTTCCCTACTATTGCTCAGATGAGCATGTGAATTGTAAACCTAATCCATAAAAGTCCAAAACATTTCCTGCTGACCTTTATACTAGAGTGGGAATAGCAAATCTAATCTTTCCACGTTTACCACTTTCCCTGCTTTTGCTTACATTGCAGTGGAAATTGTAAATTTGACCTCTCAAAAGTCCAACACTTTACCTACTGGTACTCAGATTGGAGTGGGAATAGTAAATCTAACCCCTCTGAATGAAGTTCAACACTTTTTCTACTGTTGCTGAGATTGGAGTGGGAATAGTAAATTCTAATCCCTCAAAGTCCAACACTTCCCCTACTGTTGTTTATTTGGGAGTGGTAGCAAGAAATCAAATCTTTGCAAAGTCAAACATGGTCTGTTGGTTTTTTGGCTGGTTATGGCCTACACATATCTGACACTCTTGCACTAGCAGTATACAAATGTGTGTTTGCAGCTGTACAATTGCAGCTTGTGTTTGCTGAAGGACACTATTCACATGAACTGAGAGCGCTCATTAAACAGCTGTGGAATTGACTAGATACCTTTTCAAGGATTTATGTCTACGGTTTTACAAAATCTTGGTGCTACCTCTTGTGAAATGTTAAATGTGGTGCTGTGTTTTCAGCTACCAGGTGGTGTCTGACATTGCAGTGTCATGTTTGTGCACTGTTTATCCAAAGCCATCAAGTTTCCTGATCGATTGCCTTGTACCAAATGAAGTTCATGCTCTTCCCTTCCATTCTTGAACTAGGCTGTTTTCACACTGTAAAATGAGGGCTGCAAGCCTCATAATGCTAATAAAAAACATGCAGTATCTACTCAGGAAGGGCCATTGATGTCTGTGATACTTTGTTCCTGCTCCATAGTGATCCATGCACAAACAAACATGTGTAGTGCTCCCAGAACTGGTAGGTAGATTGCATTAAAGTGAATCGCACAGGCCATCAGTGGTAGGACACATTCACTTCATTGATGAGAGCTTTCTTCAAGATGAAGCAGGAAAGCTGGGCAGGTTTGTGCTCAGATGTCCTTTCTTGGCAGCTCCTCTCCTTCTCATGGTGGGCTTCTGTCCTGCTTAACAGCCCTACCAGAAGCCTAGAAATTATTGATGCTAACCCTTCTTCATCCCTACTGTATCCTGCCTTTTGATTCTGCTAGGATTTAGGGCAATATTATTGAAGACACCTGAGTGCCTGAGCATGCCCTTACCTTTTGATCAGCTGCTCTGCACAGGACATGTTCAGCATGTCTATTGATAGTGAATGTGTAAAAAGCACTGACAAGAAGCACTTCTCACACATAAGCAATCAATAGAACTCTAATCCTAACCATTGCCAGTGCTGCTGACATGCACACTTTGTACTGTCAGTAGCACAATCCTCAGAAATGTAAACACATGAATTGTCAGATCTATCAGTTTGTATGTTGACATTTCTGCTGCTTTAAGCTGTAAAGAGCAGTTTCTCTACTGGTGCTAGTAAGGCAGCAAGCTCTAGCGTCCCCATGAGCCATGAGCAAGCTGCCGCTGGACAGAAGGTATTTTTTATTATCACAGATGAGAGCCATGGTCTGAAGGAAACTACATTGATGGGAATTTGGAATGTTGGAAACTGTGCTGATCTGAAGGAAGCTATGCAGATGGACACGCGGACTTATGGACACTCTGCTGATCCGAAGGACACTATGCTGATAATCATGTGGAATAGTGAAAAGGGCATTTGATCTATTTAGGCTGTGATGCTGATATTGGAACCTAGAGGACACGACTTTCAATCCTGGTATTGACACTTCACCAAAGAACTATTTAATATGTGGCTTAATTTAATGATGTAAAAACAATTGCATATTTTATTATTAAGTGCACTCCCAATTATTGGTTGCTATCTCATAACATTTCTGTTCACTTAATCATGTTTCAATAGGACTCTGCATTTAGAAAGGTTCTATGTACAGCACCTCAGATTAGAGATACTTCTGCTTTATTAAAGATATTCTCTGTAACACAATCGTATGCTTCTTAGAGCAAAATATGTGGTAGATCAAATTCCTTAAATACTTTAGGAATAAATAAATGGATGAACTTAAAAAATAATTACCTTCCAATTGAATTTTGACTTTTAACTATTTTACATGTCATTGAATGTATGCTGTCTTTGAGCTGTTGGGACCTCACATTAGCAATGGTGTAGGGATCAGAGCGATGGGCTTTTGTACTGTGTTAATAGATGTTACTTGACTTTTCAACAAATGTAGAACAGACCAATAGGTTTGATGCTTGATGTTTGCCTAATACATCCTCACACTAACATTCGTACAATCACTGAAATACATCACGCAAACGCACCGAGGTCACCAGACAACCAAGCATCCATGCACACTAATTGGCAGGCATCCAGGCGGCACAGAGAATGCTATAAAAGTTTATGCATATTGACAAGTAGATATACTCGCAATCATTTGCACAAGCCAATATGCAGAGGCTGAGTTACAAAGATACCATCTACTATTAACATACAATCTCACATAACACATGTGCTGTCAAACAGCAGCTGAGAATGTTTTTTATAGAAGGACAAAGTTATGGATGGACAGGATTGCAAATAGATGGACTGATGGAGTTCCACGAGCCTTTGGCTAACACAAGGAAGAGATGCTAATTCACAGTATGGAGACAATTTAGCTCCCATGTTAGCCCCCTTACTTCTACATCTCCATTCCAGCCTGTGAGTCTCTATGACTCTAGGTAGCAGGGGCCGCATGGAATAGAGAGGGCTGTGGACCTGTGAAGGCAGAGTACATTTCAGGGTAACAAGCATAACTGAAGAAGTACTCCTGAATTAAAAGTGGGAAATGAGGGACAGAGACACCATCAATATTTATCATTTAGCAGTTATGCAAGTGCAAGCTATCTTCCTGCTACTAGTGATTATAAATTCAAGAAAAACAAGAAACAGAAGTGGAACGGACTGTGAAGTGGAGACCCGCATTGACTGATGTGGCTTGCAGCCCACCTTGAAGTGCTACTTGATTTTGGTGAAGTACGTCATGTTGCACTATGGAGTGAGAGAGGGTGGTATGTAAGGATGTTGAAAATCTCTACCTGTCTTGTATGTTTCATTGGAGTCCATCTCAGATCAGAGTCTTTCACCTTGTTCTGTCCTTCATATATTATAAGGAATTACAAGAATTTGATTGCTGTTTATTGTTGGATGCTTTCTATTGTCTGCAGGGACTTCCGGTCTGGCACTAGTGGAAACATTAAGGGCCATATTTATACTTTTTGACACAAAACTGCGCCGATGCAGTTTTGCGTCAAAAATATTACCGCCGGCTAACGCCATTTCAATGCGCCATGCAGGTGTCAAATTTATACTTTGATGCACGGCGGCGCAAACCCCAGGTGTGAGTAATTTTTTTGATGCACACCACAGCGTCACGTTGTAAAGGAAAATGACGTTAACGCGGCAGAAATGACTGTGAGCCGGTTTACGACACTGCAAACCGGATATGCGGTGTTTTTTGACGCAATTGCATCAAAATTCGCCGCAAACACAGCAAAATGTGCTAAGGAGAGCCAACATAGATCCCACATGCTTGCACAGACCCCAGGAAGATGACAACAGACCAGGAACCAGCCAGGAGGACCCACACAAGACCCAGGACAGGGAGAAGAAGAAAAGAAAGTGTCGCTTCAGTGCAGAGGAGCAGGAAATTCTGGTGAAAGAGGTGACGGAACACCAGCACCAACTGTTTGTCACCTCAAAGTTGCCAATCAGTAGAAGAGAGGCAATATGGCAACAAATTGTTGACAAGATCAACAGTGTGGCAGAAGTACGCAGAACAGTCATCGAGTGCAAGAAACGCTGGCATGACTGCAAGCACGGGACCAAGGAAAAGATGGCCAGGAAAAAAAATGGGAAATTAAAATGCACTAATGTCATCTGCAACAGGGAGGGTGGACATACCCACTACACAATGCATGTAAGTTATGATATTCAGGGAGTGGCATGGGTAAAGGGGCACGGCACGGGGGCATGGCCCGTACTGAGGAAACCTGGGGCACATCACTACACAATACCAACAACCTTTGCATGGTGGTATGCTGCCATGCCAAGGATGTTGCAAAGGTAAAGCCAGGCCAGGAGGGCAGGGCACAACGTAAAACTGGCAGCCCGTCACACATCAGCCAGTATACTCCCTACATTAACTAGGGCCCAATTAACAACCTCTAGCCATACCTGCAAGTGGAATGTAACATTGACAACAGTTGCCACTACCACCTCCGCTGTGTGTGCAGGTCAAGTAGCTAATGGCAGTAATGTCCCCATGGATCTAAAACACCCAAATTAGAGGGTTCAGGATGACAATGTTAACAATCCCCTGAAATCAAGACAAATATTCCAGTCCTGTCAAATGTGAATGTCCATAGTTGCCACAAACATCAGCCAATGTCATCAACATTAGGAGGTACACAGCACTAATGTCATACCCATGCTGCATATGTCAGGGTCCACCCTGTTCCTGGGTCACAATGCAACATCCCAAATGTCATACTGCTCAGACAACAGCATTGAGGGGGAGGACACATGAAACTGGTCACTGAAATACACCTGCAGAGTCAGAGGAGGAAATAGGACACTGCTACGACTATCTGGGCAATCCAACGTACCACACATTCCCCAACATCAGCAGCACACATTACCAATGCTGACATCCGTATTGTGCTATAACAATGCTATGCATAGTATATGCGACATCTCTACTACATATAGGTGGATGTGAAAGATCAGAGACAGGGGCAGGTCCAGATTGTGAAGTGTGGTGCTAGTGCCATCAGAGCACCCACAGCCAGTGAAAGGCCTCACCATGAGAATGGAAGTAGACGGAGGGTTGAGTAGGAAAAGAAGGAGGCAAATCACCATTTGTCTAGAACCAACACCTAGAGGATATGATGCCGACAAGTCCTCAAACTGACCACAATACATGTGACATGCAGGTGGGACATAAGCCAGGGAGAATGCCAATATGAAAGGCAGGAACTATGAACAGGAACCAAGATCACAATGTGAAAATAATCACAAGGCAGGCATGTCACATTGCAAATGCCACAACACAGACACACTAATTGTACTGCATTTCATTGCAGAGGACGATGGATTTCCTGTGGATATGCCTGTCCAGGACTACCCTGATGACATGGATGACGAGCTGACAAACATCAGCCACCAGACCCTCCAAGAGGTCCTTGAAACACTCCAGACCCCACCTTCAGTCACAAGGAGGAGTACAGAACTAGCAGCCATCACAGAGGACCCACCCACAACACCAATTGTACGATCTGCCAACTCCAACACAGCTGAGGACTCTGACGACACTGACACCAGGTTTGAGAGAAATGTAGTTGGAGTACAGCGGGAGCTGGCCAAGGAGGTGCGGGTGGGGATGCAAACTATGGCAGCCAGCCTAGAGGCGGTGCGTTTGTGCATGATGTCAACTGAAGAACAGGCAGCAGCTATGCAAGGGAGAACATCTACCTTGCAAGAAGTAGAAAAAAGGTTGAAGGAAGTCAGCACAGCCGTAATACAGTTGACCCAACACCTACAACAGCAATCCTGTCAACACGTGCACGAATGCAACATTGAACCCGTCAGGGCCGACCTGGCTCCCTACCACCGTGATGTGGCTGCTATTCTTAAGAACCAGCAGATCCTCCTTGCAGCAGTACTGCCCTTAAGATCCCCACAGTTAGCAGCTACCGGGATGTCTGACTCCACGTCTTCAAACACTGAGGTGTGTGTTGCCCCTTCACAACCACCACCACCAAGGGCAGAGGAGACTACACACACAGCAGAAGATGAAGACGTGGAACAGATCACCTTCACACGTAAGAGTACCCAGTAGCACTAGTCCCTGCCACATGGCCACCTATTACCAAGGTCCTGTGCTTTGTAACATGCCAGTCTTGCAACAACTGGACTCAAGAACTGTTCTGCAACACACTGTTCATCTAGTCAGCCTGCCCTGTGATTGTCTCTCACTAACTCATTGGCAAATCCTGTCCCTCTGCACTGTCGGACACTTCACCCCAGCATGTCCAATGACATGTCCTTTTGCACTTGTGTAGGATCACAATGGAAGATGTCACAATAATGGACTCACAATCATGGACAATGTACACATAGCACTACAGCACTTATTTAAATAAATAGCACTTACACAACCACTTTGTCTCTGTGTAATGTGACACATCAACTGTGCGGTAGATCAGTGAAGTTTGCCTCCTGTCAATTATTATACATTGTCAATACAACTGCCCTGAAATAATGTGGGCTGATAACTATGCACAGTGGCCTGGAGTGTACCATCATCTGCCCTTCGTGAGGGTTATTTCAGAGGAAAATAGAACCTATACACCATAATGCTGTGTTGGACAGAATAACGCTTCCTCAAGGGATGTCTAAGCCAGAAAATAGTGCCTTCAAATGTTTGCTTCAAGCCAAAACTAACGTATGTGACATTTGCCACAAATTTAAGCTAACATACACCAAACTGCATGAAGGGATGTGTATGAGTTTCCATCCAAATAAGTTACCATGCTGAACAGTGTAACAAATGATCTATGTGAGTTATGTACACTATACTACAAGAGAGCATACTACCACTCACCTTATAAGGATTTCCTTGGACATCAGACTGCAGGCAGACTTAACACAGTGTCCCCAAAACTAAATCTGGAAGCACAGTATGTGACATGAAAACATACATCATTAAATAACCACACTTTGGGATCCATAGTAAGCGTGATTGGTGGTTGCAATGAATGGCCGAATCTTAGCTAAGTAGCTTTGGGGTAGCTGCCAATGTAACAGCTCAGGTGGGATATGGTTGCAGCATGGGACACAAATTCTAATACAAAAGAGACACTGTTCACTCATGCCAAGGCCCTGATCTACAAGCATTTGACACATACTGAAAAGGGTTACCTACATATTTATTAAACAGTAAAAACAGAAGTTAAAACTAGGGGAAACACCTTACCTAACCTAATCTACTCTAACTATTCTAACTACACATTACCCACAACTGTCCCTAACTAACCTAAGCTAAACTTACTTATCACATTCAACTAAACGATCTAAACATCAACTCCCCACCCCTCTTATAAGACGGGACACATGGAGGACGACAGATACTAACCTAAACACATACTATCCTATACTAAACAAATATATATTTTTTTGTAATTTTTTCTTTTGTAATTTTTTTTAATTATTTTTTTTATTTTTTGAAAAACACAAAAACCCCAACATTGCAAAACACACATAATAATAACCTGTAGAAATATTCTGAAATCCCCAACCTCCACCCACTACTACTAACTAAATTAACAACCTATACTAACCTAACACTAAGCCCCCTAAACCCACAAAGTGTAAGAACCAGGAAAGAGGAGGGAGGGGAGGGAATCATGTCCGTGTAGATGCCTACAGGTTGGCCCTACTCAGGGTCTTTTTTATGCAACGCACCCGCCGGTTGACCTGTGCCACCTTCTGCTGCAGTCTGGTCATCTTACGTAGAACCCGGTCCAAGTTCCTTTGCATCTCAGCAAAAGCTGCAGGGTCAATGGCTGCAGCAGGGGTGGTCTGGGTGCCAGCCGAGGAAGTATGGGCCCGTGTTGTTGCAATGGCTGTAGGCTGCCGTGCAGGTGGTGCTGTGACTGGTCCTGGAGCTGTTGCAGGTGATGGTCCTGCAAAGGACCCAGCTGCTGTTGGTGCCACCTGGGTGGTAGTGGTGGTGCTGCTGGTGGTGGCTGTGGTAGACACAGAAGGGCCCCCTTGTGCAAATGCCCTCCAAGCTCCAGAGGCTCGTTCATGGTGATATCTTCTGGCCATGTTGCAGTACCCGGTATCAAGTATGCTGCGAAATCGCATTGCCCGGCGTTGAAACTCCCGAACTTGGATGGGAGTCATATTTGCAGCTGTTAAGACAAATAGAAAACCAAACATTAGGTACTGCATTGTGTGAAATGGCACAAGAAGTAAATCAGACAATACATCTAATGTACTTGTAGCAGCCCATATCATCATACAGATCACTGATTGTCCCTGAGGAAGTATATGGCAAGCTAGCCTACAAATCTCCTATCACAAATAGCACATCCAAACCCTACAAGATGGGTAACAACTGGAGTGATTTTGGCATCATAGTTCTGCCAGTTGTCAGCTAAAAATCATGCTGCATATCCTCCACCACTGCCAGGCCAACCAATGTCTTTGTACTGGATGGCAATCTAGGGCCACAAGATCTGCGAGTTGTAAATGGACTTGCCAGTATGGAAAGCATGTGCTAATCATGAGTGGGTATACTAGGTTTGGACAAGTGGTTACTGATTTACATGTCTGTGTACCAAATTTGTATGATCAGTCCTAGGTACACTATTCACAATCCTACGCCTGTGTCTGAGGGGGGGAGGGGTGGACAATCAACTAATAATTTCTAATAACAAGGACACCCAGGAAGCTTTGGAAAAGCTAGACATGGGTTTGGCCAGCATACCATAGGTAAGGAGGAACTCCAAATAGGAGACAGCCAACCCTTGGACAATCCCATCAACACTTATCTTTGGAAATGCAGACCTTTGTCCACATCATTTACTACCAGTAATCCATGACTTACAACAAACAGATAGATGCAAGAACACCTCTGGCCATGAGCTGCATGCACACCTAGGCCATTGTACTCAAGTGCCACATACTCGTAGCACTACATGTGGAGCTACATGCTGCTAGGAAGTTTAACATACAGTCAAACATGTTCATTAGTGAATAGGGAAGCAGAAGTCTGTGTGTAAAACTTTTGCATCCCTATTCTGGGAGAATCCGTGTCTGACTGACTGACTAATTCACTAATATGATCCACTGCTACTTTTTCTGAATCAAGTTTTATCCACATGACTCATCCCTATTCACATTGCCGTGCCTACAGGACTGACCTACAATACCAAAATATGACAATACGATAAGGATTGGCCAAATCAAAGATGGTGCTAAAATGATATTCCACTCATGGAACAAAACAAATGATTGCCCAGCGCATCACACATCACCAGCAAAGACAACACATAACAGAAATATCAACACCTATTGGAGATGTCTGGGTCCTCAAATCGAGCCACCTCGCCAATAGTGTATGGTGCTGGTCCACCTGTAAGGCATGGAAGGGAGAAATGTGCTCAATGTCTGTACACTGTACAACAATTCCAAAGACAAATACTATGTGTAAGATTAAATCAGAAAGTAAAGCCTCTCAAACATGATGATACTGCATCCTACATACCACGGCAAACATGTACAGACCCAGGGACTCCAGTGAGTGATACACACATATCTGCACACATGCAGTGGCCCTAACTATCATGTGGTGGCAAACATGCTCCTTCATTAGTGAGCAGACAAAATCATGGAGTGTATTCCTCTCATCATGTGTATCCATGAGAGACATCCAAAGCCACTTTCCGTGAGGACTGCATTACCAGTCAACCAGCCATTGTGACTATGACCAATTTCAGACACACAAGTACAATGTACAGAGGGCCAGGGACAGTTGTTAGCCCTCAATTTGTATCAGTTTATTCATTTGATGTGGCACAGCAGTGATGAGTTGCACCAACCATAGAGATATGAACCCATGTGCATACCTTTTGTCTGCCATCTCTAATTTAAATGTGGCACTACAAACTCCAAATATCAGTCTAAGATGTTAACTGAGCACAGCTAGAACTTGTTACGTATGTGTCCAAATCCAGATCAGTCATGTATCCGAAAAGAATGTAGCGACACAATAATTCTGATTATTTTCGGGATTTCCATGATCGGTTTCCTGACACACTCACCGAACACACATGAAGCATATGTTTGCGCCACATTGCCATCATCAGTTGACGTGAAGCCTGCACTAATTTTCAGGCTCCTGTTGTGTTTATGAAGTTAGTCTAGCTGTTGCGTCAACAAATGACGGTAATGTGTTGGAAATTTCTATACCTCACAGGCAACTGTGGCCCATATCTTTACATATTTTGCACCAGATTTGTGTTGCTGTTTGACATATAGGCGGCGCAAACGTACAAAATACAATTGTATTTTGTAAGATGTTAACTGAGCACAGCTAGAACTTGTTACGTATGTGTCCAAATCCAGATCAGACATGTATCCGAAAAGAATGGAGCGACACAATAATTCTGATTATTTTCGGGATTTCCATGATCGGTTTCCTGACACACTCACTGAACACACATGAAACATATGTTTGCGCCACATTGCCATCATCAGTTGACGTGAAGCCTGCACTAATTTTGAGGCTCCTGTTGTGTTAATAAAGTTAGTCTAGCTGTTGCGTCAACAAATGACGGTAATGTGTTGGAAATTTCTATACCTCACAGGCAACTGTGGCCCATATCTTTACATATTTTGCACCAGATTTGTGTTGCTGTTTGACACATAGGCGGCGCAAACGTACAAAATACAATTGTATTTTGTAAGTTTGCTGCGCTCTTGCTTCCAAACAGGTCGCAATTGCGGTGCTAACAAAGTAGAAATATGGCCCTGTATGTTTCACTAGCATTCCACATGTTCAAAAACATTGCCGGTAGATATAGTAAAAATCAGCTACTGTCACTAAAGAGCATTTAAACGTGCACATTAACCTGATTTGTACTCACCAACAGGGCCACCAATCACAATCCCCAGGTGGTCCAGCAGATCTTTCTCCCTGGATACAAGGTCAGCCCAGCGGTGCTTCAGCTGGTGGTCATTCCGTGGTGTGTTGTATATCCTCTGCAGATGATGCAACACCTTTGCCCACCGGAGCCTCCGTGCCCCTGTGTGATACCCTTGGATCATACGATCACCTGCCTCAATCATCAGGGGTAGGAAATGGCACACCAGCCAAATGAACCCACCCAGCTCCTCCTCTCCTATCCTGCCAAGACGAGGCCTACCCAACATTATGGCACAAAAAAGAAATAGGGGATAAAGGGGAACAAAGGAGAATAGAGGGAAAGTAGGACAGGAAAAATGCCAAAAAACTACAAACACAGCCCAACTATACACAAACTACCACTACCCACAACAGACTCCCAACACAACAAAGACAAATGTTGACAACATAAATGGCCACAAAAACACTCAGACAGGATACCACACACAGTTATGAAACACAAAAAGACAATTTAAAGGCCACACTGGAGACAAAATCACTAAATGCAGAGAGACAATTCTAGACACAGCCACACAGTCAGGAAATATCATAGACTGCAAAGTGAAAGTGAAAGTACACCCACTGTACCAATTCTGTAAACAGGATATCCTATTACATCACTTCCTGCCTAAAGTGCGGTGCGTTTTCATTGTCATGCGTCAAAATATTATGACGCTTACAGTCTGCGAATCATTTATTTTGATGTACAGGAGTAGAATTAACCCTGCATCCATATGGTTCAAAATTGTTTTAAACTTAACCAATTTCTGGGGCTACAGTGTGGGAAATACCGCTCAGGGCCAATGGATTTTTCAGGGCATTGTGCGTCATATTTCGAGCATAAGCGTCATTTTTAGACGCATGTGCGTCATTTTTTTACGTGTATGCAGCAACATTTCTGCCATTAACTTGGTTTGGGTCATTTTACCATTTTAATGGGACATGACAGTTGTGACAATACTGAGATAGGCTGATTGCACCCACTATGGGCATGACGGTGTATTGGCCCATGTGACAGATCATACTACTGCGGACCATGACCCGCTACTTGGTGTACAGGATTTTCACTCTTCACTGACGCAATAGATGGCCAAACGTGTGGGCTACATATATGCATTACCCAAATTGGGCATGTTTGGCGTCAGGACAGGATAGCAAGGTGACGCACATGAGAACAATTACTCAATGCCTATCGGTCAATTTGTGTCATTTGGCTACTACTATTGTTGTTGACCCACTGTATGACCATCACAAGATGCATTATAGCAAATATGCTTGTATGCATGTGGAGTCAATGTGCCCAACCCTCAAATGCAAGTCAGTGTGGAAATGAGAGAGGACATGTGTTTGTCATACATGTAGCAACAACTGTTGTGTGCACTTTCTAGTTTTTGGGTAACATAAACACCACAAACAACAAAGCATGCACTGGATAGATAGCAGATGGTTGTTCATGTCAATGGTCCAAAACTTGGCCATCACATGTCCTGGAATGTTGGATACTACTTCCTAGGCACTTGTTGGTTAACCCACCATGAGTCAGGCATGGGTACATACTAAGTGGGTACCGTGTTTGTGACACGGAGACCCAAAGATAAACCACATTTGTAATGTTACGCCACAGTTGAGGTCATATAACTGAGCCACGACTCTCCTGTGGCAGTGGAGGACCAGCAGACCAAGCAGCACGTGGCCACATATTTCCAGTGGTCAAATGCACAGGGGTGTCTTGTTCATGTGTGTGGGCCAATGTTTAGCCTGTATATTTTTAGGGGTCTATGTTGTCACAGTTACGTGCAGGACTAGTCATGAGTCTGTGGTGGCAAATCCTGTATCTACAAAGTATCCTTCGCAGATCAATAGAAGTAAAACCAATGAGGATTTGAGAACACACATGGGGATGGTCCAACCCTGTCACTGCAGACGTGTTATGAGACTGTCAACAGGGCAACCTTGGTGTGCTGAGTACGTTAACATCTCAGGATTCTTGTACCGGCAGGTGTCATCACAACATTTGTACACAGGTTGGCCTCTAAAATTCCCACTGCATCTGGGAACATCATTGCCTCTGTGCTGATTATTCTCGCAGCTATTAACCACACACGGCCAATCAATATGTTGTGAGCAATGTGAATCAGCGCGTGGACTGTCAGGGTCCTAACATGTTTAGACATTTCATGCACATTATCTGACGTTGCTGGTTCTGCTGAAGGCACCATACCCAATCCCTGCATACGCCCATGGTACATTGTCACAATTTGTCACTCATGCATACATGAGACCCAGGGATAGGCCATGATTTGGGTATTTGGAGACAAGTTCCCAAAGATGGTACAGTAAACAAACAGATTATGGTATACAATGTATTTGAGTATGCATTGTAGACCCACCTGACACAATACCCCAGGAGGAATGTGAGGGTTGGGAAAGCAACTATGATACAATTGCAGCCACAAGGAACCTTTAGGGTAATGCACAAACAGGAGCCAGTCAGGCTAACAGGATGCAGGGTCAATCAGGATCCAGACATTTCACAAGGTAAATACACAGTGGTCAGACTGAGACTGGTCAGAGGAGGAACAAGACAGTTAAAATGGAAAACTGTGTTTGTCCTGTGTTTTGGAAGGAAACACATTAACCCAAGGGCTGTGTTACACAGCTGAGTTAAACGGCAAGGCATAACAGTGTTATCGATAAAATGGCAGCTTCTATGCTGTTCCAAGCATCTGCAAGGGCAGTGCATGTTCAAATGGCTGGTCTCCATGGAGGTGCTCACAGGTGTGTGCAGCATCAGTCGCTCCCAAGTCCTGTATGTGAGATTCAAGTTCAAAGGGCCAACAGTACCGTTCACATGGGAATCACTGTACAGGTGATAACAGTTCTTAGAAACTACAAGCCAGTGCATTATTTAACGTGACGTCCATGCAGACAGAAGTACAATGACTATGGCATACCATACTAAAGGGGGAAGCACACTGGATTTACATTGTGAGTCTGGGAGTGTGTAGAGGAGGGATTATCTGGGTACACATATTACCATTCCAGGGACCTCTGAAGATGGGTGGGGTGAGACTGGGAACATGGGTGTGTCAGGACTTAGGACATGGGCTGACATGTACATGGGATGTCATGTGCGCAATAGTTGTCATACCTGTGGCACTTGTGCTATCTATTTGCTGCTTATATTGAATTCTAGTCACACATAGTCCTTGTAAAGGTAGGTGATGTAACAGTTACTGCTGTCAAGGGTCTGGTTATACATTCCTGTTACTAATGCAATAGCACATCCACTGCCTCATGCACACTGCTTTTTGTTCCATTATTGACTGATGGTGTCTTAGTTGTGTGCCATATGCTGCAATGAACCATGTTGCCAACATGTATGTGTGAAATAGGTGTGGTCCTCTGCTAGTGCCCTTCAAATGTGAAATGTACAGGATATATGTCATTTAAAGTGTGTGTGACTGTGACTGTAGATTCAAACACATCACAATAGATTTGGAATTTTCTGTGTCCTGATCGGTATAGCAGCAATGCTCCATAAGGCTACACTCTTATTCTGATAGTTAGAGATAATGTTATGCAAAAATGATTACTCAGACCATGATATGGTGATTATTATAGGTGTTTATTTACATATGTTAAAACAGTGGTGATGGTGAGTTCAGTCAAAAGAAATTGTGTACAATATGTTGGTGCCTACGCAATCCTGCAGCTGTGTTTGGTTGGTCCCCCTCATGTTGATGGCCAGCATCCTCCTCTTCCTCCTCTTCAGGTATTTGTGGCTCTGGTTCAAATAGGGGAATGGTCCTTCGTACACATATGTTGTGCAGGATGGCACAGGTCAAAATGATCTCGCAGACCATTTCTGGTGAGTATAGGAGGCTTCCTCCAGTGATTTCGAGGCACCTGAATCTTGACTTCAGGATGCCAAAGGACTATGGTGCGTGTCCTCATATGTGCATCATTATAGGCATGCTCTGCTGTAGTGCTTGGGTTGGCAAATGGGGTCATAATCCATGGCTGGATCCCATACCCCTGATCAGCAGAAAGAGAAAATGATTGAGAACATGTTGATGTAGCTTGCCCCATAAATATCACCTTGCATGGCAGTAGTTCTCTTGTGTTGTCTGTGACTCTTTGGTGTTTGTGTTATTGTATCGATTCCTAGGCTTCTAGGATGTACCATCAGCATTGGGTTGTTTCCTTAGCTGAACGAGTGTTTGGCTGCTGACCGGATGTCAGCAGTATTTTTGGAGAGTTGCAGTACAGTGTGTACTCCCTTGCATTGTGACTTGTGATACAGGTGTCCCTGTGTCTGAACTGGGGGTGGGATGATAGTTCCATACACAGTATCAATTTGACAATGGTGGTAACACTTTTGCATCTATGTACCCTGGACATCCCATACATTTTGACATAAGCAATAGATTCATTTAACCATCAGTGAGACCCTTAGATTTTGCAAGGTGACAATTTGCCAAACTTCTCCGTACGTTGTGATCACTGACGTGTTAACATTTGACTACACACTAATTTCACATGTGTGACAAGTTCACTGCAGACCTATTTCTCTGCCCTTGCCAAGTTGACTCAGGTTGTAACGTGTACCTTGACTACTGCACATATTCTAGTTCAGCTGGCTAACTTGGTTGTGAGGTTGTCATTTTGAGTTTCAGAAGGTCCATATGGCAGTACATCTGTTGTGTATGTGTTAATTTGTCACAATGCGTATGTGTAGGAATGTGCACTTTCCATATTGCCACATCAAGATGTGTTCTTCGCACAGTCCACTTGCCTCTTGGTAGTGGGCAATGTGAGAGCAGGAGTGATGTGAGATATTGGAACGGCCTCAATGATTGCACATGACCTTCATTGTAGTCATCATCATGCTATGTGTGTCATGGTGTTTGACCTGCAGCAAAAAACATTCCACACCCCTTACACAGTACGTATTGATTTGAAAGGTGTTTGATTGAGTGTTATTGATGTGATATTGAAGTTTAATCTTCGCAGATGAACTGCCAGTTGGGGCCATGTGTTTTTCATTGTGTTGTTTTACATTTTCCCCTTGTGTCTGTGGAGTGGCATCAGTTGTTATTTGGAACGGTCATTTGTCCCTAGGTTTGTCTCCCATTGGGTGAAGATATCAAACATGCCTAGCGGTGTCACAACCTCAGTGTGCTCCTGTCCACATGTCGATGTCGTGGTGTATGTGTTGTGTGTTCCTAGAGGGTTGCTGTGCAGTGTGTACATATGTAGGTTTCTGTACTTACCAACAAGTAGTCCATTTCCATATCATCCATCCTGGAAGTGTTGATTAATGGTGCTGTGGCGGAAGATGAATGAATCTTGTACACTCCCAGTATGCTTTGCCACGATGTTGGTGATCAGTCTCTGGTGATCGACAATGGCCTGCACATTGATGGAGTGTGTGTGCTTCCTGTTGCGGTATAGATGTTCAGTTGCAGCAGGTGGCACAATGCGGACATGTGTGCAGTCAATGGCACCAAGGACGTGTGGGAAGCTATTAATTAGGTAAAACCCCTGATTTGTCTCCTGCTGCTTCTGCTGTGTGTTGGGGAAGCAGATGTGGCGGGTGTGAGTGAGATGATGGCATCCAGTACCTTCAGTAGGAAGGCAGAGAATGATGGCTGTGAGATCCCAGCAACCAGGGCGCCAGTGGTTTGAAAGGAGCCACTTGCCAACATGTGTACTACAGCTAGCAGCTTGGTTTCTGGTGGAATGGTGCGGAGTATCTGCAGGCTGGGTGCCAACTGTGGCTCAATGTTGCACAGCAGCTAATGAATGGCTTGCCAGTTCAGCCTGTACCTCTGAATGATGTCTTGTTGGCGGAGTCCCAGAAGGCTTGTTCAGGTGCGGAACATCCTCTCCTGCCTTCTGCATTGCCTTTGGGGTCCCTTCTGGTGTTGTGGAAGCTGCTGGTCTTGTGCTCTGTGTCTGCGTGCACGCTGGATGAGAAGCATCTCCATGTCTTCCTTTTGGAGCTCTGCTGTTGCTTCTGTGTGGTTTCATTATATCCAGGTGTGTTTGCCCCATTTTAACGCCTGCCCTGACCCAGGTGTTAATTTTTTACGCAAATCGGGCTGTGCGTCATTTTCAGACTCCACTTCCCGGCCGTGCGTCCTTTTTGCGCCGTAGCATAAATAAGGCGCACGGGTGTTTGAGTCATTTTTTGGATGGGAACGCCTACATTGCATGTCATTAACGCAAGGTGGTTTCCCGCATCCAGAAAATGACGCACATGCAGGATTTTGGCTTTTGCCGGCTCGTGCGTCAAAGTTTAAATATGGTGCACGGTTTGCGATTAATGTGCGTGAAATATTTTGAAGCACAATCGGCACAAACAGAGTATAAATATGCCCCTAAAAGACTTAAAATACCATAAACAGACTTTTAATTGATCAGACCTTTTTAAGCTTGTATTGTTTTAAGCCTGTTTAAACTTCATGACACCCTCCAACCTACATTTGCAAAAAAAAGAGTATGAAGGGTGGTGGTCTAAGACAGTGTGCATCCTTCAGTAAAGTAGATAACCAATCTTTTGTGGTAACAGTGGTACCCAGATATAGCCAGCAAATAATACTGATTGACATAATGATCCCTGGAAATTAGTATTTAGGTCTTAATATTAGGGTTACGGAAATCTACAAGCAAAGTAGTTTGAAAAGTGAAATCTCAATTAATTAGATAGTATTGTAAGACAATCCCAAGACGGTGAAAATGGTAAATAAATAAGTCCCTGATTTATCCTTTTTGATGCAAAATTGTACTAACGCAGTTTTGCGTCAAAAAGGTTAGCGCTGACTAGCGACATTTATTAAGGCCACTCAGGCGTCAAATTTATACTTTGACGCTGGGTGGTGCTAAACATTTTTTAGATTAATTGTTTCCCACATTAACCATTGTGTCGTAAGCCAAAATGACATTAACGGAGGAAAAATGACTCTAATTCGGTTTACAACATGGAAACACGTTGCAAAGTGCAAATGCACCATTTTTTCCCGCAATAGCGTCAAAACAGACGATAATGGAGCAAATAGTGCAAAGTAGCCCCAAAATGGATCCCAGAAGCCAGGAGAGACCCCAGGGAGACCCCCAATCAACCAGGAACCAGCCAGCAGAACACAGACAAGACCCAGGGGAGGGAGAAGAAAAAGAGGAAGTGTTGTTTCAGCACAGAGGAGCACGAAATACTGGTGAGAAAGGTGACAGAGCATCAAAAGCAACTCTTTGTCACCTCCAAATTGCCAATTGGAAGGAGAGAGGCAATCTGGCAGAAGATTGTGGATAAGGTCAACAGTGTGGCAGAGGTTAGGAGAACTGTGACTGAGTGTAGGAAACAATGGCATGACTGCAAGAGAAGGACCAAGGAAAAAATTTCATGGAACAGGAAGGCAGCACTGCAAACTGGAGGTGGGAGTCCAGCACCGCAAGAGGACATGGATGAGATGGAGGTGATGGTTGCAGCGGTCATCCCGGAAGAAATCGTCACAGGGATACAAGGACAGGACAGTGCAGAATACCAGGAAACATCACAAATGCAGGGCAAGTTGCATGGGGGAAATCTATGCTTAAATGTCCAGTGCAAGAAGGGGGGAGGCACATAGGACTCACACAATGTATGTCAAAGGAGCGCAGAGGGATACAGTGCACATTAAGCAACTTTCACCATGCCAACGTAAGCTTACCAATGTACCTGCGCCTTGGGAGTGCCATGCACCATTGAAACATACACAACCTGGACATACTAATAACACCAGGCCTGAATAGCCACATGTACAAATGCAGCACATGGGATGGATGGCACGTATAATAACTGTGCCACTGGTTGTGACATCACTAAATATCATGCATGTAGTCCAGTCACCACCACTAACATGACCAAGACATCAGAGACCAAGTAGTCAGTCAACACCATTCCTATGGCAACTACATAGTGGTGTCCCTTGCTGTAACATTTTCTAACAGCCTTGCCTCATTGCCCAAACGCATGTGTGCTGCATCTCACAGCACACTAGTCATTGCAACAGTCCCAACAGTCCCCAGGCAGGTGTGGGTAGCACCACCATAATTAGACAACACATCCACATGAGGCAGCCATCCCTACATCACGCAGTCAGGGTGTCCTCTGGGTGCATGGAACAATTAACTCAACAGGTGCTGGCGGAATAGCAGGCTGGACTGGAATTATTGCTAACATGCTACTAACCAGACCAACTAAACTGAAGTTGTGTTCAACCACACATATTAATGCTGAACTGAAATGTGCCAATACACAAAATATGTACCTCAGATAGCAAACAGTAGGTCACAACAGTCACAGGCTGAGCCCACAACTATTTAGACACAACCATGTCAGACACATGGGAATTGGGAAATAAACACACTCGTACAATAAATGGGGTATGGCTTTCACATAATGGCGGTTAATTCCACATCAATGGGTGGGGGATGGTGCATGGGCAAGCCCGGTGTTGGTATGACTGCCAGTGCAGTGTACCCACTGCACTTGGCAGTATGAGTCACACGTTGGGATGGTGGCTGGTAATATGTCTGCACATGGTAGCTCAGTGGGGCACACACTACACAATATAGATGGATCAAATAGAGTCAGTGGCAGTTGTGGCCTGCATTGGGTGTAACAGGACATGCTGCACTCAGCCCTGCAAATCAGGCAGTGGAATGGGCAAAGGGCCAAGGTATGGGACACCCTGCACTGCCCATGGCAAGAACATGGCCTGTGTAGGGTTATATGACGGAACACCGAATCTTAAACTACTACTAACCTTAACAACAAGGTCGGAACACCGACCTCGTCTTTACTACTAATGATTTTACCACGAATGCCTTAACAACGATATTTTGTTGTAAAGGCATTCCTCATAAAATCATTAGCAATAGGCACCATTCACCCTACATCACTCACCCCACCCCCCCAACCCTACCCCAAAACCTAAAACCCCCTGACCCCACACCCGCTCCCCAAAACCAAAAACGCCCCACCCCCCAACCCCACCCTAAAACCTAAAACCCCCTGACCCCCCACCCACTCCCCAAAACCAAAAACGCCCCACCCCCCCAACCCCACCCCAAAACCTAAAACCCCCTGACCCCCCCACCCACTCCCCAAAACCAAAAACGCCCCACCCCCCCAACCCCACCCTAAAACCTAAAACCCCCGACCCCCCACCCCCTCCCCAAACCAAAAACACCCCACCCCCCCAACCCCACCCCAAAACCTAAAACCCCCGACCCACCACCCCCTCCCCAAAACCAAAAACGCCACACCCCCCCAACCCCACCCCAAAACCTAAAACCCCCTGACCCCCCACCCCCTCCCCAAAACCTAAAACCCCCCACTTACCTGAGTCGTCACCTTGTCATCTGCGTCGTCCTCCTCAGCCGACTCCCTTGTTTGTACCTTAACCATGCATGTTCGTTGTTCAGGACATGCGTGGTTAAGGCACAAAATAACAAAGTCGTGGTTAAAGAAAGCGTTGTTCCGCTTTCGTTAACCAGGACTTCGTTATAAAAAATTCGGCATAAAGGATGTTTACCCCTGTGTAGGGCCACCCAGGCGCACACCACACCACTTCACCAACAACCCTTTTATGGGGGTTACACTGCCATGCAAAGGTTGGAGGAAATTCTGAAATAAACTTGGAGGGTAGTGTTGAACATATCACTGGTCTGGTGTCACAGGACTGATGCCATAGCCAGTCTCTCAGCTGCTGGTAACCTGCCATGTCCAGGCCATTGGCCCATAGGGCATTACACATTGACAACAGTTGCCACCACCACCAGTGCTGTTGTGGGTGAACAATTACACAGTGGCAATCAGGTGCCCCTTGGGCTGTTGCATATGAAATATGAAGCTACCTCTGGCCCTGACCTGAGTACAGCTCCTCAGAATTGGCAATGTCCACAGACACATTTACCATCAGGCACTGTCGCAAACAGAATGATCTACACAGCAGAAATTTCATACCCATAATGGCCATCCCTGGGTTCAAACCTGTGCTTTTGTCACATGAGCTATACTGTCACCATGCTGCATTCATGTATCATAGTGCAAGGAGGGCTGCATTGAGATGGAAGACATAGGTGTTCAGAAAGGTAAACAACCTACTCCGACAGGAGTAAAAACAGTACTCTACCAGGTCCATGAGTGCTATGCAAAGTAGCACATGAACACAAATCACAACATGAGGAGACATCAATGGCAACAAGAGCACAGTGTGGTGACTATTCCATCCCTGGGGTGGTGCCAGGTCCAGCACAGCATGGGTGTATGTGAAACATTTAAGACTGGGGCACGTGAAAATTGCCATGATGGCACAGCAACACACATTGCAAATGGACCATGCAA